>NW_026262604.1:9430779-10030779 GCF_021869535.1 Mytilus californianus | reverse complement strand
TGTAATTATTTACCTGATCGTGATTCTTGTCATGTCTACTTTCTGTCCATCATCTCTTGAAATGTGCGCGAAACAACTCTCATAATCAGAAACGGTAATACAAATAGTTTTTACTAAAAAATTATTCTTTTCATCAGCAGAATCAATAGTGCAGCGATTAAATGTAAATTTATTTATTTCAAATGTATTAAAATTCAGGTATATTTGAATGTAATGTAAGAGATGCATATATACGTACATATATGTTTTAATGCCTAATTCATTCAAAAGGGTTTAGATGGGGGTCATTCATTTCTGAATTCTTTAATTTTTTTAAATCATTTTTCTTTTTCTATATTTAATTTTCTCAGTATTCTATATTCTATTTATCTTATCACCCCATTTTTCTCTATTCTCAATTTTTTTGGCCTTTTTTTTCTCTATTCTTTATTTTTTAGCCCTTTATTCAGCAATTTTTGCTCACTATTGTCTATTCTGTAAAGCCCATCCATACCCTCATACATTCACAGTGCACAGGAAATGCCATCGACATGTATTGCATGTTTTATCACATGTAGCGCAATAAACAGCGATGAACAGACGAGAATACATAACTAGGAAGTCCGAGGAGCCGGTATTGCACACCTGGCATTTAGGCAAAAAATTGAACTAATGAAATAGAAATATTCCAAAATTGTCTGGCAAAAAAGCAATGCATTTGTAAAATATTTGTCAAGGGCTATGACTCATAAAAGGAGGTTGAGTGATGATTTCAGTCATGATGCCTTGGTTGTAGTTCTAATTTTGCTGATCATTTAGTTATTTAAAGTTATTGGAGTGTTTATGTCCTACATGATTCTCAATGTCGGGAGCAATGTTATATCATTACTATTTACCGCTTACGCCATAATGTTAGTTGTAGTTGTAAATGATTTTATAGATGACAAGCCGAGGGTGTCGACCGATGATTATGGTCATGTTGCCTTAGTTGTAAATCTATTTTAAATATTTAGTTTCTTTCTACCTACTATAGGTTTTGCTTAAAAAAATGGGCGAAGATCATCATGGAAAGATGATAACTCGATTGACGATTTGGATATGTTGGACTTTTTGATAGATTTTATGCTTCTCATCTTTTTAGCTATTTACAGTTTTGCCATGTATACTAAAGTTAAAAAAACTCACAAAAATTTTAATGCAATGACATTAACTCGAATAAGGAGTCAACTAACGATTTCGCCTTTCATCTTTTTTGTAGATCTTGTCCTGTTGGGAAATTTTGCTTTATAAAATTTGTCTTTATTTTAATATAACTATCATAATAATATTAAAAATCGCTAAACATTCGTTAAAATTGTCATTTTCTCTATTTATAAATGGATAACAATTATATAAAAGTCATTATTTTTATTTTACTCCTATGTACTATGTTTGCCTTAGCGCCCTTCTTACTTTGCAAGCGAGGTCACCAAGCAAGATTATATATACAGAATGCCAAAGGATGTTTATTGCCAAGTTATATTTCATTTTACACTGAAGTTTTTTTATGAGAAGACGGCAAGTATTTGCAATAGTTTACACTTGCCCTTTGGGCTAGGTGAGCAAAAAAAGTGCCTTTAGGACATGCATTTGAAATTAAAATCACAATTTAAGCCACTTAAATATTTAACTTTTCTTTCTTTTCCTGATAATTGAAGCTGAAAGAAGTCCTGTAGGTTTTAAATGGCATTAGACATACTTTAATGGACGACTTGTCACGCTTGAGCAATCTCTGTGTACGACCATTCGGTATAAGTCACGCTTGTTAATTATGAAATTATATTTCCATAAAAAGTTTAATTAAAGGACACGAATGGGTATGCAGTATCAACTTATAAGTTTTTGATTTTCAACGGTAAAAGCTGATGTATGATTTTATTTAAAGTGGCGCTGGGTGGGATTTACAGATTAGAGAATAGAGGAAAAAACAGAATAAAAGGCCAAACAAATAAAGAATAGAGAAAAATAGGCCAACAAAATAAACAATAGAGAATGATGGGGTGCTTACATTTAATGAATACAGAATATTGGTCAAACTAACTAATGAAAAGAGTAAAATAGCCTAAAAAAATATATACAGAAATGAAAATTGTCCCCCATTCCATCCAGGCCCTCTTTAAACGGGTAAACATAAACAGCAGTTCAAGATTAAATGTCAGAAAGATAATTCTATAAACGTAGATTGTTTTGATTAATTTTGTCATTTATTCGAAATTGTAAGTTGTCTTTTTCGTAATTCCTATCATTGTCAAATTTTATCAAAATATACTGCGCCCACTATTGGCTGATACCTTTGAATTAATCACGAAGTCCTATTTATCTTTCTGTATTTCCATGCCCATTGTTTCTATAATGTTTCCATTATTCTCTATTATGTAAACCCCATCCAGACTCTCCTAAATATCTGTAAGATACCAGCGCCCTTAAAAGTGTTTAAATTTAAATCGTATTATATAGTTCACCAGTTCATACTTATCATATACATGTACAAACAATATCAAACTCTCAAGAGAATAAGAAGTATTAAGATTGTTCTCATAGATTTGGTACAGAAAATCTCATAATCTCACTAGATTAAGAAGTATAAAGGTTGATCTCATAGCCTTGGTACAGAAAATCTCAAAGTCTCACGAGATTAAGAAGTATAAAGATTGATCTCATAGCCTTGGTACAGAAAATCTCAAAGTCTCACGAGATTAAGAAGTATAAAGATTGATCTCATAGACTTGGTACAGAAAATCTTATAGTCTCACGAGATTAAGAAGTATAAAGTTTGATATCATAGCCTTGGTACAGAAAATCTCAAAGTCTCACGAGATTAAAAAGTATTACGTATGTAATCATAGGCTGGGATTCTTGAATACCTTTTCGACAGTTAACTTACTGACGTAGAGAGGCGGTTGGAACAGGATCCCATGATAATGTGCGCTAGTATAATATATTGATTGTTATATGAAATGATTTGTATTTTCTCCCTTACTCCATGTTATATGTGTAACTGACTTATCTCCCTTACTCCATGTTATATGTGCAACTGTTTCGTGTGCTAAACTCAAATGACAAATTCTCCTGCTTACCATTTTTATAATTGAAGAATGGCTAACAACTGTAATAGTCGAGCTGTGTGTAAGTTTTTGACCTCATTATCAGCCAATAAGCAGAGAGAATCGAAACACAAGTGATTGTTCGGAAAACAAATTTTATTAATGGACACGAAGCGGGAAACAATAAGGGGAGATAACACATCAATAATTATACGTGAACATGAAACGCAGCTAACTAAAGTTGTCGCCAATTTATTTCCCAGTGAAACCATAGAAGAAATATTTCCCAGGGTAACTTTAAGATTTCTGGTGCAAAATATCGGAAATACTTACGCGTAAAATAGTACCATCTTATTTGTATTTCTTTGGGAAATTTTCATGAATACCAGCCGATTATGTATAGTTTCCCAGGAAAATATTTTGTTGTCTGTTTCCTATGGAAATTATTCATTTTCGTAAAAAAAGATATTCTTTTTGGCCATTTTTTTTTATAGAAAATGATCCCATATGAGTTATTTGTTTTTGTATTATTTAATTTCTCTTTAGATACTGCACATTGCATGGAAAGAAAGGTACGGAAAGATATTAACATGAAGATTGCAAGTAAAGTCACTTTGGACTTCTCAATGTTTATATTTATGTACATGGAACGAAAGAAATGGGTCATGTCAAAATGGAAGGACCCGGTTTTGTCAATGTTGTTTACTACTTGAAGACCAGGTTTTGTTTCGTTTTGAAACCGCAAATTTATGAAAAGCAACGTTAACAGGGATCTGAACATTGTCCGTCGAAAATTATTCAATATATATGTTATTGAAAAACAGACCTGTCGTGTTAAAATTTATTTTAAACGGGAACTTTTAGAAATAGGGAGTTCACATTTTTTGAATGCTATACGTATACTTTCTTCTGTTTCTTCTTCTTCCATGTAAGGAACCGGATTCAAAATTTGAATGTACATGGTTCCTTATTGCACTTATTTGATTTAATGCACGCCATGCACTTACACTAAATCTTTTATAACATTATGATGTTTATTTGTTTGTTTACTATACTATAGCATGTAATAATGTAAACTTAAATAAGAAGATGTGGTATGATTGTGTCACCATATCAATTTATCAAAAGAGTAAAGCTAGTATACTGAATTATACTATACACTATGTTTACAATATTTACTCATGCATTCATTCATTCATTCATTGACGGACAGTCAGAAAAAGACTTTAGGTTATAATAGTATTCTGCACGAATTAATCGTACATGCAACCACGCCAAATTTTCGGGTACTATGTATACTGTGTTACAGTTTTCGCACTTGAGCAGACACATTTCACAGTTCAAATTCCAAGGAAACTTCAAGTTAACATTTGGAATAAATGAATATTATAATTATGTATTTCAATGTTGATAAAAGTTGGTTTGCAGCATATTATCGTTACAATATCTACGTCATATTTAGAACCTAGTAAGTGACCATTTACCCCGTGAAAATTGCCAATGAGACAACTTTCTATCCGAGACCAAATTACGTAACAGTTAGCAAATATAGGTCACCGTATGGCCTTCAACAATGAGAAAACTAATACCACATAGCAAGCTATAAAGGGTCTATAAATGACAAATGTACCTGATCATACCACATCTCCTTTTTTTATATTGACACACTTAAACGAGAAAACTAACGGCCTGATTTATGTACAAAACAAATAACAAAAATCAAATATGATATAAAGCAACAAAAGACAACCACTGAATTACAGGCTCCTGAATTCGAGGCTGGCACATATAGAATGGCGGGGTTAAACATGTTGGCGACCCCCCACCCCCCTCTTAAAAGTGGTGTTTCAGCACAACATAAGAACACACTATAAAAAATAAGTTGAGAAGGGCTTAACTCATATTGTTAAACATTTCTAACACCAACATAATCTTTTTAAATTACTTTAGATGACAGGAAACGTGACTATTAAGGGAGCAGATGAGTCATTTCATGAGCTTATTCACGAAAACTCAAATGCTATTACAGCTGCTTTAAACAACACCATGGATTAGTCTGGATTTATTTGCCGTTGTATACAAATAGTTCAAGCCGCCACGAATTTGCATCCTTTGGTCTCGCATACCGACGAGACCAAAATACCAATGTGAATTTGAAAATAAACATGATAATCCAATTCACGTCCAATTTGGCGGATATCTCTGTTTTCCCGTTTCTTATAAAATTTTAAGATGGTATACGATATAGTTATATTATATCAGTGGTGGATCGAGGAGGCGTAGAGGGCGTACGCCCCTTTATTGGCAAAAAAAGATTATTATATCATGTTTTCACGATTTATAAATGATTTGTTTATCATAAAATTGTTTATAAAATTTTCTCCTCGCTACGCTCGGCTGCTGGATCCGCCCATGTTTATTGACAATTATCAACTTGACCGACGTCACTAAAATGTAAAACATTTGTCAATGTGCGATAATCATCACACAGTGGAGAGTACCGTTTATTTGTACAATTGTAAATAAAATAATCATTGTTAATTTCTGTGTCATTTGGTCTCTTGTGAAGAGTTGTCTCATTGGCAATCATACCACATCTTCTTATTTTGATATTATTGCATTTTCTGGATGGCCTGAGACTATTTTACTACTTTATACTTAGTATACTGGTTACAAGGAGGGATGAACAGATTTTAAAGGCATGATTATTGTGATCCTTTGCGCCACATGAAAATTTATGCATACACATTTGTCCTATTCTCTTGCTTAATAATGAACATTTAGTGTTCAGACTGATATATTTTTTCAGACGATCATAGGAAAGATTACACCCCCTAAGTAGAGTGGAATATTTATTAAGATAACCATCCTGTTGTTAAAAAAAATTAAATTCAATTTTCAAGGCCATACATATACATGTACCACATCTCCTTATTTTCATATATAGATTGTAAACTATTTGTATATTCTCACAATTTCATTACATAAACAAAGCATACAACAGCAAATAGTCTGTACAATTAGCAATTTTCACCAACGTGTTTTTTTCAGCTGATTTTTCCAATCTTCCGCTGGATGTAACGTCCTAGATCCCGACCTTCGGTGAGGCTCCAAAAGGTACTAGGTTTCGTTGACCGAATACAATAATTCGTCTAGGTTACAGATGTATATTTGATACGACATAAATAAATAACCCCGAAAGTACACAAATAACAAAAACCTGAATACATAGACATTACGGTGTACAAAGGGATATAACTCTAATTTATTCAACGGAAAGTTCATGTATAAAATACGATAAACTGGCTCTGTTCTATCAGAATACAACCAATACAATTAACTTGTATATATTTGAAATGTATAAATTCAATTAGAGTCAATCCTATATCGAGTCAGGACTAATTGCTACATTCTGTCTAATACTACAACGCATCAGTTGATGAATGAAATATTCCTGTCACTATAACATGTATAATGTTAACATGTAATTATCGATATACAGGTAACTACTATTAACAGAACACAAAGAGTACATAAGCTTAGCCAAAACTAAACAGACAAACACAGACAATACAGTAAAATAAAAATACATAAGTCTAATGAAATAAGTTATATCTGCATAGCATGTCCGATACGATAGATTTGTATCTGAAGATATTCTGTCGACGCACCCGGTCTCGCTGTAACAGGGTTTGTGGACGGAATAAAGTAATTCGTCTAGTTTACAGATCTAATACGACATAAATAAATCACCCTGAAAGTACACAAATAACAATACATATATACATAGACAATACAGTGTACATGTTGTACAAATGGATATAACTCAAATTCATTTAACGGAAAGTACATGTATTAGATACGATAAACTGGCTCTGATCTATCAAAATACAACCAATACAATAAAAGTGTATATATTTGAAATGAAAAATCAAATTGAACTCAATCCTATACCAAGTCAGGATTAATTGATTCATTCTGTCTAACTCATCAATTTATAAATGAGATATATCTGTTAATATAATGTTTACATGTAATAATCGATATACAGGTAACTACTATTAAAAAGACACAAACGGTTCATAACGGTACACTAAACTAAGATTAAATAGACAAACATAGACAATACAGTAAATTAAAAATACATTGAAAACACTGATCTAACCATGTATATGGTACAAAGGTCTATTTCCTACTTTGGTAACATCACCAAAACATTAATACATCAAAATATGCTGGTCCTGTACAAAATATAAATATAAAATACATAAATCTAATGAAATAAATTATATCTGAATGTCATGTCCGATACGACAGATCTATATATCAACTCACAAGCGACAGGTTTTCGCAGTCTTGTATCTCAAGATACCCTGTCGACGCACCCGGACCCACTGTAATAGGGTTCGTGGAAGGAATAAATTAATTCGTCTTGTTTACGGATGTTAATTTAATACGACATAAATTAATAACCCTGAACGTGTACAAATAACAAAACATAAATACATAGACAAAACGGTGTACAAAGGGATATAACTCAAATTCATTTAACGGAAAGTACATGTATGAATTCCAATAAACCAGCTCTTTTCTATCAGAATACAACCAATACAATAAAAGTGTATATATTTGAAATGTATAAATCTAATTAAACTCAATCCTATACCAAGTCAGGATTAATTGCTTCATTCTGTCTAATACTACAACTCTAATCATTCATCGATGTATGAATGAAATATGTCTTACTATAATGTTTACATGAAATTATCGATATACAGGTAACTACTATTAGTTAGACTCAAAGAGTACATATACTGAACTAAAATTAACTAGACAAACACAGACACTACAGTAAATTAGAAATACACTGAAAACACTGATCTAACTATTTATATGGTACAAAGGTCTATTTCCTATTTTGGTAACATCACCGGATCATATGCTGGTACTGTCCAAAATATGATATGAAAATAACCTACATAAGTCTAATGAACTAAATTATATCTGCATAGCATTTACAAACACTAAGTATAATGTTCACAAGCCATTACTTTGGACCTTTTGTAATAGTAACATAACAGTTCTAGTACATGTAACATTTATACATCTATGATATATTATTTCTCTGAGTTCATGAACATTCTTCTTTAAAATAAAATATCTACTAATCATGCACAATCATATTGACTAATTAAAAAATACATTTTCTCTCAGATTCAGACTTTTCAAATCTGATAGACTGAGAAATATAAGTCACTGACCTGATTAATATGGAATAAGTGTCCAGTATATATAAATATTTACATATGGCTAATGTAGGTATATGTCTATAACTTGTCTCTCACAAGTGTATTCAAAAAGTGTGGTAAAAATCAATTAATATCACCAATAGCAGACAAGACAACTTGACACTTGACTAACTGACTTATGAACCAGAAATTAAGGTAGAACTACAGAGCTAAAGAGATATAACATAACAAATAAATAGGAAAGCATAAAAGAATAGAAGAATTGGTGAACTCTTTAAATACATACAATAAAACTAATAATACAAAAAAAAGAAAATAAATATCAATGTATCTTCAAAAAATCATTGTTAGACTGTAGTGCTACCTTAAATACATACAATTAAACTAATAATTAATATCAATTGTTCTGAACGAAAATAAATATCAATGTAAAATATTCTACCGCATCACTCCTTTTGGAGTTCAAGCAATTCCCTTAAATTTTGTTTGTAGCCTGTATTTGTCTTTTTAATAGATTTAAACACATGTTGCATTAATTCATATAAAATATAAAAGTAATATCATTATTTAATGTTTATGACTAGTGATAATGTCCTAAACAAGATTGGTCCATATTGGTTCCGAAACTTTCAATAAAAGTTACCACAGAAAGTAGTTTCTTCCTCACTGGAATAAGTATTTGTTTTTCATATCGCAATATATCGCTTTAAGTGAAGGGTTCATGGTTCTGCACTTGGCATGGTTAAATCAAAGACATTATGAAGTGATAGGAAATACTGGTCGGATAGAATCAGAGGTCTGTGTCTAGGTAGGGTGTCATGTATTCTTGCGATTAATCTAGACGGCAAAGTCATAGCGAAAAATGAAGATGTGTCCAAACTTTGATGTTATGATATCTTTATCATTGATTTTATTATAGTATTGGAGTGGCAAAATTTGTGTAATTTGCTTAATATTAAACAGCTCTGACTCTCTTTGGAGTATTTTTTTTAACAGACTGACTAATAAAATGAGATTTATATACATCATCTGTTTTGTTGCAGTTTTTCTCTCGATAATTACTTGCAGGTTAGGTTACGTTAAAGGTAACGTTTTGAAATTAAAGCTTGAAAGTTAGTCATAATTAATTTGATTAATAAATTACTAAATATTATACTAATATATTCTGATGATATCATATAACAGACAGTGATATGACATGTCATTAAATTCTCCCTCGGCCTATAACTAGTTATGCTAATCATTATCTATATGTAAGTCTTGCATACAACGAACAGGGAATATCCAATTTCAAACTAAATGAAATATATCTATTCAACCTCGCACTTATTCATGCTAGGAATAGAACAAACAAACAAACAAACAAAACCCAGAATTTTAAATTTCACAACACTGAAATTACTCAGTTATTTTCATACGTTAGTTTTTCTATTTTTTTGTTTAAATGCACGTGCATTGCATGCTTCAATATTTCACACAGCCATTATGTTTTATGTTAATATTTTGTGTCTAAAGCACTTTGTTTATCAAAATTCATATTGATTGATGTTTTATAATATGATCATTTGAAGATGAATTAAGAATACTAGATAAAGTATGCAAATGTTACTATTCAGTGTATTGATGAATACATAATAAAATCGTATAATGTCGAATTTAATCAATATACGAACAGGAAGAATGTGTATCTATGAACTACACTGTAAACTATTTTTTTCCAATTTAAAGATGCTACCACACGGTTTATACAAAAATATCTAGAAAGTTTGTATAATGTAGGATGAAATCAATATACCTAGCAGACATCTTCACTTAGTATACCTTACAATATTGTTTTTTATCAAAATTCAAAGATGTTACCATGCAGTTTGAACAAAATAATATCTTGAAAGTTTGTGTAATGTAGGATAAAATCAATATACCCAGCAGGCAACTTCACTTAGCCCACCTTACAATATTGTTTGAATAACTCACACAACAGAAAGCGAAATCTGAATCAAATTTTGATAGTATACCCTTTGCGTTTTGCTTTTAATGATTAATCAAAAAGACAATTAAAAGGCAATGATATTAAACACATATCTGATTATAAACATTTTTGAATGGAATGTTTGTATCTTAATCAAAATGTATTCGTTTATTGATGTAACGCTGTAACCTCGTTCCTTTGTCTTCGTGGATAAGGATCCTTGTTCATACATGCTAATACACGTAATCGTCTTCTAGATAAAAAAAAACCAGGCTATAATTCTCAATTTCTTCCTCTGTTCTATTCTTTCTTCTGCATACGCTATATTTAGACAATAATTTGAAAGCTTTGTCCCTCCGTTCTCTCTCCCTACTTTTGGAAAGGCATGGTGTCCGCCTTTGGATCGAGGAATCTAATAACCGGTATACAGACTTTGATTTCTTTTCCGCGAATTTCCGATATTACAACAGGCGACGTTACGACAAATATAAACGTTATTTGTCGCGTCTTCGCGAAAAAATAACATTCTACGTTAGCAACCTTATTATCTCCCCTGTAACTGTATCGTATGCCTTAATTCATACCTAGAAATCAAGAGTACTGCATTTTGCGTTGGGATGGTCATATTTGTGTTGTTTGCTAACTCGTTTATAATATAGCAGAAATTGATCTATTTGAATTATGCATCTGATTTATTCAATATCTTTTTATAAATATATGGCATTTTAATCATTCTATAGATCTAAAAGGATAGGAGTTCAGTGAGAACATAATTTGTGTTTCTCTTGACTGAGACACAAATTGATGTGAATACTTTTTAACATGGGATATTTTTTAATGTACCATAGTTTGTTTGATTTTCCATTGAAAAAGTGTGAGGGTAACTACACATACACCACAGTTCCATGTCAGCCCTCTGATTGGTTTACCGGATGCTTGAAAATGGTCCTGTGGTGTATGTTAGATACCTCACACTTTTAGCCAGAAACTACAATGTAACACATCTTCTTTCCTGGAATATTTTTCAACCCTGAAACTAAAGTGTTGGGTTGTAGTCTCATTGGTGAATACCCCGTATCCTTTCTTTTTCATATATAATAAGTATAACAATGAATTTTAACAACTGTATTATTTTTAAAAAAATGTGAGACTGAACGCCACAAATATAAATCCTCTGATCCTACCAAAAAGATGCACTTAATGCAAACAAATCCACTACAAAAAATACTAATTAACCACACATATACATTGTTATTAACTTCCATTATTAGAATTGAACATGCATCCAGTCAACAAACTTCCAAACTGAGCAAAGCCTCCTCCAGCACTATTTGATGGTTCACGATTTTCCGTTTTCATGATATTAGATAATTTGTTAACGCCTGCTGACTGTTCACCAAACTTTACATGTAAGTC
This sequence comes from Mytilus californianus, assembly GCF_021869535.1. Taxonomy (NCBI): domain Eukaryota; kingdom Metazoa; phylum Mollusca; class Bivalvia; order Mytilida; family Mytilidae; genus Mytilus; species Mytilus californianus. The sequence goes on along the minus strand of NW_026262604.1, from coordinate 10,019,083 downwards.
CTTAATCTAGAGGTCTCCTGTAACAGGCTGTCTCATTGAGATTACGTACAATATTCAAATACTGTTCATAAATCTTGAAAAGTACAGGGTTTTGAAGGTAGTGTTTTAAGATTGTGGCACTTAAGTTCCACTGATTTGAGTCCACCTGAAAAAATGAAGTACTGACATTCAGTGACATAAAATTCATACATTGAGCAAAACTGATTATTGAGATATAAAACAATTTTATTTGGCCTGGATTGGGTAAAATGTAATAAGCATACACACGACACAATATACCCGTGTTTACCTTATTGTTTTCAATAAAGAAGCACCTGTTGTAGAGCGGACCTCGACGAAGATACCTGGATTTTCTGAAAACCGTCAGTCAAGTGTTGATAACCCAAATACACAAAAGAACGAATTTAGATGCACAATAAAAGCACAAATACTACAAAATTGTAGGAACAATGAAACGTACCATAGTACGTTTTGTTGGATCTGCCCTTGAATAAAATATAGCTTCCCGTCTGATCATTTCCAAGTTCGAACTGGTCCACGGACAGATTCCGATGCCCGTCCACACCTCTAAGCCCGAAAAGTTTACTGTTGTAGAAAAAGTTTAAAAAGTCAATGTCACTGAACTCCATTTTTGCAGCCATTTCAGACGACTGAAACCCGCAGATTGATAATGCAGCGGGAAAGGCACTTTTCATCATGTGATATCAGTTGTGAACTTTGACACATGTCATTTACCAAATAAAAAAGTGATTGGCTATGTGTAGATGCACCATAGGATGCAAAGCTTTCTCGTGGAATTTAGTCCCTCCTATGGTGTATCTACACATACCACACACTTTTTAATTTGGTAACTATAACTTATATTGCACATCACCATTATGGATAAATCTTGAGATATTAAGGAGACAGAGAGCATCCATAAATACCTGATTATAATAAGTTCTAAATTGAATCAATATATACAATTGTTCAAATTTGGTGTATTAATTTAGGTCAAGTAGCTTAGTAATGAATTTCAATTTGAACATTGATTTTTTGTTGATGTTGTAATTCAAATTCACTTTGATTATATTTTAGGGACGGGATTAAAAATCCTCGTATTTATAACAAAATGTAAAAACAATACAAAGTTTAAAATGTTCGCATTTTGTCATATCGGGAGACGTTTATAGCTGATTAAACGGTATGGGTTTTAAATATTAAGTCCGTACGGTGGCCTGTAGTCGCTTATACCCACATCATTTTGAATACGGTGAATAGTTTTCTTTTTGTCAATTATACCACATTTCCTTATTTTTAAAATACAAAATCACACATAATAGCATGGCAAATAACAATAAAATGCTTCTAAGATACTGTACTTTTATAGCTGTTATTTTGTCTTGACAGTGAGCTCAGTATTTATAAGCAATATAATATATACGAAAACTTTTTTCTGTTCGTTAACTGCTAGATAATGACTAGACAAAAAATAGAGCTAAATATTTCCTCCCTTACATATATTCATTATTCAATAGACGACAAAAATAATAACATATTGAGCAACTGTATACGAAAATTAACAACACAAAACACACAGTAAAAGTTCCACATACATGATATGTAAGGAAAATCTATCGGACTGATCGATCATGAAAAGTAACAAAGAGAAGAGCCTAACCGAAAAAAAAAAAAGGAAACACAGAGACAGTTTGGTGTAGAGCATAATCGGATAAGGGTACCACAGAGCGACTGCTGTGTGTGATATAATGAGTACTATTGGATTTATATAATCATGATCACTTTTCGTCATTTCATGGAGAAGGCCACTGGTTATGCCTGTAGAATTCGAAAATTAAAAAGTTAAATCATTCGGTGGTTCAAAAGACTGACAGATATTGGTTTCAATATTTTCTATTGTGTCCGACTTATTTTCCTTATGCTTCATAGTTCTTGCAATTTATTCAAAACTGCAAAATCGGCCAAATACATTATTCTTATATATAGTAATCAACATCTTAATTTGAGCCAAAGGTTTACTTAAAAAGATACATACATCTTGTTACAAGATGTAGTATACAAAGATATAAATATGGTTACTGTATCTCTTTTGGTGAGTCTTTTGCTCATGACTTTTGTTTTGCCAAATACAAATTTACTATCTGTAAAATTGGTTTTATGTCAAAATTTATCAATTACAAGATGTTTATAATGTCACAGTGGCATCATGCTATTGTAGATGTTGTGATTATGCTATAAAAGCACAAACATTATTCTATTTTCATATATAATTTTATCATAATAAATTTTAGATAGAAAACATCAATCAAAGTATTTCACTTAAATTGAATTTGAGAAGATTTAAATAGTTACCATTCTAAACCTGTTTTTGTTTACTCAGTATTAGCTAGTTAGTTACCAGATCTTACCATATTGGGTTAGTAAGGATTTACTTCCCTTTCAAAACAAACAAAAAAAAACAGAAATCTGAAAGGTTTCAACTGACGAAGAAATTGATAATGAACGATTGAAATAAATTCACAAAACAAATTTAAAGCTAACAAGTTGTTATTGTTGGCATTTGTTTTTGTATAGACAAATGGAAGTAGGTTCTTAATATTAATTGAAGACTTAATCACTTTGAAAGGCCGCTAGTCTAAATACCAGATGTTAAGATATTCGGTAAGATAAATTCGTTACACGGTGTGCTAGTGACCTAATACGATATATATGGAATTTACTGACCCCTTATATATCATATTAGGTCACTAACACACCATGTATCTAATATTATATATATCAAAGATCCATTTTGTTACATCTTGTGGTCCGTTTAAATGGCAATCGCCAATGGCAGTCAGCAGGGTTTACGAACATCCGTTGTTCGACCTGTTAGTCGAATGTGTTTTGTTAAATATACTTTTTCACATATTTGATCTTTTGGAAAATGTTGTTTGTGCTGTATTTAGACTCCTCTACCAAGAAATTTGTTTTGCATGCACACGTATAAAAATTGCGTTTTTTATCCAACGCAATCATAGGTTTGAACGTTGTTTTCAATTTAGACTTATCTATATTTTTTCGTTTGGGCTTGTATTATATTTGCCTTCGGGTTTATATGATCCGTTCATCCGATTTCGACTCTTCAAAATTCAAGAGTCTGTCCTAAATTGAGGTAAATGATATTGCCTTCCAAATACCGTTTTCGATTCCTAACATCACTGAAGAGACATTAATTGTCGAAATCCGGATATGGTGTACAAATGTTTGCACCTCATGTTTGCGTTATACCATCTTTTCCGCAAGTTTATTGTTTTATGTTTGATATTAAACTAATAATGAAGATCCATTTTGTTACATCTTGTGATCCTTTTATTCGGAAATCGCCAATGACAGTCAGCAGGGTTTAAGAGCATCCGTTGTTCGACTTGTTAGTTTAAAATCGTTTTGTTGAAATATACTTTTTCACTTTTTTTTGGTCTTTTGGAAAATGTTGTTTGTGCTGTATTTAGACCCCTCTACCAAGAAGTTTGTTTTGCATGCACACGTATAAAAAAATTGCGTTTTTTATCCAACGCAATCATAGGTTTGAACGTTGTTTTCAATTTAGACTTATTTATATTTTTTCGTATGGGCTTGTATTATATTTGCCTTTGGGTTTATATGATCCGTTCATCCTATTTCGGCTCTTTCAAAATTCAAGAGTCTATCCTAAATTGAGGTAAATTATATGGCCTTCCAAATACCGTTTTCGATTCCTAACATAACTGAAGAGACTATGCATAGTACGGAGCATAATTCCTCGATGGGAATTGGATTCAGATTTTACTTCCCCACCATTATAAACTTTTCATTAATTGCTCTTCGGGATTCCGATCTCTCCGGGTTCCGGATCGGGATACCCGATGTTCCCATTCTCATTTAACGATAACCTACAAGGTGCTTGATAGAAGTTTTATAAATTTTCGTTATACACGCATTATTTCAAATTATCATGTCTCCATTGTACTCTATAATGATCTAAATACATTTCTTGTACTTTGCTCTTCAAAAATATTTATCATCTAGAAACTAGAAAGCACTTTACCGATCATGCAAAGACCATGACTCTGCAACCGTGAAGGCAAGAACGGTTTAAGAGGGTGTGGGATATAGGGGGAAAAGGTGGGAATGTGATATATAGGGGTAAAAAGGTGGAAATGTGGGATAAAGGTGGTAAAAATAAGATTTTCTAATTATCATTTGGACATCAAAGTGTGATATTCTCCCTTACTGGAGACAGAAAAGGGGTGAAAAAAATACAATTTACATTCGGAAATGTAAACTAAAAGTGTAAGAATCCAAGGGGTAGTCATAGTCGTTAATTTTTCTTAGAATATGAAACCTTTTGTAGCTGGATATACCAGTTTGAAAGTCAATGTTCTAATGTAATTAAACAATGCAGCATCTGATTGAATTATTGTTAATAAGGATTAAATCTTGAATTTGATCATGAATGTATATACATTGACAAGAATTCGTTCTAATGCGTCCATGACAGACACAGCTGTCACTCAACCCTTCACTATGTTCACACATTTTTAAACCATATGCACAGTATGTGTTCTAATATGCATAAAACAGACACTGCTGTCTCTCAACCCTTCACCATGTTCATTTAATGTATAACCTTATGTCCAGTATATGCGTTAATGTGCATAAGACAGACACTGTAGTTATTCAATCCCTTACCGTTCCCCTATTCATCCAATATATGATCTTACTGTGTATGTTATTAACAGACTCTAGTACTGTAGTCACTTTGCACTTTACCATGTTTATAATCTTCATAATACGAGAGAAATGATATGGGGGTATCAATCGCTGATACAAAATCAGTACATGCACAACAAAAACAACAAAACAGCAAAGGAACGGCGCTTTTGTTGCTGTTCTTTATCTCAAAGTCATAGTGAGGCCTTCAACACGGAGCAAACATTCTCACATCAACGCCCCTTCATTCGGTTTGAACGGAATTCACTGCAAACTGACGATCACAGAACAACTGTGAATTGAAGAACAAAGCCTTGTAATATCAATAAAATAAATCTGGCAAAGATATCAAATTATGAATAAACTGTTTCAAGTATGTGTTCTTATGTGTAAAAGACTGACACTGTCGTCATTCAACCCCAGATGACGACAGATATGTTTCAATTGTCGTTACCACAATCCCGTCCTCTTTTCCTCGAATGTGACTTTCCAAATGAGACTTATTACTGGGTTTTTATTTACATGAGCAATACGATGAGTGCCACATGTAGAGCAGGATCTGCTTACCTGAGATAACCCCTAGTTTTTGGTGGGGTTCATGTTTCTGAGTCTTTATTTTTCTATGTTGCGTTTTTGTACTGTTGTTTGTCTCTTGGTCTTTTCTTTTTTTGCCATGGTGTTGTCAATTTATTTTCGACTTTGTTCGAATGTCCTTTTGGTATCTTTCGCCTCCCTTTCTTGGACAATTTTGATCACGCAAATTAACATTTTTAGTATGTGTTCTAATGTGTATAAGACGGACATTGTTGTCACTCAATCTTTTACCATATACATTTCATTTATGGATTTATTTACAGTATGTGTTCTAATGTGTATGAGACAAAAACTGTTGTCACTTTACCCTTTACCAAAAATAAGGAGACGTACGTGGTCTGATTGCCAATGACACTTATTATCCACCAGAGTCTAAATAACGCGAATGTTAGAAAATATAGGCAACTGCACGGCTTTCAACAATGAAAAGAACCTATACCGTATAGCCGACTATAAAAGGCCCCGACATGAAAAATGTGAAATAATTCAAAACTAGCGGTCTAATTATAACAAAACAATTTAAAAACAAATATTACAGACATGAACCAACAGCAAACACTAAACTACAGGTTCGTGACTTGGGACAGACACATAAAGAATTAATGTGGCGGGGCGGAACATGTTTGTGAACGCTCAACCCTCCCGCTTCATCGTGTTCACAATATAAAAATAAGAAGATGTGGTATGATTGCCAATGAGACAACTCTCCACAAGAGACACACTGACACAACTATAGGTCACTATACGGGCTTCATAATAGGTAAGCTTATTTCCAGTATGTGTTCTAATGTGTATTAAACACACAGTTGTCCTTCATCCATTTACCATGTTCATCACGCTTATAAACTTTATTTCTGGTATGTGTTCTAATGTGTAGAAGACAAACATTGTTGTGACACAACCCTTTCCCATGTTCGTCACGCTTATACTTTATTTTTGGTATGTGTTCTAATGTGTACAAGACAAACACTGTTGTGACACAACCCTTTCCCATGTTCGTCACGCTTAAACTTTATTTTAAGTATGCGTTCTAATGTGTTTAAGACAAACACTGTTGTGGCACAACCCTTTCCCATGTTCGTCACGCTTATAGACTTTATTTTTGGTATTTGTTCTAATGTGTATAAGACTAACACTGTTGTGACACAATCCTTTACCATGATCATTACACATACAAACTTTATTTTTGGTATGTGTTCTAATGTGTACAAGCCAAACACTGTTGTGATACAATCCTTTCTAATGTTCGTCACGCTTATAAACTTTATTTTTGGTATGGGTTCTAATGTGTATAAGACTAACACTGTTGTGACACAATCCTTTCCCATGCTCATTACACATACAAACTTTATTTTTGGTACGGTTCTAATGTGTACAAGACAAACACTGTTGTGACACAACCCTTTCTCATGTTCATCACAATGATAAACTTTATTTTTGGTATGTGTTCTAATGTGTACAAGACAAACACTGTTGTGACACAACCCTTTCCCATGTTCGTCACGCTTAAACTTTATTTTAAGTATGCGTTCTAATGTGTTTAAGACAAACACTGTTGTGGCACAACCCTTTCCCATGTTCGTCACGCTTATAGACTTTATTTTTGGTATTTGTTCTAATGTGTATAAGACTAACACTGTTGTGACACAATCCTTTACCATGATCATTACACATACAAACTTTATTTTTGGTATGGGTTCTAATGTGTATAAGACTAACACTGTTGTGACACAATCCTTTCCCATGCTCATTACACATACAAACTTTATTTTTGGTACGGTTCTAATGTGTACAAGACAAACACTGTTGTGACACAACCCTTTCTCATGTTCATCACAATGATAAACTTTATTTTTGGTATGTGTTCTAATGTGTACAAGACACACACTGTTGTGACACAACCCCTTTTTCATGTTCGTCACGCTTATAAACTATTTTTGGTATGTGTTCTAATGTGTTTAAGACTAACAATGCTGTGACACAACCTTTTCTCATGTTCGTCACGCCAATAAACTTTATCTTTGGCATGTTTTTTAATGTGTACCAGAAAAACACTGTTGTGACACAACCCTTTCTCATTTTCATAATAATAATACTTTATTTTTGGTATTTTTTCTAATGTGTACAAGACAAACACTGTTGTGACACAACCCTTTCCCATGTTCATCAGAATTATAAACCTTATGCCAAGTCACTCTGTCCTACTCTGTAAAAGACAGACACCGAAACAGTTTTCACTAAACCCTTCCCCATGTTCATGAACTTTTATTTTCTGTAGGTGTTCTAATGTGTACAAGACGAACACTGTTGTCACTCAACCCTTTATTATGTTCATCACATATATATGTGAACTTCATTTCTGGTATGTGTTCTAATGTGTATAAGAAAAACACGCTTATCCCTTAACCCTTTATCACATACATATATATATGAATGTTCATGTTTTGTGTGTGTTCTAATGTGTATAAGACATGTACATGTAAAACAAACACTTTTGTCACTCAACTCTTATCATTTTTCTATGAACATCGTTTCTGGAATGTATGGTTAATGTTCTAATGTAAATAAGGCAAACACTGCTGTTATTCAATCCTTTATGTTTATCACAATTCTGGTATGCATTCTAATGTGTATAACATGTATAATGTGACATTCAGATGAAGAACAGCAATAAAAGCACTGTTACTTTGCTTTTTGTGTGTTTGATGCTGTGCATGTACAGATTTTGTGACATAGATTAATACCCCATATCCTTTGTTTTTTCTATTATAAAACACTTTCATCGCTCAACCCTTTATCATGCTTAACATATATATATATATATTAAGTGTATCATGTGTATTTCTGGTATGTTTTTCTTTATGTATATAACGCAGACATTGTTGTCAATCAACCCTCTACCATGTTCCTCACATTTATAAACCTGACTTAGGACAGGTGCAAAATTGCAGCGAGTTTAAACGTTTTAATGGTACCAAGCCTTCACCCTTATCTGAAACAATAGTGTATCATCACAACAAAGAAAGAAGGGAAATACTTTGTACAAGACAAGAACTTTAGTCACTCAACCCTTCAACCATGTTTTTACATAAATGAAATTCATTTCTGAAATGTGTTATAAAATGTTGAAGATATACAACCTTTCCAATGATCATCACAAGAATTAACCTTATTTCCAGCATGTGTTCTAATGTGTTTAAGACAGACACTGTTGTGACACAACCCTTTCCCACGTTCATCACAATAATAAACTTTATTTTTTGGAATTTGTTCTAATGTGTTTAAGACAAACACTGTTGTGACACAACCTATCCCTTGTTTATCACAACAATAAACCTTATTTCCATCATGTGTTCTAATGTGTTTAAGACACAACCCTTTCCCACGTTCATCATAATAATAAACTTTATTTTTTGGTATGTGTTCTAATGTGTTTAAGACAAACACTGTTGTGACACAACCCCTTCCCAGGTTTGTAGTCTGTGCAAAACTGTTTTAGGGATTTGTCTGACCTAAAAATAAATTTCTTAAAAGTTCTGTCTGACTGAATGATTTTTTGTATGACATTTTGTCAGTCAGACAGAGTTTGGGATACACTGATGTTCATCACAACAACAAACCTTATTTCCTGTATGTATTCTACTTTGTTCATCACATATATGATTTTTCATGTTTTGTATGTGTTCTAATGGAATGTGAATTGTGTACAAGACAAACACTGTTGTCACTCAACTCTTCATTATCATGATTCTGTCATGTATGTTAATCAAATTATATGAACTATATTCCTGGTATGTGTTCTTAATTGTCCATGGCAGGCACTGTCGTCACTTAACCCTTTAACCATGTTAACTATGTTCATCCCATTCATAAATTATTTACAGCATGTGTTCTAATGTGTATCATGTGTTCAGACACTGTTCATGCTGTTGTTTACCATGTACATCACATATATGAACTTTATTTCTGGTGTGTTTCGATATATCCATGGAGGTACTGACATGACTGTCCTCACTTAATCTTTAACCATGTTCATCATTGTTCATTATAGTTATAAGCTTCAAGTCCAGTATGTGTTTTATCATTTACAGTTTTTTTCACTCAACCATTTTGAACACTTTAGCACATGTACCACATTTATAAGGTTTAACTGTGTATATACACTTGTCACTAGAATTTAAAAAAATGACTTATCTGACTGAATTATTTCCAAGAAAGGTGTATAAGGAATGTGGAGTTTATTTTTCTTGTATCAATGTAAGTGGAGGACTTTATCAGAAACCCACCATGTACATACATTACAGTTTTCAGTAAAACAGTACCATTAAAATGATCATGTTTCTAGCTAAGCACAGTAACACACTACTTCACCACACATACACGTACATATATACCATTCCTTATATAATTACATGCTGTCACTGGGGTCTTTGACTAAATATCTTACTGGGCATGCTGGGAATTCTGTACGTTTGTAGCTGCGACTGTCGAATCTTTTTGTTCAAACACCAGTATCATACTATGTGTTCTCATGTGTATCTGTAAGCTGTTCTTGTGACTAAATCTATTACCACAGATCTCACAGTTAAAAGGTTTATCACCAGTGTGTGTTCTGATATGTCTCTTCAAGTTTGGAATTTGATTGAACCTTTTATCGCATACACCACATTCATAAGGTTTATAACCAGAATGTGTTCTAAAGTGTCTCTTTAAGTGTGAACTGTTACTAAACCCTAGTCCACATATTTCACATTTGTGACGTTTATCACCTGTATGTGTTTTCATGTGTTTATGCAAGCTCTGGTCGCTATTATACCCTGTACCACATATATCACATGTATATGGTTTAACATCAGTGTGTATTTTTATGTGAGTCTGTAAGTTCTGATTCGTACTAAACCCTTTACTACATACATCACATTTATAAGGTTTATCAGAGGTATGTACTCTCATGTGTCTTTGCAAGTTCGAAATACGACTGAAATCTTTTCCACATACACTACATTCATATGGTTTATCACCAGTGTGTATACTTAAGTGTGCCTGTAAATTCACATTTTGACCAAACGTTTTAGAACACACATCACATTTAAATGGTCTATCACCCTTGTGTTGGTTTATTTGTGTCTGCAAGTGCCCTTTCTGACTAAATTCTTTATCAGTCATATCGAATTCATGATGCTTATTTCCAGTATGTGTTCTCATAAATTCCTCTAACCTTTCAGTATGTGTTCTCATTTGTTCCTCTAACTTCTCAGTATCTGTTCTCATATTTTCCTCTAACTCCACTGCATATGCTCTGATCTGTTCCTCTAACTCTGCATTATATGTTCTCATATGTTCCTCAATCTCTGCATTATGTGTTGTCATGTGTTCTTCTAACTCTGTAGTATATGTTCTTATATGTTCCTCTGATTCTAAAGTATGGGTTGTCATATGCTCCTCTGATTCTGCATTATATGTTCTCATATACATGTATTCCTCAACCTCTGCATTTTGTGTTCTCATATGTTCCTCTAATCTTGCAGTGTATGTTGTCATACGTTCCTCTGATTCTGTCATATGTTCCTCTAACCTTGCAGCATGGGTTCTCGTATGTTCCTCTAACATTGAAGTATGCGTTATGATATGTTCCTCCAACTTTGCTTTACTCGTCATTTCTTTACAACACACTTCACATGTATAACTGCTTCCTCCATCAGGAAAAATGATGTGTTCTTGAATTAACTGACCTGTAGTCTGGTCAGTGGAGACATTTTTGGAACTTAAAGCATCCTTGCTGTAAGACATTATATTTCTTTCTCTCCTTTTTTGTCCGCTGTTGTTTTCTCTAAATTTCCTTGAGTCTGATAAAGAGAAGATAATTATGAAATTAGTTAAAGGCATGTATTCTTTATCATGTTTATCAAATATCTAACATGTCTAAATTTATCTTTGGAACATCAGCGATTTTCAGAGAAAAACAAGCATTCTGTGAGTATTGCATGGCAATACATAGTCCCCTACCAGCATGACCGGTTACAATCTCATTGTAATAGAACAAAATTCTAACTTGATCTATAACTTGTTTTTGTGTAAACTACATAAAATATCAAGTCAAAATCTTCAAGCATGACGAAAAAAACTGTTGAAAACTGATTATTTAATTGAATTTTCTATGTCCAAAGACCGTAACTCTGCATAAAATTATCAGACTGGAACAAAATTCCAACTTGATCTGTAACTTGTCATGATAAAACTATATACTAATTATCAAATCAATATCTTCAAGAATGACAAACAAACCTACCACTAAATTCTTCAAACAATTTACCAAAGAAAAGGAAAAAAATCCAAAATGTCATTTTGTCTTTTAAAAAATGAGTTATTTCCCTTTGAACAGATATCTACTAATTAATAAATATTTCATCAAAAATTTAATTCTTTGGAAAGAGCTTTAACTGCCCTTACCAAACGGTACTAACATGTTGCACATAAGATGCTCACGTTAGAAACTAACATGATTGCACATGAGGTTTTTAACATGCAAATTAGGTGAGCATTTTGTGAGCAAAAAAAATGCACATATGAAACTAACCTAATTTGAATGTTAATAACCTCACTTGCAAATGCTCATATGAGCTTTTGTTTCACATGTGCATTTTATCAGATTGCTCATATGAGCAGCTGCTCGATAACATGTTGCACACGTGAATATTAGTTGACCCATTTGATTTTGGTATCTAATTATTTCCAGATGATGATGATTAAATTGTGTCTAAAGATAAAAAAAAAAAGAGGATAATTTTTCAAATTTAAATGAAAATCTTAAATAATTGAAAATACAATAAATGACACATCATGTTAAGTGTTATTCTTTATCATTTTTATTACTGTCAGTTGTGGTTTTCATATTATTTTGTCTTTTTTGTTATTCAAACAATAATGACTAAAAACATTACATTACATTACATTATAAAACTAGTGCAGGGACTTAATTTCAAGTTTAGTACATAATGAATGTCTTTGATTAAGTACTGTATTTCAGAAAGTTTAAAACAGGAATTATCTATATACATGTAGTACTTATTTGAAGCAACATGCATACTCCCATAAAGGACTTAAAATTGTAATGTATTTCAGAATCTGAAACAAAAATGAACATGATGAAATAGAAATGATAACTTACAAATAATTAACAACAGCCACACTGGTTTTATCAGATTCCAACAATGCCATCAAGTTCAAATAGCACAAAATATGGCTTAAAATTTTTCATCTCCATCTCCCTCCAAATTGATGCTTTGAATTTGAATTTACAGGACGTACATGACTGGGCATGTCATTTTGAAAAAGCTCATATGAGCAATGATCTACGTTAGTTTTAAATGGTTAGAAGAATATACAAACTTTTCAAAGTACAAAACTAACATAAAACTAAGATAGATGATAAAAGCTCACCTGAGGTTTGAATTGCACATATATGAGCATTATGTTTAGATTTTTTTGGGCACATATGAACTACCAAACTGCACATGTGAGCAATCTGATTTGCATACAATTCTTATTTGCATCTCATGTGCTTCACATGTGAAACGTATGTGCTTTTGTTAGCAATTTCTGTACGGGTGAACTAAGAGAAAAGCTAAAATCGTGAAAATTGAACTTGACCTGTAACTTGTCATGATAAATCAATAAACCAAATATCAAATCAATATCTTCAAGCATGAAGAAAAAAAAGTCTGGAAAACTGATTTGCCCGACTGACAGATGGACAGACAGACAGACCGACAGTTTTTATATAGATTAGACCGTTTGTTTTTCCATTTGAATTGTTTTACACTAGTGATTTTTTGGGGCCCTTTATAGCTTGCTGTTCGGTGTGAGCCAATGTTCCGTGTTGGAAGGCCGTACCTTGACCTATAATGGTTTACTTTTATAAATTGTAACTTGCACGGAGAGTTGTCTCATTGGCACTCATACCACATCTTCCTATATCTATTCCAATACTAATTAAGGTTACATGTATACTCCAGCACTGACTGTTGTGATTTCATTATCTTTCATGCTGACTGTTTCTTTTCCATTTGTAGGTAGTACTTTTCAACATGTTCAATACAAATCATACATATATTCAATGAATACGACGGTTTCTTTTCCATTTGTATAGTTAGTACTTTTCAACATGTTCAATGAATACCTTATATAATAAACTGTTGACACAGAGATATATCTCACATTTTTGTAATTTTGATAGTGAAATGCAAATGTTGAAGTTAAAATAGTAATACTAGAACATGTAAAATAAGCAAAATATTCAAAGTCAATGAACTAAGAGTGAAGGTACACTCAGGGCCTAATAATTTCCCTGGAAATAAGATATGCCAATGCTAATACAACTGCATCATTTGCATACCAAATATCATTGACTTATCATAAGCAATTCCCCTTAAACTGACATAAACACAAACTTTTAACAAGAGGGGGCCCACTGACTGGTTAAGAGAGGGCAAGCTCTAGTCATGCTTCAGTGATTCCCTATATAATCAACCAATTTTTCACACAAAAGGGGGGGGGGGTTTGGCCCCCTGAAAAACCCTCTAAATCTGTTACATCTTACAAAGTCTATATGTATCCGAATTATTTTGCAAAGAATTCCGTTCAAATGGTACTAGAGGCCTCTTAAACTTGCAGTAAGTTGAGAGTATTTTTTTCTCCTTGTTGGAGGCCTCACTGTGACTTTGAGATGAAGAACAGCAATAAAAGCGCTGTTCATTTGCTTTTTGTGTGTTTTTTGCTGTGCCCAGGGGTTAAAAAAATTTGTTACAGCTCACTAGCCCAGGACTTATTGGTAGCAGGATTTTACTAGCCCTGTTGAAAGAGCTGCTAGCCCATCAAAACTGACCTGCTAGCCCGAGTATACCTTTCAAATTTAGAGTGGGTGTCCCTTGTTTTGAATGCGGCATTATACACGGTATTTGATAAAATAAATCAAATAAATTTTTGTTTTATTAATTATAACAAGGATCTCAAGACATCTTTTTGGATATCCCTTGTACTATGGGTTGTTAAATATTTTCGGGCACAGAAAACATGTTCATTGATATTGTCATGTTAAACCAGTGGTTCAATTCGTATATTTGTTGTTCCCACATACAAAGCAGACTTTTTATCAGCGAGATCGAGAAAATAACGGCAATATTCACAAAACATCATCTCTTGTTTATCATCAGTAACAGTCGACCTTGCCCATGGGGAATCTTTCTGTCCATGACACTATAAATGTTGGCAGTGTCTGCGCGTACCCGCATCCGGGTACGAATAGTCAAATGGCCATTCCATAGGCTACGCGTACCCACATCCGGTTTTTTAATAAAATGCCATCGGATCGGGAATGAAACGTGAAATATATACGGAATTTGTCGCAATTAGTGAATAAATTGATTAAAACTACTCAGAATTTTTATGAATATTTATATATAGGTAAGTGAACAGTTTTTCTCAGTTAATAAATATTCTTAAAATGTAAGAGAGTGATATACATGTGGGGAAGACATTTCAAAGTTATCAAGAATTGGAACAATTTGTTCAGAACTATCAGTCGATTAATTTTATACAAGTGTATAAAAGAAACTCGGAGTCAACTGCAGCTGCAGAGAAAAGAAGAACTGGAAACACAAAAATTATTTCTGATAAAACAAAGGCCGATGCCAATAATCTTCTAGATGCTTCGTTAATAAATAACAAAATATTTGACAAAAATGTAAACCTTCAGCGCATCAAAAAATATTTTACCTTTGAAGCGTGGAAGCAACTTAAAATTCGGATCAACGAAAGAAGAGAATCATGCGAATGGATATCTATCAAATGTCAAAAAAACCTACACGATCAGGACTCTTTGGCCTGTGATTGTTGTTTGGACTGGTAACATTTGAAATGTGCAGGGTTGAAATATGAACTTTATTCTCACAAAACTACATGTCATAGTTACAGAGAAAATATATATCTACAATTACATATATGTATATATAAGCATGCACATGTGTGAACAAACGTAACTAAACTTGGAGGACTGACTTTCACCTGTATTATTTTTATAAACTTACATAATTTTTCTAAAATGATAGTATTGTCTGAATTAAATAAACCATTAAATTTGTATGTATTTGGATTTTTACAGCAATATTCAGGTAAAAATTTCTTTCTCTCTACATCCAAAGATTTACAAGTCGTGATGTAATGATATTCGTCACCAATACCACTTGAATCGCAGAGATGACAAAGTCTGTCGTTTCGTGACAAGCCTCGCCATCTTCCCGTCTCAATTGGTAACCGGTGACTTCCACATCTAAATTTGCAGTATACAAATAATAAATTATTAGGCAATATGTTGAGATAATTCTCAAATTTCAAATTAGTCTTAAAAATTCTATAACATAGGCATTTAGGTAAGCTATCTATATGTGACAAACATAATTGTGTGAACTGATCTTTAAGTTTTTGTTCCACACTTTTTGATACCCATTTGTCAGCAAACTGCATATTCCAAATATTAGACATTCCACAATTATCTAAAACATTTTTTATATAAATCAAACATTTACTTTCAAAACCATAGTTATTTAAATTTATAAGTAATAATTTATAAAGAACATGAGAAATTTTACACTCTTTACCGTTTATAATTCTGTCCCAAAAATTTATCATACGAACTTTTGCATAAAGAAGTATTGGGAATCTGCCTAGTTCAGCATAAACTATACAGTCTTGGGTTGATTGCTTTAAATGTAAAATGAGTTTGCAAAATTTTAGGTGCACCCGCTCTAATAAGTCAAAGTTTTCAAAACCCCAAATCTCTGACCCACATAACAAAATAGGTACAACAGCCTTATCAAAGAGATCTAGTTGACATTCAATAGATAAATTATTAATTCTACTCTTCTTCAAGAGAGAATACATAGCCTTTATTCCTTGGTCTCTGAAATATTTTCTAGTTTGTAAAAATGAACCACTTTTTGAAAAAAATATTCCTAAATATTTATAATTTTTAACAATCTCAATTTCAGTATCATTAATAGAGAAATTCAAATTTTGTGGAATTCTACCATTAGCAAAAACAAGAACTTTTGTTTTATCAACATTTACCTTAAGTTGCCATTTGTTACAATATAGGGCAAATTTGTTTAACATATTTTGTAATTCAGTGTTACTATCCGCTAATAAAACAGTGTCATCAGCATATAACAATAAGAAAATCTTCAGATACACATCTAGTTCATTTTCTAGGTCTGCACTTATTGACTGTAATCCTTTTGTATCTAACTCTTCTAAAAATGCTTGTAAATCATTCAGATATACAGAAAACAAAGCAGGAGATAAATTTTCACCTTGTCGTACACCAATTTTACAAGGGAAGAAGTCAGATTTCTCATTATTGAAGACAATACGGGATTTTATATCTTTATACATATTTTGTATAATTCGGAAAAACTTTCCGTTAATATTATTGTTAAAAAGTTTAAATAAAAGGAGATTTCTTTGAATAGAATCAAAATCTCACTGAAAATCAATAAACGCACAATAAAACTTTTTCTTCTTTAATTTCAAGAGTTCAAAAAAGGCATAAAGAGCAAAAATATGATCATTTGTGCTGTATCCTGGTCTAAAACCTGCTTGGTTTTCTTGTAAAATTAAAAACTCATCTAAATAATCACAAAGTCTATTGCTTAAAATGGAAGTAAATATTTTACCTAAACTGGATAGTAACGTTATTGGCCGATAGTTTTTCGGTTCCCTTTTACTACCTTTGTTTTTAAACACTGGAATAACATTTCCTAAAAGCCATATTTCAGGTAAGAAACCTGTATCGAAAATTAAATTGAACATATATACATATATATCTAACATCAATTCAGAAGATGATAAAATATATTCATTTATTATTAAGTCGTCACCAGGTGACTTATTATTTTTAACACTTTGTATACCTTTGATAACCTCGTCTCTTGTTATTGTTTTATTCAAGAAATAATTTGATCAATCAGTATCAAAATTGTTATCTAGTTCAATATTCGCTTTATTAAGATTATCTTTATTCAATTCTTTAAAAAAATAATAAAACTGTTTGATATCAATGTCATTATTCACTGTACGTTTAAACTTATTGAAAATTTTCCAAAAATCACGTGGATTTTTCTTACGTAATGCTTTCATTTTCTTCTTCAAATCATGATTAAAGAGACGAATGCGATCATCCATAGTTTTTTAATATATTTTTTCACTATTTCGTAGTCTAACTTTGAAAATATTAGACCCATAATGTTTATACAATCTTAATGACTTTCTATAATCTTTTCTACTATTTTTACAATCGTGATTAAGCCATTCTTTATTGTTATAATCTTCTTTTGAATTACTACAATCTTTCGTAAATACACCAAAAGTTTTTTCTGCTGAATCAAGCAAAATCTTAGTAACATTGGTAACAATTTCATTTACACTACTTTGATCCACTTGACTAATATCATCATGTATTTCTAAGATATGTGACAATAATTCATCAACCTCATCTCTGTTTATGTTACTTGTAAAATCAGTACTCTTTTCATGTTTCCATTTACCTATGTACTTGTCATTATTTCTAATACATGTATTTACTTTTAGCATGTCCGATTTTACATTGCAATCTAGTTGTAAAAAGATTGGCGTATGAATATCCGAATATAAATTGCTAAATTGCATAATTTCAAAATCAACAATTTTGTGAAACATATTTGCAGAGCCCAATACGTAGTCAACTACGCTTAAGTTACGACTTGTTGGCTTACCAACTTTGTCAGATAAAAATCGACCGTTCAATATAAATATGTTATTATTTTTACAAAAACTAATAAGTTTTCTGCCATATGTATTTACTGTTTGATCTTGAGAGTTTCTTTTCCTCGGTATACCAAGGTCGTCTAAAATGCCTATTTCAGAGAACTCATTAAAATCAATCAATTCATTCACAAATGTATCATCAAAATCATCCTTATCATAATAATCAGCTAAGGTACCAGTTCGGCTATTAAAATCGCCAAATAAGCAGACATATTGTGAATCTTTATACATATTATGCAATTCTATCTCTATCTCAGATATAGCTTCATCTGCTGTATATAATGTATTAATAGGTGGAATATAGATCACACCACATATTAGATCTTGTGGTAGCTGTACTAATTTCTTACAAATTTTAAACCAAAAGACAAAAGGACAATTTGTATCTATCGGAGTGATATAATTTTTAAAAACACTTTTATGGCCAAAAGCTAAACCACCTGATCTATAATTTGAGAATGTTTTTCTATTTTTACAATAAAAAGTGAAGTTTTCCAAAGATATATCATCTAAGTTATCTAATTTGGTCTCTGAGAAACAAACAATATCATGGTCTTGTAATAAATTTCTAAATTCTGGATATACAAGTTTGGATTTTAAACCACATACATTTAGTATCAATAATTGTAATTTATTGTTTTCTTTATAAGTAAAGTCAGTGTGAATAGTATTAACACTTTTACTACGGTGAAAATCTGTTCCACTCGAGTACTTCGGTTGACAATAGCTGTCCTTTAATCCTCCTTGACCTCTTTAACTTTGGGTTTACAATTTACGGGGGTCTCGACCAGTGTTTCTTGTTTGGTTATTTGGACCATAGGTGGTAGTTTTCGGGCGTGCCCCTCGTCCAATATATAATTGTCTTTCATTTGTCTCCATTCTTGCCTCGTCGATTCTGTCGGGTGGGATGAATTCAGCCCCGTCAATAAATAACCGATCTTTTTTTAGGTGAACTTTCCGTTTTTGACTTTTGGCTTCTTTGAAGTAGGGCCACAGTAACTTTCTCCTGTCATTTATTTCTTTTGGATATAGTTCATTCACTCCGAAACGGGTCCCTTTCAACGCTGAAGCTGCGTATCGTACTAGCTCCCTGTCTTTGAACTTTTGAAACGACAAACTATCGGTCTAGTAGTGTACAAATTTGATTTTGACTGTCTTTTACAAAAGATTCCTTTCCAAATCTGTGTGCCCTATGAAACTCAACCACTGAATCCATTTTCATCTCATTTCTCATGAATTGTTTGATTATGTCCTCCGTATCCTCTGTATCATTGGTCAGGGGTAGTCCAGTAAACACCAAATTTTCCCTCATAGATCTTGTTTGCAGATCTAAGTGTTTATCATGTAGGTTACTGAGATCAGATTTTAAATTATCAACATCAAGTGACATATCATTATATTCAGCTTGTAACTATGAGACTGAAGAGGTGAGTGTAGTATGATTTGTTTTACTTATTTCAAACTGTTCGTTGACAAATTCCATGCTTTTTTCCACATCGTCCATTCGTTTAGAAACTTTATCAACATTTTTGAAGAGGTTATTCATACTTGATTCAAATCTACATAGTTTTTCATTAACTTTATCAAGGGTTGTGAGTTTTTCAAAAATCTGATCTACTTTAAGTACGAGGGCCTCTAGTTTTCCCTGAGTATCGGTACCTTGATTCATAGTAGATTGCATAACAGGTTGCATCATATTAGGGAAAGGGCTTGAAGTAGTGCCAGTATAAAATTCTGGAGATCTTTGATTGAATAGCTGCATACTAGACTGCATACTAGACTGTGGTATTTGCATCTGTTGCACATTCGGTGACATACAATAGGTATTCATATTCATCTTTTTTGTAGGAAGTTTGTCAACAGAAGTGGGTTTTCCCTCAGACTTTGATTTATTTACTAATATGTGCCAAAACAACCATATTGGATACGTAAAATTTGTTCCAAATCTTAATTAGCTACATGAATCTTTTATATTAATTGGTTTAATTTGACATTATTACTTGCTTCTCTATTTTTTATATAGACACCCAAGCTTTAATTTTAGTTCTTTAAGATATTTTAAAATTTCAGTTTCTGTTTTACATTTTACTAAAAGATTATTTTTAAATCTCATATGGGTATTTTTCAAAATCAGTAAAATTTTATTCTTTAAATTTGCATTTTATTTTACATTTTATAATAGTATTAATTTTTATCATGTTCTTCTTTTACAGGGACTGTACAGTTTCATTTTCCATCAGTGTGCATTTAATTTGAAATGTTTATTATGTATCATTATCTTATAAATACAATTTGAAAATATTATTTTTCATACTCTTCACTCGTTCTACACGAAATCCCCATATTATCGATAATTTCCGTATATATTTCACGTTTCATTCCCGATCCGATGGCATTTTATTATAAAACCGGATGTGGGTACGCGTAGCCTATGAATGGCAATTTGACTATTCGTACCCGCATACGGGTACGCGCAGACACTTCCATAAATGTTTTTTTCCGCTTTTCCTGGTCGTATTTGGCATTTTTTGGGATAAATTTTCAGCCTCATTACCCCCTTCATCTACCGTTTTTCGTTTTAAAACTGACAAAGTTCCTGTGGTGGCCGTACTAAAATGTTTAGAAATAATTTGTATGCATGGTTTCAAGCTCAAATTAACAGCTGTCCGACAAGACAGGTCAATATCGATCATTACATCATACACCCAAGGGTGCAGGTCGTTTCGTAACCTGGTCGTTTCGTAACTAGTCGATTCGTAACTCTAGTTCATTTTGTAATTGAAACGTTTCGTAACCTTATAACAATATTTAATAATATGAGTTGTAGGTTATGGAAATAATGTAAATTAAATATTTCGATTAAAAATAATAAATAGACTTATTGATGTATATATCCGAAGGTAAACTAAAAAGGTATCAGCGTGTTAGGTCCCGCTTCATATAAGTACGCATATTCTCATTCTGGGATAAATATACTCAAAACCAGATGTCATGTAGTACATTTGTTTCCTGTTTATACCAGGTTTTTTTCAGATGAAAAATCAGGCTTTATGCCAGTATAAACATGCAAACAAAGGACAAAGATCATAAGCCATTTTTTTAATCCTCTTCTTAATCACTTTACACCTAATTACTTTTTATCACCTGTCAATAGCTGTCATAAAACCATTAAGCATAATCACCAATTAGCCAAGAATTCAAACACCCAAGTACCATTAATTGAAAATCTCGGCATAAGCAATGTACAATACCCCCTGTACTGAGAAATTGATATTGAAAGTACGTGAATTGCGATCAATACATGATACCGGTCCACCCAGAGTTAGTTGTTCTATTTTTAAAAAAATGTACAAAATCGGTTCAAATTCTTGGAATCCCGGATGACGTACGTAATTGAATCTGATTGGCTAAGATAGAATAGTGATGAGGGGATTTTCCACTTACTATTTTGGAAATGCCAAGAATTGTTTGTTACTAGTCCGTCGGGCATATTCGGTTACAAGTTTTAATTGCCCGAAGTGTAAAAGTCTTGTCCCGGGCGTCGGGCTAGTGGATTTTTTAACCCCTGTCAGTGCATGTACTGATTTAGTGTCATGGATGGATACTCCATAGCCTTTGTCTTTCTACTGTCTATGCAAACATTTCTAAGTCAATAAACCATGAATGAAGGTAGAGGGTCTAATACTTTCTCTGGATACAAGATATATGCTAATGCTAAAAAATTGCATACCAAATATCATTGACTTATTATGAGTGGTTTTCCTTAAACATGTTAAACTGACCAAATGAAAAAAAACTTTAACAAAGTAAACTGAAGATAAATTTCAAAATCAATAGACCATGACTGAGGGTGCAGGGCCAAACAATCATCATGGGAATGAGATGAGCCAATACTTATACAATTGCAGACCAAATATCACAGACTTAGCATCAGTTGTCCCCCTTAAACTGACCTAATTACAAACTTTAACACGTAAACCAGTCAAGGGTATATATATATATATTACTTTTTATAAATAAGTTCAATGAAGTTATTCAGAGAAAATAACATCCATGTGATATTACAGATACTTCATGAGTTGTCTACTCGTTATTCCTTAAATGTTCTAAATCTATAGTAACATACGTTTGTTATTTGTTAAAATAAATCTTTACTATTTTACTTTTTATTGTGAACTTGAGAATTCTTGAAACTTTGTGCAAATAATCTCCGATGATATAAGTTATATGCAGGGCCGTAACTAGCCTCTTTTAAAAGTGAGGCGAAATATATTCGGCGAGCGGAGCGAAGCGAAAAATGTTTCAGCGAGGGGTCTGGGAAGCTCTGGAAAAAATGATGCAAAATCGTGCATTCTCAGCGTTTCCCAGACCCTTCCTTTAACTAAAACGCAAGTTTTGTTTTAATTATTTTTTCGACAATATACCGGTACTGGACTCAAAGCAAAATATATAGATTCAGTGTAAGACTTTTTAGTTTTTAGGGACAACATCAAAAGACCGATATGTAGGATAAAGCAAAATTATTTTTTGTTATTGAGTTTTGGCTTGCAGAAAAACGTATAATACCTGTCAATTATGTTTTTTCAAATTAAGTTAAGAAGGGGCTGATTATCATTGATATAACTATGTGAATTCAGTTTTTATAACATATTTCAATTACATGTTGATGTAGTTCCTAACTGGGATAAAAAGGTACACTCAGGGTAGACTCAGTTCTTAGACCTCATTGCTACATTTTTGTGCAGTTTTAATATGTTAACCGGCTGATTAATGTCGGATCTGTCTGTTCTGGTCTTGTATTGTGTTTATACTTTGGTGTAATATTTTGTATACTTTAAGTACCGCTTTATGTCGAATAAAAGCCCTGTTCATTGATAATTTGTATTTTTTCTATGTATTGTGTGCGATTTTGTCCCATGGACATTTACTCCATATCCCTTTATTTTCTAGTTAAGGGTCTGAACACGGCTCAATGCAAGTTTAGTCCTTCAATGTAATAGGTCATATGGCAATACATTATTTTCTTTTTAAAAGATTTGATTCCGGGAGATTGGGTTGTCTCACTTTAATTTAACCCATTTCAGCTTTTTAGTTTTATTTACAGAAAAGAGAGCCAGTTTTGTATTCTTTAATATAAAGTTTAATTTTCCTTGAAAAAACGACAAATTTTTCTATGTCCGGTAGCATCGTATCTTCTCAAAACATTTTCTCGAACAATATCTGGACATCGGTGGGCATGTAACATTGCCAAACCATGTTCACTTGTCATCGTAGATCTTTCCCAAGTCTTAGGGATTGATGTAAGCAGTTCCAAATTTTATTATATAGATTAGGGCAAATAGCCCATAGAGTATTATTACTCTTACATAAATAAATAATCATTATATTAATGACATTTAATTGATAGGAATTCGTGGATGTTGAATGTCATGTTTTCAACAGTCTACGCAAAGCAGAGAATTTACGTTCACAACAAGGAATATTAGACAACTGAAGCCATAGTCATCAAGATCGATTGATTGATTGGTGTTTGCGTAACGCCGCCTCAGAACAAAAAGGCGAGAGCTAGCCTAATTTCAAATATTTTTACAATTTAAAGTAGTTTTTAAAATTAGACAAAAGGTCCTTTAATATAACTAGAGGCTCTCAAGAGCCTGTGTCGCTCACCTGTATTTACTGATGCTTTGGAAATCATGTAAAATAAGGTTAAAATCATAATTAATAGTATTAGATATTAGATATTATAATGATATCTAAGATAATAACAAAAAACTGCAAAATTTTTGTAAAAAATTACTAACGCAGGGGCAGCAACCCAACAAAGAGTTGTCGGATTTGTCTGAAAATTTCAGGGCAGATAAATCTTAATCTGATGAACATTTTTGCCACCTGTCAGATTTGCTCTAAATGCTTTAGTTTCAGAGATATAAACCAAAAACTGCATTTTACCCCTATGTTCTATTTTTAACCAAGTCGGCCATGATGGTTGGAAGGCGGGGGTCATCGGACAAATTTTTTAAACTAAATACCCTAATAATGATTATGGCCAAGTATGGTTAAATTTGTCTCGGTAGTTTCAGAGAAGAAGATTTTTGTAAAAGATTACAAAAATTTACAAAAAATTGTTAAAAATTGACTATTAAGGGCAATAACTCCTAAAGGGGTCGACTGACAATTTTGGTCATGACAACTTATTTGTAGATCTTACTTTGCTGAACATTATTGCTGTTTACAGTTTATCTCTATCTATAATAATATTCAAGATAATAACCAAAAACTGCAAAATTTCCTTAAAATTACCAATTCAGGGGCAGCAACCCAACAACAGGTTGTCAGATTTGTCTGAAAATTTCAGGGCAGATAGATCTTGACCTGATAATCAGTTTCACCCTATGTCAGATTGACTCTAAATACTTTGGTTTCAGAGATATAAGCCAAAATCTACATTTTACCTCAATGTTATATTTTTAGCCATGGCGGCCATCTTGGTTGGTTGGCAGGGTCATTGGACACATTTTTTAAACTAGATACCCTAATGATGATTGTGGCCAAGTTTGGTTAAATTTGGCCCAGTGGTTTCAGAGGAGAAGATTTTTGTAAAAAGCTAACGACGATGGACGACGACGGACGACGGACGCCAAGTGATGAGAAAAGCTCACTTGGCCCTTTGGGCCAGGTGAGCTAATGAAACTCAAGTTTAAAACAAAATTACTAATTTACAAATGAAATGAACAAAAGACAACCCTGGGAACAGATATAAGACACATAACGACAAACAATAGACAATCAACACTGAAAACTAAAAATAAATGAGAAACATGGATCCCGAAAAAACAGGGGCGACGTCAGAGGGTGAACAGAACTTGCTGAATTCTTGAAAAACAATCGCTGTGAAAACAATTTGATATAATTACATTACATGTATGTTTCAGAAGAATCCGTTATTTTGATTGGATAACAACGCTTGCGCGTCATACTGAAATTAACCTTCATATTCCAATGAAGTGTAACATTCATGATGACACGTGCCATCACAATAAAGTGCACAGGTTAATTAAAGAAATAAATGATAGAAATTGATTTTCCATAACCCTAGCATAGAAATGTAATTTTAAGAATTGGATGCTTCTTTTAGTAATTTTATAGGGTTAAATTGTAAAAGTGTTGATCGTGCGCACATTCCAGAATACAAAATGTGCTTCGGTCAACACTTTTACACCCCAATAAAATTACAAAAAGAACCATTTTTGAAAGATTTCAAGAGGACCAAAAGTTACCAATAATTTATCAACATTAATATTTTAAAGAGGTTGATCTTTTAGTTTAAAAGGTCTTAAATGTGGATAATGTATAAACTGTTGTAATTTCTTTAATTGTTGACGTGCATTAAAATGGTTGTCTTATTTCAAGTTATCTTATTATTTCATTCAAAAATAAGCAGTGCATGCAAAATGATATCTAACATTTCAGTGGAATTGTCAAATTCCATTGAAATATCACTGGTTTTCTTTGGTTGATTGTTACAATTTCCAATGGAATTACCACTGGTATCCCAGTTGAAAACAATAAATGTCCAGTGGGAAAACAATGGTATGCCAACGAAGTTTTCACTGGTATTCCAATGGAATTTCCACTGTATTCCACTCGAGTATTCACCGGAATCCCACTGGATATTCCACTGATATCCCAATGGAAAACAATGAATGTCCAATGAAAATCCCGACCAAATTTCCCAGTGGTAATACAGTGGTATTCCAATGGAGCTCTGATGGAAATCCACTGGTATTTACAGTGAAATCCCACTTTACATTTTCAGTAGGGGAGGCATCAATGTAGTTACGGCCCTGATATGTCAATCATGGCAACTGCATACCACATATAATTGAGGGGCGTCAGTGGACAAGTGGTCTAAGTAGTTGAACTACTGTATCACTAGCCTGTCAACACTGAGGTTGTGAGTTCGAATCCCACACGGGGCAGGTGCACTCGACTCCTATCTTAATTATTGAGGAAGATTTTCATTTTTCCTAACGAAGGTCGTGGTTTTCTCCTAGCACTCCAGCTTCCTCCATCAATAAAAAGTGAACGCCACAAAATAGCACAATAGTGTTGAGAGTGGTGTTAAACACCAATCAATCAAACACATATTATTGATTTACCTTTAGTGATTTCCCCTAAACTGACCTACATGTAATCATAAACTATAACAAATTGTTGACACCTACACTAGAAACAGTGTTTCTTTATGGCACGCCATTTTACTATTTATTTTAACTTCAAAATATCTAATCTGATTTTTAAATCATTGATTCAAGTAACATTTTGTCCACAAATGTTGGAAGTAAGAGCTGTCTTTCTTTAATAATCGCCTATTTAAGTAGTACAAATAAATCACTAGACTAAGTGGTTTAATTTGATTGTAGCTTTAAATATACAACTAGAACACACTCGCGGAATCGCGGGCATTTAGAGCTTGGTTGAAAGTATGAAAGCTGTTGTAGGGTGAATTTCTGTAAAAGATTTTATGATGGTAAACTTGGAATTGATAGTAAATAGCAAATACAATGTACACTATATTTATAGTATATGTATGTTCATGGTATACAGATAAAGCAAAAAAAATATGTCCTGTCCCCGAAGCACCTATGAAAGAGGGTAGTAATGCCCTTTAACTTCAGGCGTCAAACAGTCATTTTGGCTACCGTTAGCGTCAAATTGGTTAAAATTTTACCGTGATTCGTCAAAAAATCCTTATCGTTATTCGTCAGAGGTCTTAAATAATTATAGTTACCGTACGCGTCATTTTTGGGAAAAAATTAACGTGATTTGTCAAAATCAGTCGATGTTTTTATCGTCTAAAAGAAAGTGTACATGTTATCGTCATACACCAAAAATTACCGTTAACGTCATTTGGCAAGAACTTTTACCGTTATTCGTCATGAAAGTACCCCATTACGACCCTCATGAAAACTATGTGTAATTTAAACCGTCCTAAACGGAAGTGAAGTCTATTACTTAAAAGTCCAACCGATGACAAAACAATATCCGGACGCCTTTATTATCGTTTTTCTCCCAAAATGACCCAAACGGAATAATCATAAGCGAGGATGACAAATGTGACTATACATGGTACCTATAGGACACAAAGGCATGATGATTAATTAATTGTGGAAGGAAGAGAAGCGACACACAAAATGAGGTCTTCTCGTTTAATAGTATAGATAGATACTAATGATCCAGGGGCTAATTATGTTGCTAAAATTATCAGAATCTGTGTTGATAGGATGACCGATCATGTCAGGTGATGACCTTATACTGAAACTGGGATAATGACATGAAAATTACTTGTTTAAGTATCATACCTCTATCTTCCAAAAAATCACTTCTTTAAGTATTATTATTTTAATAACCCCCAAACAATGAAATTTTTATCACGAACAGTAAAATTTTATTACATAATCTGTAAGACGATCGAAGCCTTGAATTTTACAGGAAAATCAGTGGCGGATCCAGAACTTTTCATAAGGGGGGCCTGCTCCAGTCATGCTTCAGTGATTCCCTATATAATCATGATAATCAACCAAATTTTTCCCACGAAAGGGGGGGGGGGGACCCTGGCCCCCCAGGGCCCCCCTGGAACCGCTTATGAAAATTACTCCCACTGCTGGGAAAAATCTGATAAGAAAGTATCAGTTCATTATGTAAGCCTTCATTATTATAATTTTTTTTCAACAAATATAGAATTTACAGCTAAATTATTGCAGCAAAGGCATAAACCTTGCTATTTAAAAGAAGAAAAAGGTTCATTTTTTCCAATTTTACTACTAATAAGATATAACCTAAACCTATATGTTTAAAATTTTGGTAAAACTACAAAATCCCAATCTGTTGTTACAAAATTTCAAATTTGCTACTTAAATAAGTGATTTTTTATAAATCACTTATTTCAGTAATTCCCCTGACTGTTAATACACTTTATACATGTTATAAGATATCTCATATAGTTCAAAGATATCTAATATAGTTTATGAGATATTTTATATGGTTTATATATATATATAATTATGAGATATCCTACAGTCAGGGGTACTACTTGTACAAGTAATCTTTATTTACTTGAAGAAGTAAACAAAATAAACTTATATAAGTTAATTATAATGTTTGAATAATCTCTCCCTTTAATTTTCTCAAAAATTTACTTGTATAAGTGAAATTTTTTTACAATCCCACAAAAATTCTCAAGTTTTGAGATGTAAAAACATGCCTTTAACAATTCTTCTCAGGTTAGCTCATATTTTTTTATTAGAGTTCAATGTTTCATCTCATTAATTCAACAAAGAAACTGATTGCACAAAGATCTTAAGTATTTGAGCAAGGCCTTTAAAAATTGCCCCTTGGGGACTTGTAAATGAGCAGTGTTCCGAAGATAACAGACAAATGAGATTTTTAGTGTCCATGAAATTACACTTAAATGATTAGTAAAGACATCTGCAAAGGACAGACAATCAAAAATTCTATTAGAGCAAAGAAGTCCTAAGAATTCAAGAAAAGAAGATAGGATGACTTTTTTACTTGTATAAGTAAAAAAATCTGAATGTCTAAGGGACATAACTAAGCATAATTTTTTTTTACCTATACAAGTAAATAAAATACACTTGTACAAGTATCCTACAAATTTACTTATATAAGTATATTAATATTTACTTCTTCAAGTAAATCAAAATTACTTGTACAAGTAGTACCCCTGACTGTCTTATATGGTTTATAATTTAGATATCTTATATAGTTTATAAGATATCTCATATAATTTTCTTTATAAGATATCTTATAAACTTTAAGAGACATTTATCGTTACATAGTGTGCTAGTGGCCTAATACGATACATGTATATATGATATATATCGTATTAGGTCACTAGCACACTATGTAACTAATATTGTAAAAGATAGATATCTTATATAGTTTATAAGATATGTTATATAGTTTATAAGATATCTCATAAAGTTTATAAGATGTCTCATATAATTTTAAGATGTCTTATATAATTTTCTTTATAAGACATCTTATAAATTATATGAACACATGAATCAGGAATGAACACCCCATTAGTCCGACACCCCAATAGTCCGACAACCAATTGGTCTGACACAAGCTGTAATTGAAAATCTACTTCAAACAAACAAATGGGAAAATAAGGGTATATTGGATAGGCATAGAAATTTGACCTGGCAACAGACTGTCATGGAATAGACCTTCCTTTATAATATATGTTCTAAATATGGAATATTATTTTCACTGGAAAAAATATTACGTTACTTAGGCTTGTTCCGGATGAAATAAAAGGTATATATAATATTTATTCCAAGAGGAGCAGATATTATAGGATTGTTTATCATGTTTATAACAAAGTTTCCAGAAGAACTTCTGTTAGGAGGAACAAATATAGTTAAACAAGTGTTGGTACCACCTACGGACCTATCATATTGTTGCAAGGTTTCTTAAAGTGCAGAGAAAGTGCCACTCTCTCTACACGAGGGATAGGTTGTAATTTTCTTTTTTTCAGATCGAACGTGGCTGCAATTATATACATCCAGCATAACCAAAGGACACCCCACTTGGCAAGGGTTTACTTTATCGAAAAAAAACCCCAAAAGTTAACATATTTTTATACACAAGTCATCCTTGGGGTGAGGAAAATTTGAAATTTAAAGAACAGTCTCTTGTCTTAAAGAAAATGTACAGAGCTGTAATATAATCTCTGAAACTGTCAAACTAAAAAGATTTCATTAACATACAAACAAAAACTTATATTATCCAAGCATGTTGGTTTCCATCTCCACGGAACTTGAATTTAAAATTCGAAACTTTATAAAATATAATGAAAATCAAAATATCCATAATGAAATTGAACATTCGATTATATTTGGTTCTTTATTGAATGCTTTATTACGGTTGTTAAACTCAATTCAAAATTGCCGTATGAATGGACTTACAGAATACAGTGAATATAACTGCTTCATATTATTGCTCTTCATTCTGGTCGACCCCTATTACATGTACATGTATTACTGGATTTATTGTTAATTAGTTCTTATCCTGAACATGCATGAAATATATGCCACTGGATGTAATGACAGATGTATCTCCCATTGTATCTATGTTTTTGAAAAACAACATGTTTGCCAGTTACTTTGCTTTTGTCGGGAAATTTGAATTTTTTGACCTGATCATGCTGATTGAAACAATAGCTGAGTAAGGTAGTCTTTGATCATGTTGATCAGGATATCAATATACATTCTTCTGATCGAAGAAACATTTAGGAAGTAAATGAATGCCTTTATAAGGTATACAGTCACATGGAAATATTTTTAATGAAGGGTAGGCTATTCGAAATGATGACTTAGGTGCCTTTAGGGTTTTTCAGTATACCAATGTGGATAGTAAACTACACATTGCTAGAAAACTACGAAATATTGATGCCTGCTTTAAATAAATGGAGAATGCGTCCATGGGACACAGATGATGGCCCCTCTTGCATATGACATTATAAAGGGACAAATCTAGAGAACAATAAAAGTGATGCCAACCGTATTCCAACTTGATCTGTGTTTTACGGTCATGATGGTAATATGCTTTGGGTATAAGATTCATAACATTTGGTTAGGGCAAGCTAAAGTTAGAGAACGGAAACCAATTTAGGGACGGACGTACAGACGAACGAACGGGGTGGACGTACGGATGCTTAATACCCCCTTCGCTTAATGGCTGGGGCATAAAAATGTTGATCTGCATACCAAGTTCCTGTGCGGCGAACGCGTCAAAAACTGAAGAGTATTATTTGGAAGAGAGATAATCATTGAACCAGCTTACCCACTATTTGAAAAACAGAATGATCTGTCCTAATTTCACTCTTTCTTGAATATTGGTGCCCATATATACAAACTAAACTGGTTTTCTTCTTCAACTAATGGCATTTTACTGTTACATTTTAGCTCCCCTTTTCAAAAAAAATATTAAATTAGAAGTTTTAGTTGAGTTACAACACCGTTATTACTTTTTGTCGCTAGATTAATACCAGAAAGACGTGACCGTCTTATTCACTCAAGTCATATTCACTCATATAATCGTGTACACTGCAAAGCTTCATTGGTTCAATTATTATCTTACTGCGTCATTTTTAAAAGAGGGACGAAAGATACCAGAGGGACAGTCAAACTCATAGATCGAAAAACAATATGACAACACCATGGCAAATATAAAAAGACAAATAGACAAATAAAAGTACAGATGACACAACATAGAAAGCTAAAGACTTAGCAACACGAACCCTGTACATTTTGTACATGAGATACTGTATCGAGAGGTATTTATTAAGTAATTCGTCGAGACTGAAGACAATATTTTGTGCTTTTAGTTAGTGGCGGTGAAATTCTGCTACTTTAGTGCTAATACATCAACCTAGATTACATCACCACCTCTTCCAAGGAAGGACATTGTCCTCTTCTTAATATTGAACAAGCCTTTTATTTGGCTTTCTAATATAAAAATAAATACATTTTTTTTAAACATTTCGATGTAAGACTAATGGAATGTCGAACTACATGTACATGTATTAGGTGACGAACCAATAGGATGTCGGACTATTGGGGTGTCGGACTAATGGGGTGTCGAACTATTTGGGTGTCCGACTAATGGGGTGTCAGACTATTGTGGTGTCGGACCAATGAGGTGTCGAACTACTGGGGTGTCGGAATATCGGGCTGCCATCGGGCTGCCCCTTTCATGACCTTGACTGGCTGGTAAGCCCTCATAATTATTTGGACTAAGGACAGGCCAGGCTATAGGAGGGGTAGTCCAAATAATTATGAAGTCTTGAACATGTTGAAAGGCTATTTTAACTTTTTGCTGTGACCCCTTCCGTAATGTCATAATTATTTGGACTACTCCTCCTATAGCCTGGCCTGTCCTTAGTCCAAATAATTATGACGTCTTGACAGGCTATTTTAATTTTTTTTTGTGGCGCCTTCATACATTGTCAGTCAGGGGTACCACTTGTACAGTCAGGGGACTTACTTAAATGAGTGATTTTCTAAATCACTGATTCAAGTAACATTATGTCCATAAAGGTTGGAAGTAAGAGTCTTTCTTTAATAATCACCTATTTAAGTAGTACAAATTAATCACTAGACTAAGTGATTTAATTTTATTGTAGCTTTAAATATAGAATACTAATGATCCAGGGACTAATTATGTTGCTAAAATTATCAGATCCAACATCTGTGTTGATAGGATGACTGGGTCATGTCAGGCGATGACCTTCTACTAAATCTAGGGTAATGACATAAAAATCACTTGTTTAAGTATCATACCTCAGGTTAGCTCATAATTTTTGATAAGAGTTCAATGTTTCATCTCATTAATTCAACAAAGAAACTGATTGAGCAAAGATCTTAAGTATTTGCATAAGGCCTTCAAAAATTGCTCCTTGGGGGCTTGTAAATGAGCAGTGTTCTAAAGATAACAGACAAACAAGTTGCTTTTTTAAAAAAAAAGTCAATACGTGAACCTTAGAACTTTTATGCTACATTTGTAATTATTATTTCAACTGAATTGTAAATTATATCTCAGTATTTTCATTACCATGTGTGTGGAGGATAATATTTTCTTTTTATTGTAAATCAGGACAATTATGGCATGTTGAGAGTGGTGTTAAATATAAAGTAGGGAGATAAGGAATGTTTTAATTTCAATAGTTCATTTCTGGATGGTGTTACCTTTCATTTTTACCAGTGTGAAAGGTCAAACTACTACCAATGGATGACACTTCTAGGGTGTTTATTGGTAAAGGTAATATTTCAACTAGAATCCCTCAGTAATTTTATATATTTTTCTTTTTAAAATTCATATTTCAGAGCAAGTACGATATTTTGTTTCATAAAATGTGAAAGTTTTATTCCTACCAAATAAGACAAAATCTACTTGCTTACCATTTTATTTTGTGCCGTAAAATCCCGTTCCACCTTAGAAATGGGTTTGGATCCAGCTAATACATTCCATTTGCTGCTTATACATGTATACTTAATATACCTGTCCAAATCCGGAGCCTGTTTTTTTGTTTGCTTATTATCGTGTCTGTTTTTCGGTTGTTTTTTTTGTAGAAAAATATTGCCATTGATTTAAATCTTGTACAACACTGGTCAATTTGATGTCATTTATTTAGCTTGCTTTGCTAAGACTCAACATTCAACGCCATGTTTATTGAAAAGTTCTCTCATTGGCAAGCATAGTTTACCAAATATTATATAGTCATATCAGTCGCAGGATAATCGATTATTATGAAATGCGGTTCCTTAAATTAACATACGTAATAAATCTCAAAACTTTACACTGTTTTTGATAACTTATGTTTGTTGCCTATAATTCAGAAATTTAACAGTGTTTTGGGATTTTTTGCTTAAAGTTAACTTTTTAAGTATGGGTCCCTTTTCAAAAGTCTCCCAACTACTACCTCATATGTGAACTTAAGTATAGGGGAAATTTTGTTCACGATGTTAAAGAAATCTTCTACTTGCTCTATTTTGCATGTGAAGACCATAAAACCGTCATCTCTATATTGACAGTGTTATAATACTTATTTGATGTTTTCTTTCCATTTGAACTTATCTAAGATATTTATTAATAGGACAGACAGATGCAGATATGTGCATGATGGTGAAAATATACCACCTATGGAGGGGGCACTCCTATAACTTGTTTGTATAACTTTCCATTAAACTCAAATTTATTGTTTCTTAGAATTAATTAAACAAATGCAGTTTAATCTTTTTTGTTGAGAATCTTTAAAGGATATTCTTTTGTGTCAATTAATTCTTCTGCATTGATAACTGTTTCTTTTAAATTATCAATGATCATATTTGTGTACATTTACGTTTCATCATCATGATCATAGGCAAGAAGAATGAATTCCCTTTTTACCTCGTGTGTTTTATTAATGACATTTTTTGTATCTTGAACTTAAAAGTTATGCCTCTACAAAAATGGTTTTATATTAGATCATTTAATCTCTCAATGAGAGTTACACTTATTGATGATCAGTTGTAAGGAACATTAATATATGTCTCCTACTAGTTGAGCATTACTCGATGCCTCATTAATTATTTCTAGATTAATTTAATGAATTTTTGAAAGACTGAGGTACATGTGTCCATGTTTTGAATCATTGTTATTCTTTAAGAATTATACGTATGGGAATCTATTTCTATTTTTTTTCTATATAGGTTATCAACTATATCTTTTATTACCATATAACATATAAGTGCGGTTAAGCGATCCGTGTAAAGTTCTTTATTGCCAAGTTTTATATGTCTTAAATGATCCGTATGGAGGTGCTCTTAATTGCAGGAAGCTAATACAGATAAGAAATATAAATGTTCCGAATGAACAATAATTAGGATTCCGAATATTCCTCCATAGACTATATTTCTAACTAATAAATATGCGTGAACCCTCAGGGGTTCACGCAATGAGATTTTCATTGTCCATGAAATTAAGCTAGCTTTAAAACCAGGTTCAATCCACCATTTTCTATATATAAGAAAATGCCTGTACCAAGTCAGGAATATGACAGTTGTTATCCTTTCGTTTGATGTGTTTCGAACTTTTGATTTTGCCATTTGATTGGGGACTTTCCTTTTTGAATTTTCCTCGGAGTTCAGTATTTTTGTGATTTTACTTTTTACATTTAAATGAATAGTAAAGACATCTGCAAAGGACAGACAATTCAAAATTCTGTTAGAGCAAAGAAGTTCTAAGAATTCAAGAAAAGAAAATAGGATGACTTTTTTACTTGTATAAGTAAAAAAATTTGAATGTCTAACAATGTCTAAGGGACATATTAACTACAAATGTAGTCTTGGCCAAAAAATAATTTACTTATAGAAGTAAATAAAATACACTTGTATAAGTATCGAACAAATTTACTTATATCATTTGTATATAAGTATATTATAATTACTTCTTCAAGTAAATAAAATGTACTTGTACAATTAGTACCCCTGACTGACTGTCATACGACGTTGTTAAAATAGCCTTTCAAGACGTCACAATAATTTTTGAACTAGCCCACAGGCACTTGTTTTCTATCCATGGCAAGATCTACTATCTCTATATATTACATGGATAGTAGATCTTACCATGGATAGAAAAAAGTGACTGTGGACTTCAGCCTTATATGAGGGGCCTGATGGGTTATTTTCGTTCTTCGTGATCGGCGCATTTTCGCTATCGTGATCCGTTTTCCTACAGATTTATTTTTTTTTTATATTTTCGTGATCCGTGATCATGGAAATTTATTTTCTGTGAATCGTGATTGACAAAAAAATCCTCTATCAAGCCAGGAAAATAATAACCTTTTTTGGTAATTCTGAATTAAGTAATTTTTTGGCATTATTACTAGCCTACGTGCACCAGAACATTTCCTTTGAAATTATAATCAGAAGTGTTGCACAAAGAATGTGCAAATATAAAATAGAGCTTCAGTTTTCTGAGTTTCCAGGGGAGGTAATTAGTTATCAGTATCTAATTTGTCCATTGTTACACAGTACTTTGTTTGTAGAATACAGATATTTTGCAATTCATTTCGTAAAAAATGACAACCTTTATAAAATACAGTTGTCTACTTACCAGTATCTCTATCATTAATATCAAATACAGAATATCTAATTTGAACGCTTTGTCATTCAGCAAATCAAAGGTCGATAACCACGAATATATAAATATAAATATATGGAACGCGGGTTACACAAAAAAGTCTTGACCAATGCCACCAAAATTATGTATCATATATAGATAGGTTAATAGATAATTCACCAACAAAACAAAATACTAATAAATTAATAATGTAAAAGTACTGAGTCTAATTCTGGTAATGTTAACTTAGACCATAGTATTCATATTTACCAACACTTTAATTAATAAAAGTAATAGCTTTTCTAAAAAGCTAACGTGAGGGTACCCAAATTGCATCTATTTTGACAGTTTTTTCACCTACGTTTTTTAACGATCCAGACAAAAGTTACCATTCTGTGTTTATTTTGTAGATGTATCCCTTTTTACGGTATAGTTACACCAATTTAATTTTGAATCCATAGTGAATCATAGAAAATGGGTTTGAACCGACCTCCAAACGATCCATGATTCTGTAATGAGGAGTACCAAAATTGCAACCATGCTTTAATTCACATCCTTAAAAATCGAATAACAGTTGTTTTGTTTTATTTCTTCAAATATTTAGAACAATTTGATATTAGTCCATGCTTAGTATTCATTTTTTAAGAAATAGATGCTTGTAACATATTTTATTTACTCATTTTTAAAAGATGGCTTTTTGTGAACGTCACATGGCGACGTTCAGTAGATTTTACTTTTTCCAGTGTGCTTCATCTGTTGAAATATATACTGTGAAAGTTTTTTTTATATATTTGAATATAGTTACCTATATTAAAAGACGTCTATAATGTCAAATCATAAAAATACAAATTATTTAGTCTCAAAGAAATCTTGTAAGATTTTCGCAGCTATTTTTGTTGAATAGGTGCAATTTGGGTACTCGGTGCAATTTGAATACTGTGACGTTAGCCGTCTTTAGCTGATGAAAGTGGAAAATGTTTTCGCTTTGTAGTTTAATTCATTCAGAATAGCCTTGTACATAAATTGTAGTATATTACAAAACTTATAAAAGGCTTAAACATTTTTTTAGATTTACCTAAATCTTTTTCGGGGGAATGTATTAACACTGGAAACGGAGGGGTAATGTCTTAATCATCTGGGTTTGTAGCAAATTTTTGAAAATATTTCTTTTTATTTTCAGTTTTTTCTGATAGATGGACTTAGTTTTTCGCAGTTAACATTTATAGACAATCTGGTATTAAACTTTTTTTAACATTTTTAAACCTTAATGGATTGTTATGAAAGTTGGACATAAGCTAATCTTCAAGACCAGGAAAAGCATCTAAAGAAAAAGTTTGAATTTTTTTTTTCAGAATTCTTGATACTGATAAATGGACTCACTTTTTAAGTCAACATTACACTTTACACTGATAGCAGCAATCGCAGACGAGACACAGGGTTCCGCGGAACCCCTTACGATTTTTTTGCTATTAAGATTTTTTTTTACATGTATTCACAACTATGCTACATATTATAGCTAGACTTGGGAGGATAAAGAACTTAAAATATTATAATGACATGTCCATTGTAAAAGACCGTATGTTGAACTTAAGAAGTAAATTGTTCTGTTTGTTGTTTAAATTAATTGGGTTGCTTTTTAAATACATTATGTATACTGCACATTTCCTTTTAAATCATGCATAACTATCA
Source organism: Mytilus californianus (assembly GCF_021869535.1). NCBI lineage: Eukaryota > Metazoa > Mollusca > Bivalvia > Mytilida > Mytilidae > Mytilus > Mytilus californianus. The sequence goes on along the minus strand of NW_026262604.1, from coordinate 9,981,523 downwards.
AATATTGCTTAAAATATGCTAGCATACATGTATTATTGCTTTTATCGTCTGAGAGTAGTTTTGTTTTATTCTACTTATATTCCCCTTTGGAGTTTTTTAGTCTTCTGTTCTTTTCAACGTCTGTTATCTTGATAGGAAGAGCTAGGGAGAGGTAGACAACGTCCAACCCATCCCACAACCGGATCCCCTAAAGATCTTGGGGTATGTGGAAGGGGGGCATTTATTATAATGAGTGGAAGGAATGAGCCGCTGTTCGAGAAACTTAGGTGAAATATATAACAAGGTGGATGATTGTGAATCTGAAACTAATCAGATGTCGATATTTTTTTACAGATGCAATTAAAATTACTGTCGTTAATGCTTAAGACATTTGCCAAAACTATTCATCTCCCGTTGAAATAGCGTAACAATGATGATGTAGGTATAATTATTGTAAAAAAAATATGATAGCTATAGCCAGGGTATGTTCTTTTGTTATATAAGATATATGAAAAGTGTGGGATATTGGATGTCTCAGCTAGTCACCCCTACCATAAAAAGGTCGAAGTGCCGTCATCCCCTGAGATGAGATAAAGATTCCATTGTAAACTAATATTAATTGAAAGTAAATGATTTGGATGTCTCCGTTTTCAATGTTTTTTCTGCCTTTTGATTATTTTACTAAGAATTAATATCTATAACCTAAGAAAAAAGCATGCGCGGTGTTTTCCTATGTTTTCATGTATAATATGTACGTAACTTGGCTGTGAGCGACTGGATTGAATGTGAAATAATCACGTGTGTGTTTACAAAAATTTAGTACTGAGTTTCGGGCTATTTATAAATAAGTGTTACCTGTGTACCGATATGCATAATTGGTAACCAAGCAAAATCTAATTGCTAAGGCCAATTAAAATTAATTGATAGATTTTCATCCCCGCCCGCCCCTCTGAAATCGTCCCGCCCCGATTTTTTTTATTTTAAAAAAATTACGATTTCCGGATTTTGTTCATTTCCGTTACCAGAAACCACCGATAATTTCGTTTCATTCATTACTTCCTGTAGCAAATTTCGGTTTTCGTATTTCTTCGAGTAATTTAACCAAAATGATTAAGTCGAAATATTCTGCTGCTCTATGATGACAGCATTATCTTCCGAGAAAAGAGATTGCTTACGAGAAGGGCATGAAATATTCGGGTTACGAGTGACAGGCGGTGTCCAAGAACGCAAATTGCGGTCAGTGATTAGAAACCTGTGGATTTTTTTATTTTATACAATGACTTTGTGTCAGGAAATTTGGACTGTGAATGATATCCAAAGCACAAGAATCGTGGAACACATTGCTGCAATAAAAAACATGACTGGGATAAAGAAATTGACACAAGCACGAACTTGTGCGATCTAAGACCATATATTGAGTACAAAAAAGTCGGCCAATGTAATGCTATGTCTTAAAACTTTTCCAGATACACAGGGTTATCTGTACTCAGAGTAAATTTTGAGGTGAAAATGCAGCCATTGTAGCCAAAGGGTCCACATGAACCTTAAAAGCATAAACCATAGTATTTACAACATAGTTTGAGTTTTTATTTCACTCTGTACTCATAATACTTGTAATGGGCACTACAAAGTACTACTTAGAAAGCAAAATAAATTTTATGTAGGTAGTCTAAAAGAGAACATTTCTCCACCTTTTTGCTATTTACTAAAAATTGGTTTCTAAAGTGGCAATCACATGTAGAACAGTGGTTGCCAATCCGAAATCTTTACTTAAGAATTTGAAAAATTATGTAGAATTCCTTATATATACATGATATAAGCTTAATATTACCCTTGCATATGAACAGTCTGATTGAAACCAACCCCCAATATCTACAAAGGCAAATGGAAAGTGGGGGCTGGTTTTAATCAGACTGGCATATGAAAAACACGTCACAAAAGGGTTTCGGAGGAAATAAAAATAAAAAAATAAAATCCTCCCACCCGCCCCATTTTTTTCAAAAATTGGATGAAAATCTACTAATTAATTTTAGTTGGCCTAAAATAAAGAGTTCAAATCCGATACTCTACGGGATTAACAGACAGTTACTAGGTTATGATTGTCCCAACCAATCAACGAACTTCACTATTATAGAGTCAGTAATTATCTTCCAATCAGATAGTAAGAATCATTCAGCCCGCAGACTGTGCATCGTTCAACCCTTAAGACCGTCTCCTCGGAGACGGTAATGAGGCAGGCAAACCTGTGAAACTGTATACATTATTTTTTTAATAGTCAAGCACATTTTAAATTCAAAATCTTAAAAAAGAAACGGAAATACGGAAACGTTTCCGACGTTGGTCCTTTTGTTAGGGATTTTAGTTGTGACGTCATTTTCAATGTTAACAAAGAAACGCTATCATCAGGTAACGTTTTTTTTTCATATCAAAGAATTATAAAAAAAACCAACAAATTTACGGGAAACAATATGAAACAATACAAGTCTCGTGACAAACGAGACTGGAAGAAAAAAGAAAGAGATTTCTGCGCAAATGCGGAACTCCCCATACACAAGAATCAGGGACAGCTCAGTGGGGGTAACGTTATCAGTGAATAACAAGGGAGCACTTCTGGACTAATAAAATTTAACATTGTTGTATATGGAAAAAACATGACAGTTAATGCTTTAAAATGATTTGTCAACATTTTATTTCTACAATCATAAACTATTGCCATGGCAGGTGAAAAAGTTATTAGATTTATCTTTATTTTGATGTAAAAAAAAATTATTTTATGTTATTTAAAAGTGGTGTCCCTAATGATTTGAAAATTTCCCATGAAAAGATACGTTTTTCCTACATAACTTAACCAAATTCAATGATGACGAGTGGTTGTAAAAAATTCCTATAAAATTCATTATTGCAGTGACATTATTTCGCCATGTCCCATGTTATTTTTGTATAATTCTTCTTTCTGAAGGTGCAAAAAAAATATTTTAAGTTTGCATTTGATGGTGTCCCTGGAAGTTTGAATATGGTGATTATTTCGTTATCAAACGTCAGTTCATGTATACGTATATTGTGAAGAACTGAAACCGATATCTATACGTACCATATTGGGAAAGACGGAAAATGTTTGATATAAGATAGCGTCGAAACTTTAAAAAAAAATAATACCATTAATCATTTTTCAATTATAGTTTAAAATAAATTCATGATGACGAAAATGTTAAATTGAATTTTAGTCCCGATTAAAAATTGTTGAAATTTTAAACATTATCCGGATAATTTAGATATATAGATAGAACTTAAACACATTTTGTATGATTAGAAAATTGCTAATGAATTACAAAGAGCTTATTTGCAGTACACACCTAATGACAAAGGAAACAATGTGAATTTGAAATGCTGTACTAAAAGTTGGATGATGAATTAATTGACTTGAAATGCAAAGCATTTGTGTATTGCTATTTAAGTTTTGTAGGGTTCGGGAAAAGTTACATTAATGATTTAATTGTTTTTCTTTCTCGTAAACACTTATTATGTATAATACATATTTTATTTATTGGAAGGAAAAAGCTATGTACAAGTATCGTTTATTGTGTTCTTATCTAACCATATTAAGGTGTGAATTTAAACAATAACCACCCGCTGTTTTATCATCTGCCAGCTATTCAATTAATGAAAGATGTAGACCGACATTCATGCTGATTTTGAATATCATTTGACAGTACTAAAAGTTTAATGTACAATCATGGAAGTATATAATGCACCACAAGCACCGAGATCTTGACAGTCACTCATCTTAAGATACAATAATGCACCGCATACACCGAGATCTTGACACTTACTCCTCTTAAGATACAATAATGCCCAAGAAGCACTGATTTCTTTACAGCAACTCCAATTGTTATTATAAAACATCCATAAAACAACGCATCCTATATTGCATGATACACTTTTTTAGTGTTTCCGCAGATAAAGCTTTGGATGGTCATCTTAATTAGATGCTTTACTTTAATATAATTCAAAATAAATATTATTCACGTATAATTAATTATATTGATACATGTCATTTTATACCTAAATTCTTCATCAATAGATACTTTCGGCAGGGTTGCTTAACGCAAGAAGTAGTTCAACTTTGAAACGTTGTTTACATTCTTCTTCAAACTGCAATAAATTCCAGTCTTTCGTGATACGTATTATAAAATTAACGTATTCATGCATATAGGTTATGTTAAGATATTAAAACTAACTAAGGATCGAATATTTACTATTTCCTTGAATTTTTTGTGCTGTAATAATTCAATACTGTCAATTGATAACCCTTATGGAACTGAATTGTTTGCCGCAAACTTGCAGCAGACTTGCTGCAAGCTTGCGGCAAACAAAAAGTTTGCAGGAACACAGAAAATAGTGTTTGCAGATGTTTGCCGCTAGCTGCAAACTTCCGGCAAACATTGCAGCTTTTTGCTGCAAGCTTGCGGCAAGTTTGCAGAAACATCAATGTTTGCCGTAAGATTGCCAGAAAGTTTAAAATTATAAAGAATGTTTGCCGCAAGATTGCAGAAAACTTTGACCATTCTATATGTTTGCCGCAAGATTGCAGAAAACTTTGACCATTCTATATGTTTGCCAGAACATTGCAAGAATTACACAATATTGACTGGGCATGCCTAGTTGGCACTTCCTGGAAGTTATCAATTTGAAATTGTGGCTAGGTCATGTTGGTTGTGTTTGGAAAATGCATTTCACAAATAAGAGATCAAGGAGGCATTTTGGTTCAATAGATAAAGATATTCTGTATGTAATTTTGTAAGTACAAATAATTCATAGAATGTTTTATTAAAATAATCAATGTTATCATCATACATAATAAAGTAAGCAACTATATATACATGCATGTGTGTAATGAAAAACTTTAGCTATTATAAGTTTGAATTTTGTAACTGATGTACTGTACCATGTTTATTAAAACTAAGTTCAATTTTGTTATGCAATTCTTACCTAGCTTTATACTCAATACACATTTGAGATTTATCCTTTTTCATTTCTTAATACAGGTATATGATGTCATTTGAGAATGACCCCTGCCCCCTTTTTCAAAACTCAAATGCATGTATGTATTTCCTTAAATCTCGTAAGTTTGCAAGAACTCTTTCAATGACTGTTTGTATACAGACATGAATTGATTTTTTAAAAATGTTGCTGTGTAATTTGAAAGAGATAAATTGAATATGTCTACACACATGACATTGGTATAATGTGTAGTTCCTGCAAGTTTGCAACAAACAATTGCCGCACGCTTGCGGCAAATCTAATTTGCATAATTATGTTTGCAGCAAGCTTGCCGCAACCTTCATTTGCATGGTAAAATGGTTGCGGCAAGTTTGCAGCAAATGTTTGCTGCAAGCTTGCGGCAATGTTTGCTGCAAACTTGCGGCAAATGTTTGCCGCAGAGCTTATTTTTCGGTAAGGGAAAGCATTTGATTTTGACGTTATCATATACCAGAGACATATATACCTGCATCATACCAACTTTGAAATTAGTAAGATTGTGTATTAATTTGTTATGGTCACACGTGTTTCTTATCTGCCGTATTGCTTCACTTATACATTGTACCAAGATTAATAAATCCTCGGAATACATGATGTGAGTGACATCTATTCTGATCAAGAGAAAAGAATTTGTTTGTTTTAAATGTGTTTCAAGGTCAAGAATGCCATGTGTTGTAAATCTTTTGACTTTTAATTACATCAACATATAAAAGAGCGAGTTTGAGATCACATAGGTGAATTTCAATAATTGGTTTTAATTATTTGCCAGATGAATAAATCAATTTCTACGATGTTCCATGGTATTTAAAAATATCCACCTTTCTGTATCTGCAATGATAGAATACTTTGCCATACGCTTTATAATTAGCTTTTTACTAAATAATTGTTCATAAACCCCAACCCCCTTTTTCAAGTTTTTTCATTATAAGTTGCCTCACCCAATTAAATGTACAAATATATCTTAAGGTCAAGGTGTTCCCCGATGCTTCAAAAAATTGTATCTTCCCTGCTGGATAATGACAACTACGTACATGTATAATTATAAATTATATCCGATAGATCTGCTTAAATCACTGTATTGTATATATATATTTATACTTGCTGGGACAGCGAATAATTACGGCTACATTAATGTTTACATTAAATTATCATATAACTATCATTAAAACAAACAATAAATGAAAATTATACATACTTTGCACTGCTTAGAGCAACTGTTAACTTGTTGTGGTAATCAAATTGGCGCAAATAAATTCGAAATGTCGGCCTCATACGCATGCGCCAATCGGAAAAAGAAATCTGTTTCTCGTTATTGAAATATTGTATCGCAATTTGATGATTAATTTATATATGCAACAGTAATCACTGAATTTATTCAAAAACATCAGTAAACCAATATAAATAAAAAGTGAAAATTTAATAAAGCAAAAAGGACTAGTCTATACAAAATTGGTTCAATCTCATCTTAAATAAAAATTTCGGTCGACACTTAAAGTCATCAACCTTAAATAAACCTATTATCAACGTTTTATTTTCACCAATTAAAGCATTGAAAGCATCAACTTAAACTCAATGTAGATTCAACGTTGACAGTTAAACATTGATATTTTAAACCACAAATCAACGTTGATTCAACAACGTGATTTAAACGTTGATAGGATTGACGTTGATACAACGTTGATTTTACGTTGATCAACGCTACAACCAAATTTCAACATATTTTCAACGTTGGTTCAACGTTGTGTGCCTGCTGGGATTATATTGACAGGAACTCCAACGAAAAATTAGCACATTCCCATCCCACTGATTTCTTTCAGAAAATAAAAGGTTCCGACTCAGTTTGTCAAGTACGTGATAACTCCTTTGTGGGGTATCTGTGATGCCGCCTTCGCCTGTTCTTTTAACTGAAGCTGGTCTTATCACGTGATTTGGTATCGATTGTCTTATCTACCTACCAATGTAAATAAACACGGAAACTCCCGTGGTTATTTGTGAATCGCCACATGAATAACAACACCTGTTTCCGTTCAATAAATGAAGAACAAAGCTGAAAAGATCGAAAAAATCGGTCCATATTTAACAGAATGACATAAGAAAATTAACTGCATTCGGAAAGAGGGCAAGCTTATTTTTAGTTTTGTTGAGTATGTTTTAATCATTGGAACTTGGAAATCGGGAAATATCCGATTATGAAAATTACATGATTCTGAGTTGTAGAGTGTTTGCAGAAAATAATGTGATGCGCGTGTAGTGAGCCGGATGGTGCCTGATAACTCAAATTTTAAGTTAAAGATTGTAAACTTTTATCGAGTGTAACACAAATATTTATGGTTTTCTCTATCGTAAAATATCGTAAAATGTTATTAACTTATTTGTCAAATATGTTTTAAAGACTAAAAGAGGTTAATAATTACACGCATGTGATGACCTCTACATAGCAATATCAGGTTACGAGACATGCAGATGAATTGTTACACCTTTTATAATTAATCCAAAGTTGTAAACAACCTTAAACATTCAACCTAGTCCGAGATTACTCTGACGTCTGACAGATTTATTTTTACGGATGGCTTTAAATATTTCTGGATGCATTTAAAGAACGATCACCATGATGATGGGCCCTAAGCAGTTTAATTTTTTTTTTATCATGGAAACCAAATTAGAATTTATTTATGTGTTTAAAAGCTTTACAGTTCTGAAACATCTTACACCGTACGCTAAGCAATTTATGTTTTTGTTTCTTGTTTAATTGCATGAAATATTTGCCATTGGACTTTCAGTAAACAATAAATCAAAATATTTGATATTTTTTCGGATCAAAGCTCTTTAACCCCGTCCCCCGGCCAACTTTTCAGTGGATTAAATTTTTGTTAATTGGAAATTCTTTCATTAAACACTTCAGTAAAATATTTGTCAAAGTTAGCAGTAAAACGCGATAATAATTACTGATAAAAACTTTTCCGTTTACTTTTCATGAGAATTTTATGATTTTCAAGCCTAACATGTATATAACAGTTACGCGTGTTTAGCCAACGGCCCTCTCATGAATAAAAATCTTACTATTTTAAAATTGATTGTAACTTAAACTGAAATGTTTATGGCTTGTGAGTATTTTTACTCTTCAGTTTTTTTTGTTTGTTTTTTTAATCGGTGAAAACAGTCGCGGGGATTTCGTTTCTTTTCTTTTTATAGTTATTAAGCAGCAAAACCCGTAAAAACTGACATTATATTTGTAATTCACATGGTCGGTAAATGTCATTTCCTTGACAATTAAGTACGCATCCGGTTATTTCGGTATGTTCCGTAATTACGATCATTCACGAGGTTCCAAAAATTTGATCGGAACCCATGCATCCATAAGACATGTCGAGTTAATTAACAGATACTTAACGATTTTGCGGCATCGCACTATAAACGTTTGAAGTCCGCTTGTTGGAGTTCCTGTCAATATAATACTTCCATGGTACAATTAACGTATAACTCCGTCAACTTCTGTACTCAGGGATGTTTATACATGAACATATATAGCCCCGTCTAGCATGTCTAGTGTGCACGGGAGATTTAACTAAAATTTTGAATGTTGAAATATTTGAATGATTCGTTCATTGTTGAAGACCCTACATCAACTGTCAAGATGTAGAACAGGAATAAAAGCCCTGTTCATTGATAATTTTCTATGTTTTCTATGTATTGTGTGCGATTTTGTCCCATGTACATTTACTCCATATCCTTTTATTTTCTATCCAATATGTTAATTGTGCATCTAGAACATTCAAATGTCCGATGATATAAAAAAAAATACTTATTCAACAGTTAAATTATAATAATAAATCCAAAAACAGTTGGGCACTCTCTTTGACATATCATTTGATATGTGCAACAGGTTTTCTGATATTTAAAAAATAATATTACTTTGCCTTTCAATATCAGTGTAATCATTTCTATCAGACCATACTTTTTCTATGAATGAAGGTAGATGTAGGGTATAAGTAAATGCAGAAGTCATGAACTTCTGGTAAATGAGATAGTAACCCAACCATGCACATATATAACTTAGACATCTAGAGAGCAAAATATAGCCTTCTCCAAAAGACAAGGCTCTTACAGGGCAACTTAAATACTCAACAATAGACATGCCTTTATAAAAATGTCAGGATCTAAATCGCCCAGAGTCTATACGTTCAATGTGAATTTAAAAAAAAAACTATGTGGTGTTTGCTTACATCCTCGTTTTTCAGTCTCTGGTGGATTGTTTTCTAATATTGACAATAATACCACATCTTCTTATTTTTCTTAAGGTCTGTTATAAACACAAACATTCTCCAAATAACGAAAACAAATAAGATATGACATACGACAACTACTTACGAGGTCCCCAAATTTTGACAGGTACTAGTACATGTATATGGAAATGTGTTCGAGTTAAACTTACTTTTGTAGGTCTCAACCCTCCCCCTTTTGAACTCAGTATAGATTAACAGAACGTGCATAAAAGAAAATACAAAACAGACAAGTTCTAGAAAAGAACTTAACTCTGGTTTGTTTAAGTTTATGCCACACATCTTATTTTTGGTACGTAAATTTGCTATCCTATGCCTTTTTCACAGTTAATCGTCTAAGTTCCAATTCGCCTCCTATTGGTGTCTATATAAAAATGATCGTCCCACATGAGTGCATATTAAATATTTTTGAAAATCTATTTTGCCTTTCTGCTTACTGGGTTATGTGATTACAAAATTATTTTGGATAGACATGTTTTGTTTATAGATATAAGAAGATGTGGTATGAGTGCCAATGAGACAAATTTCCATCCAAGTACAAATTTATAAAAGTAAACCATTATAGGTCACAGTACGGTCTTCAACACGGAGCCTTGGCTCACACCGAACAGTAAGCTATAAAGGGCCGTCTAAAATTCAAAGAACCCACATACAATGGTTGTATAAAAAGTTGTATATAGCAGACCTATAATGCTTTTTCATGAACTTATTTAGTGATTTTGCAGGTAAATATATATGAAAACATTTGTTATCTTCATCAATATGAATTGCTTTTTAAACTTGCCTGAGGAAGACGGAAAACGATCCCGGATACACATGTGAAGATGAAGCTCTATAGTTTATTGAAAAATTTATATTCACACCGCATATGTTTTCGAAATTTATGACTGAGTTTCATATGAAATTGTATTGTGTCTGGTTTTTGCATATTACTCCCATCTTTTCTTTTCAATATGGGTTTATGTTAAGAATAAACATCATTATCTAACGGTTATACAGATACAGCGAAAATTGACACGAAGTAGGCAAATATTTCGAAAAATAGGAATTATACCAACCTGTATGTATTTCACACTAGCAAAAAAGAAGAAAAAACGTGAGATTGCCTTTTAATTTACCTCTTTAAAATTATTGTAGCCTTAAAATTGTCAAAACTTATCAAATCGACTTTCTAAAATTCACAGGTTTATACTTTTTTACCCAAATCTTCTGAAAAGCGTCTCAAAATCGAAAAATGGATTTTTTAAGATTAGAAAAAAACCACCGCTATTTTAACTTGTTGCGATTTTAGTTTTTTTTTTTAACTATGTTAGAACATAAATCAGGCCATTGTTTTTCTCTTTTAAATGGGTTCTCATTTTTTCATACCGGGGCATTTTATATCATAACTTTTTATAACATGTATAACTGGGTTTACTCATTGTTGAATGACGTACAGTGTCCTATAGTAACTGTTGATAACATCCTCTTATTTTGTTCTTTCAATTGACGGAAAGTTTTCATCATACCACAACTTTTTATTTATAAGCCAATATATCCATTTGTTGAATTAAGATGGTACATTTCAAATGTTGGACATAAAAGCCCCGGACACGAAGATGGTACCAGAAAAAAAGTCAGGTTAGAGATAGTTTGTCTCTGATTTACAATGTGAAAAACTTATTTCATAGTAATAGTTTGTGTTGTCTTGAACATTAATAATTATAAGTATATACAACTTTGTAAACAAAATTAATTCACGGTAAAAGAATTCATAATGCTCTGGTGATTATTTAGAAAATAGGCTGCGAAAATTTGTTATTACTTGACTGGCTTTATGGTACCAAGAAATATATCCTTTGCATGAATAAAATATCAATTCTAACGAACACTATCCCAAGCTGTATAATGAATTTATGTGATAAAAAGAAAGTACTTCAATAATTTAAGTTTCTCTAATATATTCAAACGATAGTAAACAGTCTTATTATTTAATTGTGAATTTTTGTCCTATCAATTATGTGACGGTCAGGCGTGGGACTGTGTGCCATTTACTTGCAACACAGGACTGAAAAATTACCTTTACTTATGACCTCATAATTACCATTGTAAAGTCAATCGTTTACGGTTTCAGAGGCGTATAAAACAGATAGTAAATACCTTTTTTCAGATTTTTTTTTAACATAATCAAGAAGGACAAAGAAGATTCTTTTGAAAGAAAAATTTGTAATTATGCCAAATGAAAATTAAACTATGAACTTTTTTGACATAGTTAGTCGTGAATTCTTTCTACTACAGCCAAAGTAATTGCATATTTAAATATAATTTTTCTTTCTCTTTAAAACCAAGTGTCTTGCTGATAGCAAGGATTTAAAACTATACAAATCCTTGCTGATAGTTAACATGTTAAAGGATTCCCACTGATTACAATCAATTAGCACATATATGATCATATATAGACCATCGCGACACATATCGAGAGTTGTCTTATCTTGCGAACTGGACACCAGATGAGTCAAGGAGATTCTTCTCCTGGTAATCTTCTTCCGTCCACGTTGGGACAACCTCAAATGAGTATTATTCTGTCATCTTTATGTACAATTCTGTCATCTTTATGTACAGTAATCCGTCACCATAGTAAAACCCATCACCAATTTGTATATACACCATATATACACTATAGTCATCAGGGTGAAATTAGCACTAAAAGTTCACGGCACACTAGCAATATATTTATTTCTCTATTAGATAGATTACATTTATCTTTTCTTAATGTCTAACGTTCTATATCTAGCTACGTGAAGAGCATAAATCAACTGTCTTGAAATATCTTCTATTCTTTGGTATAATTTGTTATCACTTGTATACCGGGAAAGTAACACGGTGCAATCCAAGATAATTTGTATTTGGTCATCAGTTGGTATGTCCCTCATTCTAAAGTTAAAAAAATCAGTAATAATTTCGTCAGTTTGGTTGAGATATCTTTCTTTAATGCATTGAAGAATTTTACATTTAAGTAAAAAATGAGAACGATCTTCGGTATCTATATCACATAATTTACAGATAGGTGTTTCGTTCAGGTTATATCTTGATCTATGGGATTGTAGAATGTACGTATCAGTAATAACCTTCAATTTCACAGATAACCGGACAGCCTCTCTGGTTGGATCACTTGTATTTCCAATGAATAATAAATTATGGCATTTTCTTGGTGAAGTATTCAATGTTCCAAGATATTTCAAAGATTTATAAGTACAACTCTTTTGTATTAATACATTTTTCCAGTAGCGGTCGATCGCTGAACGGACGGATTTCTTCCAAGAGTATTTTGTTGGTGGATCATTCAGAAGTATGATTGGTGAATGTAAATCATATCTGAATAGTACTCTCTTGATCGCTATGAACCAGCTATTACTTTCTTCATTTTTTGTGATTAATTGCCTTCTTGCTATTTTCTTTTCCAAATTTTCTTCATTTTGATTACAAATGTTGTTAAATAGGTTTAATGATTTTTGATCAATTTGAGCTTCTATGGGTAGAATGCCAGACAGGATGTATATACTAGGATCAGGAGCCGACATTGGTAAGGATAAAATTTGTTTTAATATTTTCTTCTGAAACTTTTCCAATTTAAGCAGGTTTTGAGAAGTTGGTAGTATGACTTCGAGACCATATGTTAGGATAGGTTGTACGAAGGTTCTAAATAGTTGGATAGCAGTACTAGGGTCAAGTCCATTTTCTCCATGCATACCGGCTGACATTAAGCTGTAGGCAGCTCGTCTTGATTTTGTGATATTCTGTTCAATAGTAGCATCTTGTGTTTTTTGACTGGTTGTTGATCTTATAATGCCCAAGTGTGGAGATTTTTCTGTAACTGGCATTGTATTGTTATTTATGGATATGCATACTGGAACGTCCGGTTTTTTCCGGTTTGAGGGTGGTACTTGTAAAACTACGCTTTTCAGAGGTTGTAAGAGGTAGTGATGGTCTTCACTGTATTGTGCAGCAATATTCACAAGGTATTGTAGATCATGTTGATTTTCACTAACGATTGCTACGTCGTCGGCATATGCTTCTGCATTAATCAGCGTTTCACCTATCTCACATCCAGATGTAGTATTTTCAAATGTATTAAGAAGATCTTCGATATATACCTCATATAGATCAGCACTCAATAGACCGCCTTGTTTAACACCTTGTAGAACTGGAAATTTTTCAGAGATTTCGGTTGACCATTTTATACGAGATTCAGTGTTCTTATGAATTTCATCAATCAGGAGCCAAGATGATGGATCAGTGCCTGATATATATACTTTTCTTAACAACATTTTTAGAACAACAACATCAAATGCTGATTTTGCATCCAAAAGTGCTATATAAAACGGTAATTTTTTGTCCATATATTCCCTATACACTTCCTCTAAAATAATGGCAGCATTCAATGGTGAAGTATTTGCTGTAAAGCCTTTTTGAAGTATAGATTGTAGTTTTAGAGAACCGGATCGTAAGTCTATTCGTAAAATAAATTCGATGATCTTCAGAAGTATGGGAAGAACTGTAATTCCACGATAATATTTGGCATCGTTTTTGTCCCCCTTGTTCTTAAATACTGGTGACAATAAACCTGTTTTTATGATGTCTGGAAGCAACCTTTCTTGGAACATTCGATTAATCAGTTTATGTAAAAATATTTTAAATTGTTGACCGGCATATAATATATTTTCAATAGATATTCCAAATATATATTCAGCTTTTCCTTTATTGATTGATTTTATAGCTTTCTCGATAGTGTCTAAATCTACATGTTTGGTAGCATAATGTTCACTTGTCCTTTTTATAGAGATATAATCCATGTCGCATAGTGCTAGGTGTTGGTGGTTAAAGTCAGGATGTTCTGAAGGAATTGCCAGTTTGCTGAAGTGTTGGTTCCGGCCATTTATTAAGAATCATATTTCTCAAATATTTCATTTTCAACATGTAGGTCATTTATGAAAGTGTTCCCGTTGTGCATTTGTTTGCGTATTTATTTAAAAAATTTCTGTTTATCATTCTGATTGTAGTTGATAATGTCATTTCTTTCATTATGCTTTCTTCTAATTTCTTCATTTCTAATGGCTGTCCTGAAAATTTTTCGAGTGAGTTTCTTTTCCGTTAAAAGTAAATTATCTATGTTTGAAGGTCTACCAGCTGATTTCCAGTTTTTATACGCCAATTTGTTTGCTTCTAATGATTTCGAGATTTCTTTGTTCCATACATTGAGTTTTAATTTATTTTTGCCATACGTTTTCTTCTGGTCAAGCTGTTTTGCACTGTCAGATAAGAGGTCCATTGCTTGAAGGGTGATCAGTTCTATATTAATCCTATATCAGAGTTTAGCATTTCTATATAATCTCCAATATCACTATTAATAGACTCTTCATATCTAGATTTGTCTACTTTATTCCATCTAACTTTGTGTTTTTGTTTTCCAGAAACGATTTAGAAACCCAGTTCAAAAGAATTATTTCTTAATTTGAGTTTTTTCTCCCTCAAAAGTGTCAAAAATTCTTGTACATGAAATAAAAAAGTCTGAAAATAAAAAGTTAACAATTTTGAGTTCATTATAGTAGATTGATTTTTTTGATTTTTTTTTTGATTGATTTTCTATTGTATTTATAAAAGTCCCATTAAAGGACAAATACATTATTTCCGATTTTAAAAAGTTTTAACTATTCATTTTACATTTAACATGGTTAAACAGACTGAAACATGTGATGACAAATATATCCCCTAAAGGATACAAAATCTAAAATAAATAAGATATTTTAGATTTTATAAAAGTTTTAACTATTCCATGTTTTTTTAAAACTTTTAACATGTTTAAATCATAAACTGAAACATGAAATGACGAAATATATATTTTAGAACTATAAAGACTATAATAAATGTTTATAATGATAAACCTATACCTCCATCAAGTATCAGGCAATGATTCAAGGAAATAGATAGTTTTATAAGTTTTTAAACCTCTATCCCATAGGGAATACAGGGATTAAACTGAGATTCTATATATGTATATATATATGCATTATGTTAATAATTCACACACACTAATAGGTGTAAATATAATTCAATTATGGTTTTTACATCTCTGTATATTTTTTAGGACATTAATATTTTAAGAAAGAATGTAAATAACCTTTTTGTTATAGAATTTTAATTCTTTATCTAGTAAAATTAAGGGCTTTTAATACCGATAATGGAGGAATCTACTAAGAGAAGTAGAAGCCACGGCTGATAGAAAAAATGCAATTATATTTTACCACTGTTTTATTTCATAATGTAATCTTCAGTTTATCATGATTTTATGATTTATTTCATTGAAATAAAAGAGACAGTTAATGTTTTTATTATATTAAGGTTAAATAATAAAACCAGAGAAGTATATATATGAGTCATATAATTATGATCAATTATGTATGTCTCTGGTTTATATAAAGGTTGACCTGACCAGAGTTGTCTTAAATTTATACAGACTAATGAGGAGGTGACCAGGGTAAGAGAACATGGTCTTTCCGGAACTTTAAATACACCTGTAACCGTTGCACATGCGTTATAAAATAAGATGTGTAAGTTATCATAATTTATCATAGATAATTCATCAATAATTTTCTTCTGTTATACAAATTTCACATTAGATATCTAAATAAAAATTATATTTCTTGCTATTTCTTCTCTTTAGTTCATATAAATATTAGGCAACGTTCTAAGTAAGTCTCGGCAGGGGCGGATGCAGCCATTTTTAAAATGGGGTACCACCGGATAAGGGGGGATTCGTACCATATGTCCCCATTCAAAAGCATCCGCCATTGCTCTGGATGATAGTACATATCTCATTACGAATAATCACAAATCTTTATCAATCTTTCTGACAATCATAGTTGATCACAATAATCTTATGGCACAATATTTGAATTCTCACAATTTCCAACATTACATTTCACACGTTACTTTGTGTAACCAAAAAACGTGTCAGTCACAAAATTTACTGTCAACCTCTCTTTAAACTACCCACGCTGTTATCTGCGCAACCTACGAACGTGTCAAAAATCACATTTTACAATAAAATCAAAATATGTTTAATCTTTTGGTTTATCTTCTCTTTTATATATATTCTTTGAATATCAAAAATCACTAAATAGTAATTTTTAAGAGTAAAAATAATTTCCAAACTTATTTTCATTAACTGTACAAAGGGAAACAATTCAATCTAAAACATATCAAAACTCTATCTAACCAGGCCAGGTGTTATATAGATACAATGGATAAGCGTGGATTCTTGAAAAAGAAACCATGAGCCCGGAGGGCGAATGGTTTGTTTTTCATGAATCTACGCTTATCCATTGTATCTATAACTTAAACTATTGTGTTAATTTCTTTTCAAAATTAAAGCCTTTTCTTAATTAGAAGATATTGTAAGTGAGTTTAAATAACCATGTTATCGTGTCCAACGATGCATTGATAAATCTCAGATCACAATTAATTGGTTAACAAAATACAAATATAACACTTCTACCTTTAAAGATCTTTATATTACCAGGCATATGAATATTATCTGTTTATACAAAATAAGACATATTCGAACTTATTTCTAATAAAATTGAGAATGGAAATGGGGAATGTGTCAAAGAGACAACAACCCGACCAAAGAGCATATATAAAGTATATATAATGATAATGTTACCGAAATTTCTAGCACTCTAGGCACATCAAGATTTTCTCTCATAGGTATTTGCGAACAAACATTTGTAAAATTATGTAGTAAAACAGATGAAATCATACTATATTTATACAACAGAAATTGACAAATAGAAAGTAATCATTTTTGTTTCAAACATGTTAAATAGCCAATAATAATCCAGAAAATAAACGGTAAAACTCGCTATTATTACAAAAATATCCACTATAACATGCAAAATTAGAAAAAAAAACAGAATTGGGACAACAGAGATAAAACAGGGATTCGAACCTAAACCGACAAATCCCTATCTTTTAACTCGTTGATTTTAAGCATGCTAACCTCGCGGCTACCAACTTATACTATACGACTGCCCATTGTGTATATATAAAGGTACAACCCATGTGTGTCCGATGTTCATTTATATATATAAAATAGACATCTAAGTTGTAACTCATTGGAAGCCGAGAGGTTTTGTCGATGTGTTGATGTCAGTCATTTATAACAGATTCCAAGGAAGGGTTCGATTCCCAGTGAAGGCATATACAAATTACAAAAATTAAAGGTAAGTTTTTAAATTAATTCCATAAGTGAACAGAAATCAGTAAATTAGCCAATTCAAACTTAATGAAATAAGACACACAAAGGAAACAATTGAATATAATTTGGTGAGTCCATTTCAGCGACAGATCTAGGAAGCGTTGATTTTAGAAAAAGAATCCACGGTAAATGAATAGGCTGAAGTCACCACAATGGTTTAAATATCTGGGAAACCGGCAATATATATGCCCTCAATTTTTGAATTCACTCATACATTATTGTAGTATTCAAAATTACCAGTCAATATGTCTCTAGAAGGATTACTAGACCTTTTCAACAACTCTCGACACCGACTATTGACACCTACAGTTTACAGGAGAAATAGAGGGGTCCTATCAAAGATAAAAATCATTCAGGTATAACATGCATGTAACATATACGTACACATTCGATTTGAACGGTATGATTTTGAAAAAGGACGGATATTAAGCAAATATAGCTATTGTGGATTTTCTGTGTTTTTTTTTCCTTTCTTTCATATAAAACTTATTATATCTAAGCATTTATTTATAAATCATTTCTCTTTCAATTCTATAAATCGAATAAAAAAAATAAAAAAAATAATCGGCAATCTATTCACATCCGAATCCATTGCTTCTTCGGTAATATCATTATTAATATTTAGTTGTACGAGTTTTCCATGGAAGACCGCACCGCTTGCCAATAGCCGTTAACTCGTTTTTGGAATGTTATTCTTTTTGACTCTACATTTTATCATCCCCATAGTAATTAAGTTACGGAGAGGACATTGTAACGGGACTTTCTGTCTGTCCGTTACGCGTCCAAAACACACTTGTGGACATCGTAGAGGTTGCGTTTCTCAACAGATCTTCACTATACTCCTGTACATATTGAATATAATTGACTGTTATAAGTTGTCCCTTTGTTATTGATACATTTTCTCCGTTACCGGGCATAACATTTACGAGAAACACGTCTAGTGTCTTGTCAGAAGCTAGTACTGCATAGCCTGTCGTAGCACTTGCGTTTAAGGGTGTCAGTTTTTACTCATATAACTTTGGTTTTCTATGAGAAAATTGCCCTTTTCTCTTGTCCACGGATTTGTTTTTGTTTCTTGATTGTCCCTTTTGTTGATCTATGCTTCGGTTTTCTACTCTTATCTAGTTTCACTATGCTTCCAAATTGACTTTTTCATTTCACCTCTGACCAAACATAGGGGGAGCTGTTGGATCCAATTAAGTAAAACCCCCGCCGAATATGTTATGCAACGGTTCCAAGCCCGGAATATGTTGGTCAATGGTATATTCTTTTCTCGGAAGAATTTTTATTTTACAATATTATGCTGCGGCATTGGATTTGATCTCTTTTTTTTTGACGGGGCCGATCAGATCTCGCTGCTTGGTAATGATTACCAGACAGTATTGAAGGTCACGCGGTAACTCTTAATGTCTGTTTTATGTGTTGCATTGTGCATTGTGTGATTTTATGCTTTATTCGTGCCGTGTCCATAACCCGTGTCTGCCTTTTCCCATTATTGTCAAGGTCTGTTATGTGCTTTTGGAATTAAAAACAAAATATAACCAAAATATGAAATAAGACATTCGCTTTATCTAAATGTTCTGTACAACTTGTCACTAAATACAGATTTAAATTGAACATAGTATGAGTGAATTAAAAAAAAAACTGCTAAGTACGAAGGAATCTTGAGGCCAAAAATAACGGACTTTGTATAGAAATGTGCCGCCCATGTCAATAGACATAAAACAATTGTCTGTTTAAATATTTACTACTTTTATTTTCCTAGTTTAAAGTAGCTTTAATCTCATCTTCTAAAAATATTGCATAGAATATTAAAGATTTCCCTTTCATTCATTCGTGGGGGTCTGGATGGGGTCCCTATTCTGTATTCTCTTACTTTTTAAACCATTTTCTATTTCTATTATTTTGCCCATTGTTCTCTTTTCTTTATTTTTTTCCCTATTTTTCTCTATTCTTTCTTTTTTTGCCCCATGATTCTGTAGTATTGGTCCATTTATGTCTATTCTGTAAACCCCATCAAGACCCTCATTCATACTCAATTCAAAAATATAATTAAAGAATTTAAATCAGTAAATGGTTTACAACAACAACAAAAATATCGTTGTAGTAAATACATATAGGCAACAAAAAAATCCTTTCAATTCAGTTACGGGTAACCATTATATACAACCATTACTACTTTGAGACGACCACTTACATCTTACCTGTCGTAGTCGTTGTCAACTGTAGGTGTAGACAATTATTGAAAAGGTCTAAAAGTCTTAACCTTTCATTTGATATCTTAACTACTAAATATAAATTCTACATAGTTTGATATTTACACCTTTGCGTAGGAACTATTTAGTTTTGAATATGTACTGCTTTCCAGTATGTTCTTTTTTAACCGGGCCAGATTTTTGGTAGTATATCCAAATCATTTTGCTAGGGGCCGTCTTAAACTTGCAGTGAACCGATTTTAGTCTGGAAGTAAGGGAGAGGGTAGTGAGAGTTGAGGGAGGGAATTGGAAGTAAGGGGAAAGGAAGTGGGAGTTACAGATAGGGAAGTGGGAACCGAGGACCCCCGTTTCACCCCCTCATGTCTTTACCAATGCACTGAACGATAGAAAAATGACAACTTATTTATTTTTTAAAGAATAGACTTCAATGTTTTATTCATGTGAGTCATGACCATCTTCTGTTTGTCTGTTGGACACGAGGAATTAATGACGATGATAGGGGATACTGGTTTGATGTCTTTAGTTTTGCAGGTTTTCCGCGAAGGTTTTCTTAATATTATATACCACTTTCCATATAATGAAACCAATGAAAACACTGATAATATTTATAGTTGTTTCCTTAAATGATTAATCGCAAAACTCATGGTTGAGAATATATTTCAATGGTTCAAGATGTTATCTAAGAGTCAAATTAAGTATGACATTTTTAATGTGTCTTAACTTGAATAATTTTCTTATACGACCTAGAGATAAGGTGTCAGGCGACCCATATTTACACACACACATCCCCATACCTATCATACGATCGATTTGAGTTATATTTACTATGACAATTATTTTTCAATATACTTGACAGATGAACACGCCATCATTCTATATTTTACATGCTTTCTTTTTAGTTATCCGATGTTCTTTCTTTCTTTCTTTCTTTCTCTCTCTCTCTCTCTCTCTCTCTCTCTCTCTCTCTCTCTCTCTCTCTCTCTCTCTCTCTCTCTCTCTCTCTCTTCTTTCTTTCTTTCTTTCTTTTTTTCTTTCTTTCTTTCTTTTTTTCTTTCAGGGGACGTTCCTTGCTTTTAAATCCCGATAAATACACATTATTAAACCAATCTTTTTCCAAGAAATGTTTAAAAGTTTAGTTCTAGATATTGATCATGATAATATGTGCATCACTGATTGAATTAAGGAGATGGGGCAATAGGAGATCTATATGAGCTTTAATATCAAAAGAAATATAAAGGAATGTCACCTGAAGTTGGACCTTCCTGTCATCACATTCTGGATCACAAAGAATTAAGCTATTGTTCTTTTGACCAAAACGATTGCTTCTCATCAGTTATAGTTCAGTAAATAATTAATAGTTAGTCAAAGAGTTCCTCTGTCATTATTTTGACTAGTAAACCATATGTATGGAATTTGTTTTTTTTTCTCTCACAAGTTTTCGGACACAACTCATTTGTGACAGATACGGTGCATGAACCTAAAACAATAATGGGAGTCTTATGGAAAAAAAGGGGGGGGGGGGTCTGATCCCGAATCCCGCTGATTGTTTTATCAATTTCCCGTATCCTGCTTATCATCGTAATAATAACGGTTGTAATTTCACGTGTCCCGACCGACTTCGTTTCCCGTTTTTCACGCACAATAATTTGACACGAGGATAAAAGCTTATGTGAACGGTTACTGCCAGTCACCACTTATAAAAAAGTAGTGCTGCATATACCTACGCGTATTATCATATACAATATTATAGGTGCCTGCAGGTCACACCATAATTTATCTGTATCAAATGTGCCTGCAGGTCACACAGTCTGACCAAAATTTATCTGTACCATGGGTGCCTGCAGATCACATCACTTAAGATCTGTTAAAAAGCCTATCATTTGAGTTTGCAGGTAACACTGCTAATTATCTGTAATATAGCCTATAATATGTGCCTGCAGGTCACATCTCCATAGATCTGCACCAAATGCTATTAAGGGTGCCTGCAGGTCATACTTTCATTTATATATCTGTATGGTAGGTGCCTGCAGGACACATCGTTGTAGATTTGCACCATACATATAAAAGGAAGATGTGATATGATTGCCAATGAGACAACTCTCCACAATAGACCCAATGACACAGAAATTAACTATATGTCCCCTTACGGCCTTTAACAATGAACAAAGCCCATACCGCATAGTCAGCGTAACACAGCAACAAATGACAACCACTGAATTACCGGTTCCTGACTTGGGACAGGCACATACAGAATGTGGCGGGGTTAAACTAGTTTGAAGGCGCCAACCCTCCCCTAACCTGGGACCGTGGTGTAACAGTAGAACATAAGAACAAAATATAAAAATCAGTTGAAAAAGGCTTAACTCAAATGGATACAAATAGAAATACATCTAGACTAATAAAACACAAAGTGGACGTGGATGGGTACTTGTACATGCGAATAATAAAAAAACCCACTAAGTACAGATCTGAGAGTACTCGCAGTTAGTATAGGTGCTTGTAGGTTCTTTCACTTATGATCTACACCAAAGCCTATCATAAGAGCCTGCAGGTCACACTGCTATTTATCAGTACCATAGCCTATCATAAATGCATGCAGGTCACATCACCATAGATCAAAGCCTATCATGGGTGCCTGCAGTTCTCACAGCTTTTTATCTGTACCATAGCCCATCGTAGATGTCTGCAGGTCACATCACTATAGATCTGCACTATAGTCTATCATGGGTGCCTGCAGGTCACATTGCTTATTTATCTGTACCATAGACTATAATAGGTGCCTGCAGGTCACACCACCATAGATCTGCACTATAGCCTATTATGGGTGCCTGCAGGTCACACTGCTATTTATCTGTATCTTATTCTATTATAGGTGCCTGCAGGTTACATCACCATAGATCTGCACCATAGTCTATCATAGGTGCCTGTTGGTCACTTCACTACAGATCTGCACTATAGGCTATCATGGGTGCCTGTAGGTCATACATCTTTTTATTTGCAACATAGCCTATCATAGGTGCCTGTAGGTCACACTGCTATTTATTTGTATCAGAGCCTATTATAGGTGCCTGCTGGTCACATTACCATATATCTGCACCAAATCATATCATAGGTGCCTTCAGGTCCCACAGCGTTTTATCTGTACCATAGTCTATAGGTGAATGCAGGTCATACAACGTTTTATGTGTACCGTAGACTATCATAGATGCCTGCAGTTCACATTGATATCTATCTGTTCTATAGTCTTTCTTAAGTGCCTACAGGTCACACTACCATAGATCTGTAACATAGTCTATCATGGGTGTCTACAGGTCAAACCACCACAGATCTGCACCATAGCCTTTCATAGGTGCTTACAGGCCATACAATATTTTATATGTACCATTGCCTAGCATATGTGCCTTCATGTCACATCACCACAGATCTGTACCATAGTCTATCATGGGTCTACACATACATGCTCAATTGTGTTTCCTTTTAGATATTTAGATCTATCTTTTTTGTTGGGACTACATTAACTTGCGTATACTCTTTTCGTAGTGCAACGGTTTTGACGTTGGATGACTGGCAGTAACCCTTCACATAAGCTTTTATCCTCGTGCAATAATTTGGAGCCCCCTCATTATCCTTGGTTGGAACCCCCCTTTTAAAAATGTCAAAATCGGATATAAGACATAAACGATATAATAATCGACCAAAACGACAGTAATTGCATCTAAAAACCGGAGACCGCGTAAATATGTCGCTAGTAACGATCAAATATGTTTTATGGTGATAGAAAAACCTACGAAGGGTCGATTTCAGTCGTTATTCTTCATAATTCTGTTGAAGGTGTTTTTCCCCCTGGTTATGAAATTTATAAAGTTTGAACATGCACGAGCTTAATGTATTAACTGAGATATGTAAACACTATACGATGAATGAGAAGTTAAGTTACCGCTGAGAAATCAGAAGTTGACAAATGAACAGTTGAAATCATATTATTTTGAAATCTATCGGTGTCAATATCGATGCAAATATCGATATATGATGCAGACCCTCTATTCTAAAAGCTATACGTGATATAAAGTTCACTAGGATATATGAGATGTTAACTGACATTATCGAAATGATTGGATTTTTTTTCTACATATTTGTTACATTTGGGATATTTTTTTCACAAACAATCGGCATTTTGTTTTAGGAACCAACTCTGCTCCTCTATTAGCCGACTTGTTCCTTTATTCAAATGAAGCAGGCTTCACACAGAAACTTAAAAAGAACCTAGTATATAAAGGTGATGTTATCTCACTAAATAATTCATTGAATGCATCTATCCAATCAAATATGATATAAAGGATATCACAGATACTGTTGTGAGGTTAAAAACTATAGGTTACCATGCGGCTTTCAACAATGAGCAAAACTAATCCCGCACAGTAGGTTATGAAAGGCCCCGAAATGACAATGTTTGTCGTCGTTTTTCAATTTTTCCCATGGGATTGTCAGTTTCACTTCAACTTTTGAGTTTGAAGGTCTGTTTTGTATCTTCAGGCTCATTTTTATAAATCTAACAAAACAGACAACACCATGTTTAAAATAGAATTGAATAAAATACGAACAATTACGGAGAAATTCAAAGATTGAAAACGAACATGTCGAATCCACCAATCACTTAGGTTAAACTGATGTGCCCCTGAAGGGTAAAAAGTTGCTGCTACAAGGCAGCCGAAAAGATGTTATTTTGTGTTAAATAATGTAAAAATATAATGTATTTATGCCTCATCCACTTTATATTAGATAGACTGTCAACTGAAAGGAGGATTTCTTGTAAAAATTGAGGATGCTGTTGAGAATTGGTTTTTGAAATCTTTTGTCAGTGGTAGGTTTATCATAAATCATCATTATCATACTTACAAACAGTTTCATGTTATGTTTGTTATAATACATGTAATAACTTCTATTTGTCTTTTCATATTAATTTTGTTTGTGCACATAATGTAAATTTCACGCGAATGAATGCGTAAACGTATTTGTGATATTGATAACCCCTCTCGCTATAGTTGACATTTTATTGTTTTGACAGTCTTATTTTCTAGTCGTGTTTGTACAGTACATTCAAATGTTTAATATCTATGCTTCCACGACCACGTGAACCATGACCACGAACGTACCTGATGAAGATTATCTCGTAAACGTGTCACTCGCAAGGAAGACATAGTTGTTTGTATCACTATGTTAACAGCACTGTGTTAGTACCACTACATGTGGACTATCTGTCCCTTATGGAAACATCCACCTCCACGAAATTAGTAATTTTGTATTTCTATAACACTGTTATTGTTTCTGTAACATTAATAAAAAAAACTTCCAAATAATATCTTAAGTATTGAAAATTCGCATACCATGGAATAATTAAAAGAGGGACGAAAGATACCAGAGGGACAGTCAAACTCATAGATCGAAAACAAACTGACAACGTCATGGCCAAAAATAAAAAGACAAACAGACAAATAATAGTACAGATGACACAACATAGAAAACTAAAGACTAAGCAACACGAACCCCACCAAAAACTGGGGGTGATCTCAGGTGCTCCGGAAGGGTAAGCAGATCCTGCTCCACATGTGGTACCCGTCGAGTTGCTTATGTTATTACAAATCCGGTAAATAGTCTAATTCGGTAAGTCACATTCGTGAAAAGGGAAGGGTATTGTAGTTACGAGATAAGGAACATATCCGATATCATCTGTGAAACGGTTATTCCATAACGGTCAACCAACTCGTGATGGCGTCCGTAAAATTTACGAAGGGATGACTTCAACTTCACCATTTGGAACTCTTGGTTTAATAGCTTCCTTGTGAGCAGCAATCCTCTATCAAACTTAAAAATAAGTATTTCTATTATAAATTTCATGGAAAGATTTTTAAAAACCGTATCAGCAAAGGAGTAGCTTAACATGTTAACTGGGGGACCATGTTGGCCCAAAAATTCCGTAAAAATTATCTTTAGTAAAATGAATAAAGAATGACCACAAAATATGTAAAAATATCTAACAAATACAAATTGAACAAGCTCTATCGCACTAGAACATTTATGATGTAAAGCAATTTTGACAATTTTTTTGCCTCTATTTTAATATTTGCTTTAATCGACAAACGCCATACAAGGACCACTATAATGTTTGTTAGAATTTGTATCTAACCCATATACATCTTTTTATAACAATTTTATGTTGGTCAAAGGGTGTGGCCAATGATTTTCGAAAGGAAGTAGTCCATACAAATGCATATAAAACAGACTATGTGGCTAAAATACTTGTTAAATATCATACTTGGTTTGAACGAACAGCAGACAACAAAAGTGTTTGTTTATCTACATTTTCATATTTTATCTTCAACTGTTTCGGTACTTATACATCCTTCGGATTTCAAATGTTTGGCTTTGAGCGTTCCTGATGAAGGTAAATCCAAAAAAGCGCTTCGGACGCATGAAATTATTAAACGTGTTGTTTTCTATTTTTTAGATCTGTTATACCAAAGATTTTTAGTGGCCAATTTAAGGCTTTTGGTGGCAATACTCCTTTTACATCGCTTCTTAAAGCTATATTGAAAACTTGGCGAGGTCACGTCTTTCTTTGAACGTAACTCTAAAAACAAGAACTTGTCATTGTTGGATACACTACTGACAATACGAAATAGAAAGAATTGAACAGTTTGTACATAGTCGACTTTAAGTAAAATTATGAAAGGAAAGAAATAAGGCATACAATATCGAATATAAAAGTATGATTGTTGATTAATGTAACGCAACTAATAACCAATCAGTCGATTACAAATTCCAAGAAAAAAAATCAGTTTTTATCAGTTATATCCCGTCATCGAACATTAGTGCATGGTATTTCAACTTAGTTTTTTTGGCATTTTAGGCTCAAATGTTTGAATTGGAGCACATGATTCAATGCGATAATCTCGTTTTATTTGGGTGTCTGACAATACATCAGTTACATTTACTGACTGGAGTCCTAGCCAGCCGGATAATTTGAGAAATGGTGAAGACTGTGTTCATTTTCAAAGCGGGTCTTGCAAATGGAATGACGCTCCATGTTCGGTGAAATTGGGATACATTTGTGAAAAACATTAAATTAAAAAATTGTCTGATGCTATAAAGAGAAATTAGTTGAATGTATTGAAAGTTGTTAATTATCTATAAAGTTCATGATACATCTGTACTTTCTTTTTTTTGCAAAACGAAACATTAATCATTGATCAGTAATATTTGAATTAAGAGGGTTTTTTTTTCAAATGAAAATGCTGATATTTCCAAAAAAATGCATAGGATATCCTCTTCCTCCTCCTCCTCTTCAACATCATTATCATCATCCTCGTCGTTCAAAAAATATGATTTTTCATATCTTAGGAAGACAAGTCATGTAAGGAAGACAAATTCAGAAAAGTAATTATACTGAATACTAACACTGGTAGAGAATAGTTATAGGGTTACAAACGAAAAACACCTATCATTTGACACTATTTCCATTGGATTCAGCGTCAAACAGTGTACAAACAGAAAAACAACCGATTAAGTATTAAATATAAATCAAAATGCATTTCTCCGAGGAAATTGCAAAGTGATATTTATAGTTTGTTCTTATGTTGTACTGTTTCACCTGTGTCCCAAGTTATGGTTAGGGTTGAGCGCCAGCAAAATTTTTTAAACAACGCCACAATCCTCATGTGCTGGTCCCAAGTCAGGAGCCTTTTAGTGGTTGTCTTTGGTTCATGTCTATCATATTTGTTTTTCGTAAATTATTTTTGTAATAAATAAGTTAGTTTTCTCAATAGAAATGCTTCATATTTTTCATGTCGGGGTCTTTGATAGCGGTCTATACGGTATGTGTGTTTTCCTCATTATTGAAGGCCGTATGCTTTCTTGTAATTGAATACATCTACTTTATTTGAACTTTGGTGGATAGATGTCTTATTGGCAATCAAACCTCATCTCCTTATTTTTATATTGTACCACAACATATAATCTATCGAACAGACCAGGTCTCTTTAATCTAATAAATCTATTATTAGATTTTAGTGACTTGACTCATGGTTTCAAACGACCTAAATTGCGCTGTCCGTTTCTGTTTCTAATATTTTAAAAACAAAATATGTGACTTTTCCTTCAAAATGAAAATAATTCGAATTTAATTAACAATATAATTATTTCTCATATGTTGTAACCAGAACCCTTATGGTTTCTCACGTCAACCGACGATTTTTATATATAAATTAAAGACTTTAACTCATATGTAATACGGTAGTTTTGATGTTTAAAAACAAGGATTTGTTTCATAGCCTCCAAAATGTACAGGGTGTAGTACTCGTATATATCTGTACAAGGTAACTGTTTCCTGTGCCACAATGTTATTTATGGAGAGTAAGATGAAGCAAAAGAAAAACGGCGGAAGGGACTTGCTAATATCGCAGTTGTTGAGTACCAACAAAAAGGGATGTACATTGGTGAAAATCCTGCCAAAATATACTCGATAAACTTCATAGCCGACAGCTTAAACTTTATTCAGTTTCAGATTGATATAGAAAATAAGGAGATGAAGTATGATTGCCAATGAAACAACTATTCACCAAAGTTCAAATAAAGTTGATGTAAGCAATTATAGGCAACCATACGGCCTTCAACACTGAGAAAAACCCATACCGTATAGTCGGTACAATGATATTATCTATTATGCAAGGGGTAAAATCTGAATATAATTATTTGATCTAGCGTGAGCTTAATGTAATCAAAAGGTTTTGTATTGATTTATAAAACAAAAACCTAATGTTGACTCACTAACGATACGTCAAACTTTGAAGAACATATCCATATATTATACTCAGTTAATTGGAGTTCTGATTTATCGATACAAACATGAAACTACCTCATACCAAATGAGATACGTTATTGTAGGTATACTTTGAAAATAAACTTTATATACTTTGAAAATTCACATAAAGATTTTCTACCCAAGGAATAGATTACCTTAGCTGTATTTGGCAAAACTTTTAGGAATTTCGGGTCCTCAATGCTCTACAACTTCGTATTTCATTTGGCCTTATTAACTTTTTTGATTCGAGCGTCACTGATGAGTCTTTTTAACACGAAACGCGCGTCTTGCGTACAAAAAATCAATCCTTGTATCTATAATGAGTTTACTTCAACTTCTTTCATTGACGTCTTCTAGTATCTTGTGTTTAATTCGATAAAGTACATACTTAACAATTTGCACATGGATAGGAAATATCAAAGTCTGTGTGAATAGGATTAAATCTGGTGCAAATTACTCACATAATTTATAATAATTTTGTGTAATTATATTCTACGTTTATAATTCAGATATTGTTTAAAAAAATCTATATATAGTTCTAATTTTGACTTTACGTGGACTTGTTGTTTATTTTATATCCCTTGCGGTCATAAAACTTTTCACTAGTTTAGGCAGTTAAACATCTGTGGCTTTCAATATTTAAGTTAGAACTTTCCTACTGAAGGGAACTGAAAAATATGCGGTCATAACACAGTTATACAGTGTTAATGTTTTATTAATAACGAAGCTAAAATTTGTGAATAAATTCATTTTCGTGGGAACCAATTTTCGTGCATTTCGTGGATATTTGATTTTGTGCTTAACGAAGAGTGTGAAGTAAACTTATATTTCGTTGAAATTAATATTTGAGGTTTCCCTGTACTCACGAAATCATCGAAAATTGGTACCCCATAAATAATAATGAATCCATAGTAAGCACATGCAAAACATCTTTCACCGACTATTGTTAGTCACAATATACCCTTTTGAACAGTAATCATCAATATCTTTTAATTATATATAAAATGCCATTTTTTATGTTTCTGGCACTTGCTCTTAAATAACAGTTATCCAGTGAGGTCAAAACAAGTATGTGTTATGTGATAAACATTCCCTGTATAAACTACATGTCAGTCTTAATGTTATAGAATAATTTGCAGCAACTTGTTTATCATGTATTTTGTTTTGCAAACATATTGAAATCAGGACAATAAGCTTGTTTATGGGAATAGTGTCGTTATGTTTGCATTTTACTGTTTATGAATTGGGTGAATTTGATTTTCAATCGGACAAATCACGAATTTAAAATTGCCTAGATGTCTCAAAGTAAGAATAATGTGTCTTAAAACGTTAAGATAATATGCATATTGTAAACAATGATGTAATGTTTTTCGAAACCTTAAATTAGACAAATCTTTTGTTCGTCTATATTCAATGTTATAGGGAGAGTTTCTTATTTCACTAAAAACAAGGTCAGAGTTCAATCTCATTTCAAGTGTTATTCAGTTACATAAAGTCGTCTTGAACATTGGTTAAATGCGACATCTTTTATAAGAGTCACTTGTATAATAATCTAGTAACACTTCTTCTTTGGTATTAAACATCTTGTAAATATATCTTACTCTTTGTTCATGTTCTTATAAATGTTATTATACATTCATTTTCTTTTTCTCCAAACAAATAATAAAATTCAGATAATATTTTGATGTATTTCTGAGATTTATTTATAGGATTTCTTTGTGTCTTAGAAAACTATCAACACTTATCGTAGATCTGTATTTATAACGATCGGGGTGATACAACTGCCTACGTTTAATCAAGGATATCACAGGTTAGCTGATAAGTTATCCTGTTGACATTAAATATAAATGACAAGCTAATGTTTTGTAAAATCACCATTTAAAAAACTTTGAAAATGGTCTTAACAGATATAAAATGGCGCTACTTTTACGAACTTTTATTTGTTTAAGTGCTCTACTTTTTCTAATTTGATTTGTGTGTTCCTATTGTTTTGACTATCGAGCGCTATCAAAATTTCCAAAAATAGACACACTCTTTTTTTTATAAGAGAGCGAATTAAACAACTGCTAAGCTATTGTTGCATTATTAACAGGGTGTAGTCCCTAAATATTCTACACAATTATATGATAGTACGTTTAGCTTAATGTTTCTCACAAATGTAAAAAGTTGTATATGAACATGGGGCATCATTCCATTTGCTTATATCCCCAGAAAAGAAATATGCACAGTCTTCTTTGTTGCCAGCATTGTTTGGTTCGCCAGGATTCCAATTAGTATAAGTAAGTGGTGTATTGTCAGCTTCCCATACAAAGCGTCCTTCTCGTACAGAATCGTGTGCTCCAATCCAAAAGTCACCTTGGCTCTTATCTTAAAATAAACATAATGATGTCAGAACTATTGTCATAGAAATTTGAGAACGAAGTAAGTAAATCGAGATGATAAAAATAATTCAGTTCATATGTTGCTACAAAATTATCGGTCTTACTTTTAAAAATATTCACTGTTTGCTTATATTCTTCATAATAATGGATTTCAAGCAATCTGATTTTAGCCTTATCGCAGCTAAATCATAATATTTTGAATAAAAACAACATAAATCGTGTTTTAACAAATTATCGATAATTGACCGAGAATGCGATAAGTCTTGTTTTAAAATATTCTATTACTTTAAATAGCTATGTATTTTCAGACTTTTCCTGTCAATTCATCAGTACCTTTTATTAAAAGGGGTAACATCTTATTTTATCAGATACAAAATTTAGACCAACAATATGGAAAATTATGAACAGTGTATAAAAGTATTTACTACTATAATAAAAAAAATGCTTACTTATAAAGAATTTCAAGAACCAGTTTTCAAAGGCATTGTCAATTTTGACAAGAAATCCTCCCCTGTTACGACAATCAATCTACAAAATAAGTGCATTTAAATCCAGTTTAAGTGCTAAAAATAGTTAATTGTTATCAAAGGTATCAGGATTATAATTTAATACGCCAGACGCGCGTTTCGTCTACATAAGACTCATCAGTGACGCTCAGATCAAAATAGTTATAAAGCCAAACAAGTACAAAGTTGAAGAGCATTGAGGACCCAAAATTCCAAAAAGTTGTGCCAAAAACGGCTAAGGTTATCTATTCCTGGGATAAGAAAATCCTTAGTTTTTTGAAAAATTCTAAGTTTTGTAACAGGAAATTTATACAAATGACCATATAATTGATATTCATGTCAACAGCGAAGTGCTAATTAAGAAGTATTAATTATCTTCATTGCACCAACATGTATCGGACTAATATAACCAGCCAACTTTGTTTTTGAAAAAAACAAGGAAATATACTACCATGATTATAATTTGGTTTTATTTCTTGCATATTTATACAAAGTGTTAAAAATAATTTCAACTTAAAAGTGCAGTTAACTTTTATAGAAAAGTTATACTTTGCTCTCGATATCGACTAGATGAATTGTGTTCAGCAACAATAATAAGCAAGTCCGTTTTGGCGAGGTAATATTCGAGCTAATCAAATTCGTATTAAAAAAATAAATGGCATTACTTTTTAATACGCAATTCATTTGCAAAGTTAATATTGCTGCATTGTAAAGAGTTGCCATTGTCATATATTTTCGAGTACATTTTATTGCATCATGTCAACGACTGGAAATTCGTCTTTGGCTAGAATATTGATATACACTTATTTACATGCACTACGTTGCGATACTTGTTCGGTTTTATTGTACAACGTACTGTTCATTTCATTGTCAATTCGACGCTGATTGCCATGAAAAACGTGAATGGGTGAAAATACATATATCGAAGAACAAAATGGACAAATGTGATAAGCAACATGGAACATACGCTTTTTTTGAATAGAAATGTATAAGTAGCGGAAGGGAGTGTCGACAATCTGAAATTCGTACATTTTTTTCATTAACATCATGCAAATGTTTTAGTATCACGTGCTTGGCGTTCTCGTCTTATCTTTATAAAATATCAGTTCGTTTGCTAATATTTGATATAAATATGCATACCTTTGCATCATTCCATGTCTTCTTTGATTGTAATTGAAAGTAGTAACAACTATTCATTAACTGTTCCCATCCAGATCCACACATAACTGTAATAGCTAAAAAAGCACACATATTTCTATTTACGCATCAAATGAGAATATTATGGTTCTGTCCATCTTTAAAGGGAAACATGTATACAATACAAAAGAGTCAAGATCTGAAACCTGAGTTGATCAGACTACACAAACCAATAGAGCAGATATATGATGGTTGACCTTTGAATGTATGATACATGTGTAAACTAGACTACACAAACCAATAGAGCAGATATATGATGGTTGACCTTTGAAGGTATGATACATGTCTACGACAGACTACAGATATATGATGGTTGACCTTTGAAGGTATGATACATGTGTACGACAGACTACACAAACCAATAGAGCAGATATATGATGGTTGACCTTTGAAGATATGATACATGTCTACGACAGACTACACAAACCAATAGAGCAGATATATGATGGTTGACCTTTGAAGATATGATACATGTCTACGACAGACTAGACAAACCAATAGAGCAGATATATGATGGTTGACCTTTGAAGGTATGATACATGTCTACGACAGACTACAGATATATGATGGTTGACCTTTGAAGGTATGATACATGTGTACGACAGACTACACAAACCAATAGAGCAGATATATGATGGTTGACCTTTGAAGATATGATACATGTCTACGACAGACTACACAAACCAATAGAGCAGATATATGATGGTTGACCTTTGAAGATATGATACATGTGTACGACAGACTACACAAACCAATAGAGCAGATATATGATGGTTGACCTTTGAAGATATGATACATGTCTACGACAGACTACACAAACCAATAGAGCAGATATATGATGGTTGACCTTTGAAGATATGATACATGTCTACGACAGACTACACAAACCAATAGAGCAGATATATGATGGTTGACCTTTGAAGGTATGATACATGTCTACGACAGACTACAGATATATGATGGTTGACCTTTGAAGGTATGATACATGTGTACGACAGACTACACAAACCAATAGAGCAGATATATGATGGTTGACCTTTGAAGATATGATACATGTCTACGACAGACTACACAAACCAATAGAGCAGATATATGATGGTTGACCTTTGAAGGTATGATACATGTGTACAATAGACGACACAAAGTCTTGAATACGATAGATCTGCGAATTCGTTTGAAAGGGATCTCTCAGATTATATGTTGCTGGGTCGAAATGTTAAACGAATTAACTAAAAGACGATTCTTAAGGGGTAATTCAGATGAAAAAAATAAAATATGGATTTATTTGTTTCTAGCATTTATAGGAAACCGGAATATAAATATTGTCCTATTGGCAGTCAGTTCGGTTCAATTTTAACAAAATAAGCGCTGGACACTGGTTCTCCGGTAAAGCACCCAACGTCCGAGTAAAACAATGATAAAATATAAATTGCAGCAAAACTTGTAAATAAAGAACATGGAACATCCTCATAGTATATTCTTTCCAACATATCAATTTCAGCATGTAATTTTTTACCGTCAATTTGTAATGATCGAGACAGTTTAGATGAAAAAATGTCAAAAAAATACATTTAACGTCATTTTATTTCCTTTGACGTCGTTATCTGATAGCGTGATTTTCAATACCGAAAATGCTAAAAACTTTGAAATCATTATTTTTACGGTGTTTTTTTTATCTTTATTAATTCTCAAAAACTTTTATGTGCGTTTTTCTTGTGAGTTGAAATTAACACAAATTAAGGTGATAATCTTCCTGTGGACTGTTTGCTTGTGAACTAGTACACCAAAAAAAATCGACTCAGCGTGTTGGTCTTGAACAAAGCAGAATAAATATTAATATCGTATTAACATGCTTTCGACCCGAATATGCATATAATTTGCCGCCTCCTCCCCTCCCCCTCCTCCTCCTTCACCTCACCATCATCATCATCATCATCTAGTGTGCCAATCTGTGTTACCATGAATTATCATTGATGTGGTCATATTTATAAATATTTTCAAAATGCACAAGAATGGCGTATAATGCATTCATCCCTTGCTTTGAATAGTTTGAATAACTAAGAATATTCTTTTGTAGACGAAACACAACCCCTGAATCTTTGATAGGTTACTTCCTTTGATATTCAATAATACTTTTTTCCTTGGTATCGGAAATTAGAAATGTTAATATAGGAGAGTGATGAGAC
The DNA here is from genome assembly GCF_021869535.1 of Mytilus californianus. Lineage (NCBI taxonomy): Eukaryota > Metazoa > Mollusca > Bivalvia > Mytilida > Mytilidae > Mytilus > Mytilus californianus. The sequence continues at coordinate 9,946,585 of NW_026262604.1, read as the reverse complement.
GTGTTTATATCAGATCAAAGGATTAAACGAATCACTTTTATTGATAATGTTTAAAGTTATTACAATACTGCAATTTTAGAGGAATAATGATTGATTGATTGTTGTTTTCTGAAAGTACAGTGGCAGATATTTCATGCAGAATTATGACCGAGAGAAGAATTTTCAAACAATAAATAAGATATTCCATGCGTTGTCGTTAAAAAAGAATTTAAAAAAACCCAAAGTTAACACTTATAAAAATAAACAAAACCATGACGAGAGTGAGACGACAAAAACAACAACAAACAGCGAAAAATAAAATATAAAAATATTTTCCATAGATTTTTTATTCATAGTAGGCAACCCTCTTTGTTGGTTGGTTGCAGCAAATTAATCTCACCGACTTTAATTTTAAAAAAGAAAACTAAAAACGACCAACTAAACAGCTTCTCCTTGTAGATACTCTTATACTAGTAGTATAATGATTTGATTTGTTTTGGTGTTTTAACGCCACTTTTAAGCGCCGCCTTTGGGCTGTTTCGTGGCGGCCAGTTTTTATTTGTAGAGGAAGCCGGAGTGCCCGGAGAAAACCACCGACCTTCGATAGGAAAACTGACAATCCTAGTAAATTAAGATTGGAGTCGAGTGCACCCGCACGAGCGAGGTTCGAACTCACAACCTCAGTGTTGACTCGCTAGTGATTACAGTAGTAACTACTTAGACCACTCGGCCACCGAGGCCCAGTAGTATTATGTATCCTATTCCGCTTGAATATCTGATATTTATTTGAAATAACCCAAGATATATGAGGTGGTTTATAGAATAGAAAATAATGCCCCCCCCCCCCCCCCTTAAAAAATAAAGAATGAAGAAAAATAGGCAATCAAATAAAGAATAGAAAATAATGGGGTGTAATTAAAATAATTGTATAAACATTATAAGAATAAGGTAAAGAAAATACTGATTTCAGTAATAAATAATTTACAGAATAATGAAACTTTGCTTTTTTTGCATATCAAATTTATTATTGATAATTGACAATAGACAAGTAGATCATTTGGAATGAAATGTTGAACTGGTCGTAATCGGAAATGGTTTATTGAAATAAGCGATGCAAATTATATACATTCATAAGCATCGGTATTTTTCTCCAAAATCACGATCTTGCACGAGTTAACGTATCATTTCGTTCCAAAGCTCTATTTTGGATTTATCTTCATCATTTACGCCCAGCGCCGAATATTTGAGAGCCAAGGATGTAAAAGAACAGAAAGAGTTGATGAGCCATATGACCAAAAAGGACATAAAAAAAAAATAGCCAAATCATTCGAAGATTAACTTTGCCCGATGGAGTTGAAACCTTAGTTTCTTTATAATTTCAAAATTTATCAATGGATAATTAAAGGGAATTGAAAGGAATTGCAGAAATAAAACGGCTCTTTCGTCGACATAATTCCTGCATCTTCAGTTTCATATTTGTAAGATCCATAACTCATTATAATTAAACAAAAAACAAACAATTTAATGGTAAGGGTTGGAAGACTGATGCTTGAGAACGGATGACATTGTCTTAGATTTTTTGGGGGTATTTTTTGTACCAATAAATGTTAAATATATTTTAATATTCTCCAAAACAATTGATTAATAGGCAATGCTTTAATATTTTATTGGACAGTAGGGCAATCAAGGATAAAATCTAGTTCTGGTGATTGAATTTTTAGTCTCTATCGGATTTCAGATTTCTCTTAATGTCGGTTAACTACCGGTACTGTCTCTGTTATAAAACTGAATGCAGCTTCTCAGTACTAGTACCTCATATGACAAACAAAATATGATCAAATATACATCATGTCATCTTAACTTCTGTTTATTATCCCAGATATCCAAATTATCACGAAGAAATTTCTCCCCCGTTTGGTTTAATCAGATATTCAGATATTAATCAAAATTGATAAATGGTATCATTTGTGCAGTACAGTGACAGATTTTAAAAAAATGGGGTTGGGGTGCGGGGTAGTGTCGTCATACGTATGTCGTTGATACAGACAAGAAGATTTATCATGTCAATATTATGATACAACAGGAAATTTTCATATGCAGGATCTGAACACAAGAATTTTACAGAATAATCATATTTCTTACTGAATAGAGAAAAATGGCCTACAGAATTACAGAATACAGAAATGTAGACCCCCCTCCCCTAATCCAGACCGTCATATATATTATATTGTGACGGATAGTTTTGTTGATCTATTTAAAAAGTAAAATCACAAAAATACTGAACTCCGAGGAAAATTCAAAAGGAAAGTCCCTTATCAAATGGCAAAATCAAATGATAAAACACATCAAACGAATGGACAACAACTGTCATATTCCTGACTTGGAACAGGCATTTTCAAATGTAGAAAATGGTGGATTGAACCTGGTTTTAAAGCACTAAACCTCTCACTTGTATGACAGTCGCATCAAATTCCATTATATCGTTTATTTATTATTTAACTGTTTTAATTTTCGAAAAGAATATTTGTACAAGGTGTTGTTAATAACTGTAACGGACAATATATACCATACCCTCTCAGCCGACGTCGTAATTTCATTTAAATGAAAGAAAGTATTTAAAAGCTTGTTTCCCTGTGCAACATGATATAAAACTCATTAAGCAGAGCAATTTTAATGGCTACTTGCATAATTGTTAAATCGTATTAAATTCGGTATCAAATTTATATTAATAATAAACGTTACATATCTTGAATATTGAAAACAGGTTAAAATTATGTACTTGCATTAATATTGATATTTATCATAATTTATATTTAGTAGTAAATACAGAAGTTTTGAATATTTGATAAATAGCCTGCTGTTTAATCCGTATCGCTCAACTTTGATGCGCACCCATTATCACACCCCTTTATCACATGACTACCCTTTATCGCACCCCTATTTGGATTTCTCATTTATGACAGTAGTGATTCTGACTAAATTTACACGAAGTCCGATGTTTGTTAAACTAGATTTTTATATTTCAAATCCGCACATTTTACTCACCAGTCTCAAAGTAGTCTCTTGTTTATTACAGTAAACTTGTTAATAAATTGTTGGTTTATTGTTGCTATTTTTTTATTAACATGTTTTATTCAGAATGTGTTTTATATAGTACAACATTACTAAAGGAGGATAAAAAGAACTGAATGAACTACCATACAAAACACAAACAAACAAAAAATACAATAAGCAAAATATTTCTATGGACAACAGGACCTAAATTGAAAGGTAACCCAATAAGCAGTTCCTATATATGATAAAACTTTTAAAACATGGCAAAAATGAATAAATCTGAAGGTAACCCAGGTGCTTTAGATCAGTAAGCAGTTCCTACATACTCTCCTGTTTAAATCTGTGATAAAGCGTATACATGGCAAAATCCGTATCACATGCCGTATCATCCCTCTGGCTGATATTGGTATCTCGGGATGATACGGCATGTGATACGGATTTTGCCATGTATTATTCTCTATAAAATCATCCGGTTCGTTTTTTTTCCTAGGTCTGAGAAAAAAGCGACTGTGTTACACTTAAACAATTGATTAATAAAAATTGTCACATGGTGTCTTCTTATATCTATAATTACAATGTATGTTATTGATCTGTAAGCTATATATTCGCCATCCGTAATAATTATCTAATATGTTTATTTGGCATGCCATACTCGATAGAAGTGCGGACGTGATAGAAAGCACTCTTTACCAAAACGTCAACGGAGATTACATTCCACGGATGTTACATTTCGAAGATTAATACGTGTACATCTGAAGATAGAATTTGTACTAAGGGACTTATCATTTTTTACCTGGGAGGGGGGGCTGGTCATTTTGAAATCATAAATACAAAATTTCTTGATCCCCCCCATAATATTTCACTATTTTTATTTGATCCCCCCTGTAAAAACATTTAAAAAATGTGACCCCGCCTCTATTAAACATGCCAAAATTTTAACATGCAAATCACTTATCATGTTATTTCAAGGAAATATTGAAAATGAAATATTCTCAGTGGATTGAATCCCAAAACTTATTTGAGGGAAAATTGCCTTGAAATAGGGCTCTCCCATCATGAGGCCTCTTCCATGAATATTAGTAGGTAGAGCAAGCCAGTGCTTTGAGTAGCTTTTTCTGATTTTTTTTTCTAATTTCCTATATTGGGCTATTAAAGAAAACTTGATTCTGAGTAACTCTGTAAAAATATACATTAAAAAGTAAACTTTTTGAAACAGTAACAACACATTATTTATATGTCCCTCTCTTGAACGCTGCTTAAACTTAAGTTTTACGTATGGCCTTATTGAAACCTCCATTGAGTCGCTAAACTTTTATATGGATAGTTCCTGCTTTCAGCTTGAACAATTCAATTACTCATTTATTGTCACAGTTCATTCATAAATGTGTGATAGTAACCTCAAATTTTTGATTTATTAGCCTAAAAAGTACAAATTTTGAGGGAGTGAGAGGTATAAATGGACCCAAAGGGCTCTTGTAATGAAAACAAAAAGATACATTGGCAATAATGCTTGTTAATTTAGTGATCGACGTGAGTAAAATATAACAACTAAATTATTCGGATTATGAAGCACCTATGCATTTTATATAGGACAAAATGACACAAAATGGCAGCTTCCTACATCACCAAAGTCTTGTGGTGTCTTACTTAATTGTATATGAATGGTGTTAAAAATATCTTTCAATTAGACTGCTGTAATGTTCTTCTTGACATTTTGTCTCTTGAAGTATGTGAACTACTTATTTCCAAATGCAAAAAATATTGATCCCCCGACTTTGAATTTATAAAAAAAATTGAACCCCCTTGTCCACATACAGAAAAAAAACTTGATCCCCCCTGCATTTTGACCCCCCCCCCCCCCTCCCAGATAAAAAATGATGAGTCCCTAAAATTAAATGTTGACAACGATATCGATCTGTTGGATGTAAAATTTATTTTTAAAATAGGTGTTTGTTTAGAATAGACCATTCCACGGAGATCACATGCTTAACAAATCTCTGCAGTTTTCAACTTTGTTTAGTTTTTCAGACTGATATGATTTGGAATAAATGACCATTGTTATAGGCAAAATTATTTATGGTAATCTTATAGTCAAATTTAACTCAAATCACACTCAATGTTGTGCTTAATATTTTGTCCTGCTTGGTCTTTTTTCCGTTAACGGAAATTACAGGTTTACGAAAAAAATATTTTGACGGCCGGTGTACCGATCACTATCGTTGTGCAACATGTACTAAACTTTATGAAAATTAAAAATATAGATAATAAAGAAATATAAAAATCTCAGATATAAGTATAACAAGCTACGGATATATATAACTCGAAGTCGTTAGTTTTGCTTTCTTACGGTGGGACAAATTAACGTCATAAAATGGGCGCTTTAACGGAGAACCAGTGTGAAACGTTATGGATGTATTATTGGCTTGGAAGTCAATTATTCAAATTCATTTAAATACTATGTATTCTGCAATTTGTTTGAACCTTAACTCGAGGTGGCTTGCGCATGTGTTTAGTTTGTTTAGTTAGTAGCATCAAAAGGATGTCAACATTGAAAAGGAAACAAGAGAGCCACTAGAAAACTTTATTTCGTTGACTGAACTAGCCTACAAAAAAATAGTTCTTATAAAGAAAGAATGATGATATACATATTTTTTAAAACTTATTACATGTATTCAGACAGATCTAAAAAACATCAATATACCTTTGAACGTGTTTTTTTTTTTTTTTATCAGTTGGTTTATTTATTAGTTATATGCATGTATTAATCAGGTCATATTACAATCGGAGGTTATGTTGATGGTTAGTTAGATGACGTCTAGTCTAGAATACACATGAAGCGCAGTGTTGTTATTACGAGTTCATTTTTCTATTGAACTCTATGCAATTGGAATACACATTTAATCAAGTTATGACGTTTGTCCAACAATCATTGATATAATTCTGATTTGTTGGTTACTGTCACACAGACGTTTATCCAACACTCATTGATATAATTCTGAGTTGTTGGATTACTGTCACACGGATGTTTTTCTCAAACTTATTGTTTTCAATCTGAATTGTACAGTTACTTTCATACTGACGTGTTCAGCACTCCTTGATAGAATTTTGAGTTGTTTGATAACTGTCATATTGCCTTTTGCATACAATTATTGATAGAAATCCGAGTTGGTCGGTTACTGTCACACTGACTTTTATTCAACACTCATTAATATATAGGAACATTCTAGTTTCATCATGAAAAGCTTTGGATGTTACCGTTTCTAATTGATTACAATCAAGAATTTAACATTTCTATATTTATTGACATGATAGTGTATTTAGATACCTGATTCTCCAGGACTTCCTTTTTCACCCTTTTGTCCTCGTTCTCCTGCAATTGATAGTAAGAGTAACCCATTTATACATTATTTAGAAATTAAGGTTTCAACTCAACCAGGCAAAGTTTAATTTAGATGGCTTTTTCTATATCTGGGTTTCCTCTCGTAGATTTCTGTGAAACATAATTAGCATCCCAAAAGAGTCGTACTCACGTGCAACATAACATATGTTCATAATGTTTAATAAAAAGTATATAATTTGTAATCAATATTTTGTTTGGTCTACAATAATTAGTCAACATCATTGTATGTTCACTTTCACATTTTATGTATACAAACTATGTAATGAAAAAAAGACATTCCCCAATATATGTTCACATATAACTTTTGTAAACATTTATGAATTCACATCGTAATATGGATTTAAACTGTACTTAAAACTTTCAATGTAATTGTTCATAAAATAACGTGTGTATTAATAAAGATTATAATATTGCTACATTTATTCAGATCATTCTATATCATCAAGTTTCTGTTTTACTTGTTCCTAGAAGTATTTCTAAAATGGATATAAAGGCCATAGTCGTTATTTTCTGTGTCATTTGGTCTCTTTTGGAGAGTTGTCTCATTGGCAATCATACCACATTTTCTTATTTTTATATAAAGTATGTTTTAAACATGTAAAATTTGTATACTTAAAGTAATTATCAGACCGACAATGAATTTGAGAAGGGCAATTAGACAAATAGATACTTTAGTAACGTATGATTTTGTCGCTAGTCCGGACTTCCCTTTTCAGAATTAAATAAAAATGAATTACAATATTCATCATAATGAAAAACGGGTTATTAAAATATGTGTATATATATAAAGGCAAATGAATTATTTTTCAGATATGTGACATTCAACTCATAGAACATATTTCATGATTTTTTTATTTAAATTGATCAACAACTGTCTTCTGGTATATAACCTATCAAACTATATTTTTAATAGACCAATCTCGAGTTGTGTTATATGATTAATGAGTAACATCGGTTGACTCAAGGTCAATCGGCGTAAATAACGTCAATAAAAAATCGTTTCATACTTCATAATATAATTACTGTTACATGGGAAACGTAAGGGAAAATGCACGCGTTTGAAACTCGTCTATTATGATATTTAAGGATTGGTACTATTAAAACGTTTAAACCCACTGCAATTGTTTGCACCTGTCCTAAGTCAGAAATCTGATGTTTAGAAGTTGTCGTCTGTTGATGTGGTTCATAAGTGTTTCTCGTTTCTCGTTTTTTATATAGGTTAGACCGTTGATTTTCCCGTTTGAATGGTTTTACACTAGTAAATTTTGGGGCCCTTTATAGCTTGCTGTTCGGTGTGAGCCAAGGCTCCGTGTTGAAGACCGTACTTTGACCTATAATGGTTTACTTTTATAAATTTTGACTTGAATGGAGAGTTGTCTCATTGGCACTCATACCACATCTTCTTATATCTACATAGTTAATCAAACAGATCATGTACTTTAAACATTCAACTTGAACTTATTTTTATAGTCTTACCTCTTTGGCCTTTGTTGCCAATAGGACCGATAATTCCTATTGAGCCTTTGTCACCTCTGATACCCCTTTCACCATGTTCACCATTTGAGCCAGGAAGTCCATTTTCCCCATTTTGACCTTTATCACCTGTTTGTCCTTTTTCTCCAGCTAATCCTCTGCTTCCGGTAGGACCAAGTAGACCAGTTAGGCCTCTTTCGCCCTTGTGACCCTTTTCACCAACCGCACCTTTGTCTCCATTTGGACCTTTTGTGCCAACTGCACCTTTGTCTCCAATTATGCCTTTCCGACCACTTTTTCCTACATCTCTGTTTTTACCTATCTCACCAGCTGAGCCTTTTGTACCATTTCCATCTTTTTCTCCCATTGGTCCTTTTTCACCTTTAATATCAAATAAAGAGATGTGGTATGATTGCCATTGTATGAGACAAATATACATTAGAGTTCAAATGAAATAGATATAAGCAATTATAGGGCATCGTACGGATTTCAACAGTGAGAAAAACCAATACTGTATAGTCGGCTATAAAAAAAATGTGAAACAATTCAAACGAGAAAACTAGCAACCTAACTTATAACAAAATTACTTACGATAACCTCTGAATTACAGGATTCTGACTTGAGGTAGGCACATATAGAATGTGACAGTGTTAAACATGTAAAAATCAGTTGCAATTGGCTTAAGTCAAAAGATCGGTTCGTGACACAAAAAGAACTAAAAAACAATTGACACAAAGCAACAATATAAAGTACTCGCAGTTACTGAAAGCTAGTGCAAAGCCAGAATGTAGAAATAACTTTAAAATATATGTTAAGCGACTTGAATTCAGAGTGAAAGCTGCTTCCCTTTAGAATAAGGCATTATAATGGTGTCTGCAAATTTAGTAGAATCTATTGTATATTAATAGAATAAATTTGATTAAAAAATAAAAGGTCTATAAAGCCAACATGACTCGAAATATCATTTAAATGGTAGTGTATTTTACCCAATTGATTTGAAAAACCTCTGAACTTGTCTTTCTAAACCGGAAGTATTTAATGCCAATTGTTGTATCTGCTTATCTAGTCCTGAACTCTTTTCCATATAGTACGCTGAAATACAATGTAAAAGTATCTATCTAACATCAACATGATCAATGCAATTTATCTATTTAAGGAAAGAAATATGCATTAATTATAATCGAATCAAGTGCCTGAATGGTAAATTAATTGCGAATAAGTATATATATCTTCTGTTGTCCATATTTTTATAAGATTTTATAACGGGGGCATTGTTATAACATCGGTTGTTAAGAATATTTTACCCTAAAATAAAACTTCAATTACATTCAAAAACTTATATAAGATTAAAACTCAAATTATCAACAATTTATATGAATATAACAGTATCAACAATACAATAAAATACAATGACAAAACGTTTTAGGCAACTGCAGGTTTCCTAGAACAATAATCTGTCGTCTGTTTTTTCGCTTTTTAAAGTTAGTGTAGCATAATTAGCTAAAAAAGAGCAAAACAACAAAAGAACTTAAGGAATCTAGACAATACATTGATTATACAAAGTTTTAAGCCGATAGAAAATATGACAACCAAATGTAAACACATATCTACAAAGGCAAATATCAAGGGTGTGCTCTTTTCGTGCTTTTCCCAGATCTATCTAAATTGTTTCCCACTTCCCACTTTTTTCCTCTTCCTTTTAATAGATTTAACTTTTTCCCCTTATATCCCACATCCCCACTTGTTTTACCCTCTATATCCCACAGCCATACTTGTTTTACCCCGATATCCCACATCCCCACTTGTTTTACCCCTATATCCCACATCCCCCCTTGTTTCACCCCTATATCCCACATGCCCACTTGTTTTACCCCCTATATCCCACATCCCTACTTGTTTTACTCCCTATATCCCACATCCCCACTTGTTTTACCCCTTATATCCCACATCCCCACTTGTTTTACTCCCTATATCCCACATCTTAACTTGTTTTACACCTATATCCCACATCCCTATTTGTTTTACCCCTTATATCCCACATCCCAACTTGTTTTACCCTCTGTATCCCACATCTCCACTTGTTTTACATTTATATCCTACATCCTCACTTGTTTACCCCTTATATCCCACATCCCCGCTTATTTTACCCCTTATATCCTACATCCCCCTTTGTTTTATCCCCTATATCCCACATCCGCCTTGTTTTACCCCCTATATCCCACATCCCCACTTGTTTTACTCCCTATATCCCACATCCATACTTGTTTCATCCCTATACCCCACATCCCCACTTGTTTTACCCCCTATATCCCACATCCCCACTTGTTTTACCCCTATATCCCACATTCCCCTTGTTTTACCCCCTATATCCCACATCTCCACTTGTTTTATCCCCTACATCCCACATCCTCACTTGTTTTACTCCCCATACCCCACATCTCCAGTTGTTTTACCCTCTGTATCCCACATCTCCACTTGTTTTACCCTTGTATCCCACATCCTCCTTGTTTTACCCCTATATCCCACATCCCCACTTGTTTTACCCTCTGTATCCCACATCCTCACTTGTTTTACCCTTATATCCCACATCCTCACTTTTTTTACCCTTATATCCCACATCCCCACTTGTTTTACCCTTATATCCCACATCCTCACTTGTTTTACTCCCTTTTTGAGTTGAAACACTTGTTTACCCCTTATATCCCACATCTTCACTTGTTTACCCTTATATCCCACATCCCTACTTGTTTTACCCTCTGTATTCCACATCCCCACTTGTTTTACCCTTATATCTCACATCATCACTTGTTTTATCCTCTATATCCCACATCCTCTCTTGTTTTACCCTCTGTGTCCCAAATCCTCACTTGTTTTACCCTTATATCCCACATCCTTACTTGTTTTACCCCTTATATCCCACATCCCCACTTGTTTTACCCCTTATTTCTCACATCCCCACTTGTTTTACTCCTTTTTTGAGTTGAAACATATTTTATTTGCTTAAATATGCAAAAGGGATGAGACACAAGTTAATCAAACTTATAAAGTCTTATCCCATGAACAATTTATAACAATAGAATTTTTTACAAAGCATGCATGCAAACAATACATTATATATATTGGATATGTAAAAAGATGATGTGTGATGATGTGAGTGGTTGTACACATTATACATGAATATGCACTTTAGTGTGCTGTATTACACAATTAGAAACCTCTTTGACTATTTAATAAATTCATATACATTCTTTACAATTCTTTCATTTTCATCATTAGTTAATGACGAATCACCGGAGGTTTAGATGTTCAAATTTAGTAGAGAGTTCTCTGGTAACCAGTTCAGATTATTAGATAGTTTGATTCTTATATTCGTATAATTAGGACATTCAAAAAAGAAGTGAAATGAATCTTCACGCTTAGCACCACAGCTACAAGACGGATCTGAAACTATATTGACTCTGTTAAGATCATAATTCAAAAAAGAGGCTGAGAATCTTAGTTGAGTCAAAATGATGTTGAGTTTACGATTGCCAAATTTATAATATTTAGGTACTTGGGCTTTTGAATTCAGTTTAAGATTTTTGAATTCAGTTTTAAATTTACCTAAAGAGTCAATGTTGCGGGTCACCACATTAAGGTTATTCCACAGTCGTATAGTTGAAGGTATGAAGGATTCTTGGGTCAATGAAAGTCTACAAAAAGGGTATATTATATCATTCCCATTACGTAAGGGGTAAACAGCTGTACTTTGGATTGTTGGTGGAACTAAATTGTAAAGATAGGCTGGTGCATTATTATGTTGGATATTATAAAATAATTGTAACTTCCTCCTTTCTCTTCGTTCAGCTAAAGTTTCCCAACCAATCTCATCATAAATAATTCTACTACTAGTATAAATAGGAAGACCTGTTACAATTCTGGCTGCCTCAAGCTGCAGCTGCTCTAATTTGTTACAATAACCCACACCCATACTATCCCAAACTTCACAGGCGTATTCGAGTAACGGTCTTATAAAAGTCAAGTATAGCTTTTCTACGTTATTCCTACTTAATCTGTACATTGGTTTTCTAAGTACTTTCAAATGTTTCGATACTTTTTTTATGATACTTTCCACATGAGTGTTCCATTTAGCATCTCTACTAAATGTAACACCCAAGTTTTTATGAAAATCTGTAACTTTAATATTCTTACCATTGAAATTCATTTCCGGAGTTTCAATGTACGAAAACAACATAATTTCTATTTTTTTTCTGGGTTAAAGGACATCAGCCATTTCTTATACCAATCGCTCAGCTCACTCAGGTCGTGACTGATCACTGATTTTATTTGTGACGTGTCACGACTAGAGTAGCTGAGAGATGTGTCATCGGCAAATAATCAACCTAAAGATATACAATTTTCAGCAATATCATTAACTCCCTCTATCCCACATCCCCACTTGTTTTACCCCTATATCCCACATCCCCACTTCTTTGAACCCCTATATCCCACATCCCCACTTCTTTCAACCCCTATATCCCACAGCCTCACTTGTTGTACCCCTGTATTCCACATCCCCACTTGTTTTACCCCTTATATTCCAAACAGTAGTAAAAGTATTTAAGCTTTAAGCGGTCATTTAGGTCAGAACATCATTTGAAAAATCTTAACAATAAATTACTCAGTAATTTTTTGTCGTTCACTAATGTTTCAGACTTAGTTGGCTACAAGCGAATAATCTGAACAGTACTGGATTTACTGCAGTGGCTAAACTTTAAAATTGACTGAGAGACTAAAAATTACTTGTTGATTTATTGTTCATATAAAAAAAAAGGGGAATATTTTTATGAGCTGTTTAGATCAAAATGATCGTTTCGGATCAAACTTAGTTGACTAGTGAAAGCGTGTGTCATCCCTCTATGTAAATAGCGTAACATGAAGATAAATGTTTTGACAGAATGGGGATTTATAAATACAAATATCTTGATCAGTAGAGATATTTACTCACATACCATAGTCATGATATTGGTTTATCCTTAGATATTTATACAAGTTTACAGATGTATGGATTTTAAACTTTTAATGAGTTTTGTGAAGTTGTTTAAACTTTGATGATCAATGTATAAAGTGTCATACTGTTATATTTTTATGGCTGTATATATATTGTTTTCTGTTTTAATATTAGAGATTTTGTAGAGGTTTTATAACAATCAATATGTGACACTTTAATACATAAATTTTTATGACAATAGAAAAAGTTACTGTAATAAGATATGTTAATAATCAGCACCAGAAATAAGAGGAAAAACAAGTAGTCACAATGTTTTGAAGGGTAAGAAATATACCTACCTTTCAGACTCACGACAACGGCTGTTACTGCAAGTGAAAAACCAACCAATAGCACCACAGTCAAAGCACAAATTAATTTATCTTTTTTCCTACTCGCTTTACGAATTTCAGCAAGTTTATCATCATCCACATTAGTTCCAATAATTTCTCTGGTTTGAAATTCCGATTCATTCCTGTCTTCAGTTTGTAGAATTTTAAACAGTTCAACTTCTTCGCTCATTTTCAGTGGCGATGAAACTTCTTCAGTCTGTTCTCTTTTAATAACATGAAACAGTATTTGTTGTTTAGTGAGTTTGAAAATATATTGAAGTTCTTAGGATAATTATAGAAAAGAATATTCCCTCAAGGTTATGAAAAGTGTGAACGGAATGAAGGTCTGTCAAACGTATTTGATTATTTCAATTTGTGAAGAGATATGTACTTCTGATAAGATTTCCGAGTACCCTCAATTGCCATCTTCATATCAGTGAGGATCATTATACATCAGTAATTGATTACAAGCTATAAAAGATTACAAACCTTCGGTTTTTGGTGGGGTTCGTGTTTCTCAGTTTTTAGTTTTCGATGCTGTGTTATGCTCGCTGTTGCTTGTCCTTAGGTCGTTTTCTTTTTTTTTTTTTTTTGGCAATGTCGCTATCAGTTTGTTGCCGACTTATGCGTTTGCATATTCCATTGGTATCTTCCGCTTCTCTATTATATAAAGGTAAACGTTGAGATGCAATGAAGATAAGAGTCCGCATAACAAGAAATGTCACAGACACAGCAATCCAACGACACAACTAATCTAAGAATTCAAGAGGTCCACGTATGATAAACAGCAAAAAAAAAAACGGTATCCTCACAATATATTGAACTCTTAATCGGTCGAAGTTAAACAAAAAAGGAATAATTTTACTATAAAAAATAAGAATAATAATTGCCAAAATGGGACAACTATCAACCAAATGACGTGAATGTTGGCAATTATAAGTCTCAGAACGGCCTTTAGTCGTAAGCAAAACTTAAGGAACTCTTCGCAAACTGTTAAACGAAGACAACTCGGTCCGAAAACAATTCTACAAAAAGACAAATTGGATCGTTAATAGTGACATGTCGGGCCGTCTATCAGATGGACAACTTGAACAGTGTTGGTGTATTATTAATTCGATTTGAAGAGATATGTATTGAATTACACTGGAATTTTCTATGAACACGACTTAAACCGTCTACATGGGACATTAAGTCCGTTCGGACTTCCACAATGAAAAAAAAAAGACCTTGGACGGTGATGTAACAGCTACATTGTATACACATCTTTAAATTTAGTTGGAAAGGTCTTGAATCATCTGATCAACACAAAGCACAAAAACACTAACAGAAAGACAAAAGAAGACACACAACACAACGATTTTAGAGACTAGCAATAACTAAACACTAAAGGTCAAAGCTTTCTACAATTAATAAAGATATATGTTTCTGCGACTTAAATGCCAATCAATACCCATCCATTGAGAGTGAAATTGTCTTATACTGCTTCAGCCAAAAATAAACTAAAAGTTGATCTTGTCCAATGGCAACATTTAAGTACCGAAATGATATAGGCAAATGAGTTCTCCTTTTTGTATACTTAAGTAATGTTTTAATATATTGTTACCCAAATCAGTGTTAGTAAGTATAACTTTTGTTTTTTTATATAACATATATTCAACCATTTTGTATTATCTGAAACAATTAGTAATATTATTTAGAAACATTCTTTTGTATTTCATGCACCATATAGAAACAAAATTAACTTTTTCTCAAATGATGTAATACACCTTGAGTGTCTTGACTTTTTGTCAGAACATACTTGTTTTTTGATGTATTTATCGATACGGTTGTCTACAGGGAATCATCGCTTTATGTACAAGTGGAGTAGGATCTGCTTACCCTTCCGGAGCACCTGAGATCACCATGGTTCTTTGGTGTGGTTCGTGTTGCTCAGTTTTCTATGTTGTAATGTGTGTACCGTTGTTAGTCTTTTCTTCGTTTTTGTTTTTGTTTTTTTCCCCATTGTCGGTTTGTTTTGCTAATCATTAGTTTGAATGTCCGTTTGGTAATTCTCACCTCTTTTTCTTTCGAAAATCCCTTTGGTATCTTTCGCCTCTCTCAATGACTATTCGAAATAAAATTATGACCACTTTGGTCTTTCCACTGTGTCAAGGTACGCACAATTAAAAAAGTGCGCACGGTCAACGCTTTTACAACACCATAAAATTACAAAAAGAAGCATTTAATTCTTAAACATCTGTTAGACTTCACTGTTTGCTGTTGATGTAGGTGTCGACAAGCATTCAATACTTATAATTACATTTTTTTTCTAGGATCATGAACACACGATTTCTATCAAGTTTTTCTTTTACTAACCTGTGCACTTTATTGTAGAAGCTCGTGTCATCATGAAGGTTACATTTCATTTTGAAATGAAGGTTAATTTCAGAATGACGAGAGATTGCTGTTGGCCAATCAAAATAACGTATTATAATGAAACATACATGTAATGTAATAATTTAATTTAGAGAAAATGTAAGATAAATATGCCAAATATGTATTATATTTTACTATGTCATAGCGATAAGTTGCTATTGGTGAAGGAAGGTGGACGATTGGAAGCACAACTAGGAGTCAGTTGATGAAGATCGGAGTCGAACAAACCGTGCAGAAACAAAATTTGAACTCACTACATCAGAAATAACATGTTAGTGATTTCATCAAGAAGGCATATCAAATTATAAACTTGAATGGACATGATTTAAATCAATGGTTTGTTATTATATTCTGCGTTGATGAAGTTATCAATTATTTAAAACAAAATATGGTTCTCACTCCTTCAGTCATATTTGACCTTAAATGGATTGGTTTATTCATTTATGTCCTTTTTAGTTATAAAGCTCTTCCGTGGATTCCTATAATGAAAGATAATCTAGAAATCTAAATTTATAAAGTGTTATTTTTATTTACTTATAAGTTTAGATAAGACAAATAAGGCAAAATAACGACTACAGCTATGCACCGTATTGGAAGTCAGTCATCATCAGAATTTTTTTCTGGAATATAGTTGTGTGATAAACACCACTTATACCAAACAGACTTATTTTATCCTTTATCCTGTATCGCGAATATGTTAAAGAGAAGTGCTCAGGGGAATAAGTTTGTTCCTAGTAATCATGTAAATGCAGTCGCGTGATACTGTCCTAGGATTGTTTTAGTCCTTTGTTCCAAGCATTTAACATTTAAGATATAGACCTTCATTTAGTGTCACTTAAGGATCTGTTTATGGCACAACTTTTGGTAGTCCTTCTAGCATAAAGTCGTCGCTAATCTAACTCCAGGTTATTTGAAATTAAACAATGGACGGCATACTTATTATTTTTAGCTGGTGCATACGTTTTTGTAGTCTTGTGTCTTGCTGTCTCAATGGCACAAACGCTAAATTTCTGTATGAGACCACAAATTAAAATATCTATTAATTTATCAACATGTCCATCGACATATATCTCTTTCAAAAAACCAATTTGTAACCATTAACTTTTTTTAAGGTAAAATTATAACTCAATGATCTAAGACAGTCCAAAAAAAAAAGATATAGAAATGTTTTTATAAGAGAGCATATTTAACATCTGATAAGCTACTGCTGCATTATTAACATGTAGATGTCACTAAATAAGCTACACAATTGTACTACAGTACGTGTATCTTAATGATTCTCACAAATATAATAAAATGTATTTGAACATGAAATATCAATCCATCTGTATCTTTCACTATGATACAAACATGCACAGTCCTCCCTGTTATCAAAATCGTTTGGTTCGCCAGGATACCAGTCAGTGTAGGTAAGTGGTGTATTGTCAATTTCCCATACAAAAAGTCCTTCTCGTACAAAATCATGTGCTCCGATCCAAACGTCACCTGGGTTCTTATCTTAAAACAAACACACTGCTTATCAGAACAATTGTTTTAAACATTTCAGGAAAATCAAAAAGATAACAGAATACAGTTCATTCAACTTAGTACTGTTTTGGTCTATTTAACATTTTTTTTTCGAAACGAAATGCGCGTCTGACGTACATAACTTTAAGCCTGTATCTTTAATTAGTTTATTCATATGTTTCTACTAAATTATCAGTCTTACTTTTACAAATATATTTTGTTTCCTGATATTCATCATGCTTATAAATCTCAGGCATTATATTTTTTTAATTTACCTCATCGAAATTATTGCATGTTACTCAGAAAACTACCTAAATCGCGTTTTAACAAAATAGCAATACTAAATTGAAAATAAGTCTTGTTTTAATATTTTTTATTTTAGAATACTATGCCTTTTCTGAATTTTCCTGACACTTCAACGAAACCTGTTATAAGAAGCTCGTAACATATTTTTATCAGATACACAATAGCAATGGATAACAAAATCAGGAATGAAATAGAAAGCTCTGGATTCATTTTTTTGAAAGTAAAATAAAAAAGTTGCGAGCCCCTAATTATATTTTTTTACATCTGGGTGCAAATGATTTAGTGCTAATGAATTAATCGAGAACATCAAATGCTCATTTTTAAGAATATAAGTTTTCGCACCTGACATTAAAATCATATGGTCAGATATTTTACTAAGGCACTATTGGCATGGACCATTAAGGCCAAAGTTAATTGAAATAGCCAGAAAAAGAGTAAACTGTGCTGTAAGATCGTTTATGAAGAAAGAAGGTCAATACATTTTAAGGTATCCAGCTATCAAAGCCTCTGATTCTATTTTATTCAGACATGACGGCACACACTTGTCACAAGTTGGTATTGGTATCTTCTTGAATAACATTCAGGCAGTTATTGAAACATTCGTAATCGGTGTTGCTAAGGTTTTCCCACCAAATAAATGGGGAATAATGAGACCCCATTCATTTGGCGGTTCAGAGAGACGGTACACGGACTTAGAACTGTCCCCCTCTGGCACATATCTCTACCCTACCGGCTCTATAATGGAGGGTATTAAATAATTTCCTAGGGTTCACTCTTGTCATCGAGAGGAATCCCCTCCACTTCTGGTATCAGAAGGGAGGTTTCATCTCCGCAGTACACGTAATTCAGGTTGTTTGCATATAAAAAATCGGAGATACTGTTGTTTTGCAGAGATTTGTGTAAACAGAGGGGGGTTCTCCGTCCAGTCCACTCTTGCACGTAGGAGGGATATTTTGACACTTACGTTATCATAGGGTCCCCGATATGCTCTTTTCTATCCTTTGGCTATCGGGTTGTTTGTCTCCCTGGAACTGGTTAAACATTTTATCTGCGGCCTATCAAATATCCACACATACATATTTTTGTACATATACTTGTTGTATTATTAGTAATAAAAATTTTGTATTCTTTCTACAATTTGTATTGTTGGTTTTTCAGCGCCAGTGGTCCGTTTATTAATCTTATATTAATAAATTATAAATCAACGATACGAAAATCATAAACAGTGTATAATAAACAAATTTACTTACCGGTTTTTATAAAGGATTTCAATAACCAATTTTCAAAGTTATTGTCAATTTTTACAAGAAGTCCTTCCATGTTATGACAATCAATCTACAAAATACATATTTAAATTTGTGTCAAAATAGTAAATATGGCAGAGAAGTACAATATTTATAATGCTAATTGCACAAAAAGGTATCGGACTAAATTAGCAATTCAACGTTTGAAAAAGCGCAACAAATATACTACAATTATATTTAAATTTGGCTTTATTCTTGTATATTATTAGAAAATGCTAAAATATATATTATATACATTTTGCTTTCGATACTGACTTGATCAGCAAGAATAATAAGCGAGTCCTCTTTGTCGAAGTGATATTCGAGCTATTGAAGTTGGTATAAAAAAATGGCATTAATTTTTAATCAGCATTTGAAAAGATCGATGCATTGTTGAAAGATGCCATTGCATAATATTTTCGAGTACATTGTATCATGTCGTTCCGACGGCAGTGAATTTTTCTCTGGAGTAAGAATATACACTTTTTACGCGTGCAAAATGTTGCGATCCTTGTTCAAATGTATATACGACGTACCGTTCATTCCACTGTCGAATTGATGATGATGGCCATAACAACGTGAATGGATGAAAAACAAAAACTTATATCGAAAAAAAGTAAACAAAATGGAGAATTTGCTAAGCAACATGGAACATACGCTTATTTTGAATGGAAATGTAGGAGTAGCGTAAGGGAGTGTCGAAATTGATCCATTTTTAGATTAACATCATGAACATGTATTAATATCACGTGATTGGCCTTCTAGTCTTATCTTCGTTATTATATCAGTTCCTTTGCTAATATCTTACGTTACTATTTGTACCTTTGGATCATTCCATGTCTTCGTTGATTGGAAATGAAAGTAGTAACAACTATTCATTAACTGTTCCCATCCAGAACCACAGCTAATTGTAATAACTAAAAAACACCAATATTTTTATTCACGCATAACATTTGTTTTTTTTATGTAAATGACAATACTATGGCTTTGGTTATTAAATAATTTATCAATCTTTAGAAGGAAATCAGTTTATAATACAAAAACGTTGACATCTGAAACCTGAGTTGAGCAGACAAGAGTGTAAAATATGACTGCCAGCTCAAAATAATTTAAATTAATACCATTAAAATTTGTTATTTAAGTAAATTGATATCGCTAACCATTTTGATATGAAGGTTCGTATCTGTTATAAAGGTCACAAACCAACAGAGCAAAAATATGATGATTGACCATTGAACCTATGATACATGTGTACACTAGACTACACAAAGTATGATACATGTGTACGACAGACGACACAAAGTCTTGAATAAGATAGATATTCGATTTCTTTAAAAAGGGATCTTTCAGATTATATTTTACAGGGTCAAAAGTTAAATCACAAAATTTCTGAACTCCAAGGAAAATTAAAAACGGAAAGTCCCTAATCAGGTGGCAAAATCAAAAGCACAAACACATCAAACGAGTGGACAACAACTGTCATATTCCTGACTTGGTACAGGCATTTTCTTATGTAGAAAATGGTGGATTGAACCTGGTTTTATAGCGCTAAACCTCTCACTTGTACGACAGTCGCATCAAATTCTACATCAAAGTGTTAAACGAATTAATGTTCACTCGATTCTGAAAAGAATATTACCTATCATTCAGACAAAAAAATAAAATTATGAATTTATTTGTTTGAAGGATTTAACAAAATCGAAATATAGAGATACTATTTCGCTATTAGCAGTCCGATCGGTCATTACATGTTTGAACATGCTTGTCTTTTTATTTATACTCATATTTATGTTTAATCGGGTCATATTACAATCGGCAGTCGTCGGAGGTCATGTCGATGCTTTTAAAATTAGATGCTGTCTAGTCTTGAATACTTAAGAAGTGCTGAGATCTTATAACGAGTTCACAGTTCTATTGCAATTTGGATAAACGATAAAGAATTTGGGGGAACAAATGCCCCTTCATATAATCATTCTGAGTTGTTAGTTAATGTCACAATGACGTTTATCCCATACTTAGGGATATAATTCTGAGTTGTTGGGATACTGTCACACTGACGTTTTGCCCACACTCATTGATTGCAATCTGAGTTGTAGTGTTATTGTCACACTGACTTTTATTCCACACTCATTGATGAACATCTGAGTGGTTGGGATTGCACATTGATGTTTATCCCACACTCATTGATGAACATTTGAGTGGTTGGGATTGCACATTGATGTTTATCCCACACTCATTCATATGATGAAAAACTTTGGTTGTTACCGTTTCTAATTGATTTTAATCAAGAATTTAACAGTTCTATATTTGTTGACATGATAACGTATTTAGTTACCTGATTCTCCAGGGCTTCCCTTTTCGCCCATTTGTCCACGTTCTCCTGCAAATAATATTTAGAGTAGCACATTTATAAATTATTTAGAAATTGAAGTTTCAACTCAACAAGGCAAAGTTGACTTTAGATGGATTTGTCAATAGCTAGGTTTTCTCTTGTAGATTTTTGTGATACATAATCATTTCTCAAAAGAGACGTATTCACTTACAACATAATGTATGTACATAATGTATATTTAAAAGTATATAATTTGTAATCAATGTTTTAGTTTGGTCTTCAATAATGATTTAAGATTATTTTATATTCCCTTCACATTTTATGTATACTAACTATGTAATGAAAAAGAAAGACATTCCTTAATATATGAGCTGCGTCGGACCGAAATCGACTTTATGCAAATGAATATCGATACATCGGTTAACTTATTTCTGGTTGAAATAATCGCTATGCAAAGTCTGTAACTGTTTGAAATTTCAGTTGTAATAAGAACCCTATAAAACAGACAAGAATCCATCTTTTATGTCGTATTTGAATGTTTCAAAATCAATCAAAGTCTTTTACATGTACATGTATACGTTCACTTGCATAAGGTCGATTTCTATCCGACGCAGCTCATATGTTCACATATGACTTTTGTAGACATTTATGAATTCACATATCTATTTAAATTGTACTTAAACCTTTCAACAAACAGTTCACATAATATTCTGTGTGAGAGCAAAGTTCATAATATTGCTGTCTGTATTTGGATCATTCTATCTCATTATGTGTCTGTATGACCAACAAGGGTTCCGAAATGGATATACAGTATGTTTTAAGGATGTTTAATTCGTACACTTGAAGTAAGTATCAGACCGACAAAATTTAATATGGGCGTTGAAGAAGTAGATACTCTAGTAAAGGGTGATTTTTGTCGCTAGTCCGAACTTCCCTTTTTAGAATTAGATAAAAATAAATTACAATATTCATCATAGTGAAAACAGGTAATCATAATATGTTTTCTCTTACACTTACCTGAGTTATCCTTTTCCTGACCTATTGATTTTTATTTTTAATCAACGTGTGCATGGTGTGGTTTGTTTGATCTCAGTTCGTCATTGACCAAAATTTGATTATGACGTCAAACTTTTTTGCTTTGCAGATCATTCGAAAAGTAGGATTAAAATTGTCTGTATATCGTCTATAAATCATTAGTGAAACAGATTCCACCACCAAATCTCATGCAATACGATATATATCCACACTCGGCAGTTAAATCTTAAATATTTAAAACGCTTGGCGAGCCTCGCGGGTTTTAAATTTGAAAATTTAACTGTCTCGAATGGATAAATATCGTATCACACTTGATGCAGTGGTAGAATCTATATTTATATATATATAAAAGCAAATTTATTGTTTGTCAGATATGTGACATTCAACTCATAGAACATATTTCATCGTTTTTCATTTGATATAATTTGATCTACAGCTGTCGTCTGTAATATAACCTATTAAACAATACAACTATAATACGACAATTTTGAGTTGTTGATTATGAATGAGTTACATCGGTTGACCCGAGATCAATCGTCGAAAACAACGTTCATAAACAATCGGTTCCTATTGTGACGTCATAACAAAATCATTGGAAACATACGGGAAAATGCACTAATTTGAAAGTCGTCTATTATTATAAATAAGTTCATAGCAATCAAACAGATCATATACTTTAAATATTCAACTTGAACTTATTTTGAAAGTCTCACCTGTTTGACCTTTGTCGCCAACAGGGCCCTTACTTCCCATTGAGCCCTTTTCACCTTTGATACCCTTTTCACCATGTTCCCCATTTGAGCCATGAAGGCCATTTTCTCCATTTTGACCTTTATCACCTGTTGGTCCTTTATCTCCAGCTAATCCTCTGCTTCCGGTAAAACCGACTAGACCAGTTATGCCCCTGTCACCCTTTGAACCTCTTTCACCAACAGCACATTTGGCTCCATTTGAACCTTTTATAGGATGTAGAAATAACTTTAAAACAACTTGAATTCGCAGTCAGAATACAACCTTTGTTTTGCTTGAGTTCGTGTTTCCCGGTCTATATTTTATATGTAGTACTTTGTGAATTGTTGTTCGATCGGATCACCGTTAAAATACGGCGTTGACTGTTTGACCTTGACTTATGATGTTCATGCCTACTTGGTAGGATGTAGAAATAACTTTTAAACAAGATGAATTCTCAGTCAAAATGAGAATGGAAACGGGGAATGCGTCAAAGAGACAACAACCCGATCAAAGAGAAGAAAACAGCCAAAGGCCACCAATGGGTCTTTAAAACAGCGAGAAAATTTTGGTTTTGCTTGGGTTAGTGTTTCGTAGTCTATATTTCATATGTAGTAGTCTGTGAATTGTCGTCTGATCGAATCATGTATACTATTTAAAAATAAGGCATTGTCTGTTTGACCTTGACTTATGATGTTCATGCATAAATAGTATTTTCCCCTTTTTATTTTAGTTGTTAGTTCATTAAATTTATTATGGTTTGTCAATTATTTTTATTTGATAAAAACAATGATAACAATAAAAAGTCTTAATTGCCAAAATGACTCGAAAAATCAGTAATTCACCTAATTGATTCGAAATCTGAATTTGTCTTTCTAAACTGGAAGCATTTAATGCCAATTGTTGTACCTGTTTTTCTAGTTCTGAACTCTTTTCCATATGATTGATATAGTACGCTGAAATACAATGAAAAGGTATCACTTTAACACAGCATTCAATGTATATATTAAAGGAAGCGAATAATCATTAATAATAATCAAAGCAAGTGCATTGATGTTTAATTACATGTAGTTTTGATATTATATATATCGTGATGTTTTGACCAGGCATTGTGACTGTCTTGCAATGTTTATAAACTGTTCTCAGCATTTTATTTATAGATTTCGGATAGCCATTTCAATTACGACAATATACCAATATTTTATTACCAACGGTTGACTCCGGAGTTTATAATGTCTCGACTGTTAAACTTCTCTGTGGTAAAACATTCTGGAATTCATTCAAGTTAGAGCAACTAAAGAATCTGAATCACGCTTACAATCGGTGCCATTTAGAGGCAAAATTCAACTTTTTTCCGATAATTTTTGTTGTGTTACAAAAACAAAAAACAATCAATGTTTTCCCAAAATTGCACCGATTTTAGGTATCATTTTACTTTTTAAATTTGCTCTCACTTAACCGAATATCATAATGCCCTACCACAGAAAAGGTAACTTGTCGGAAAATTATATATTCCGGAGTCAAATGCGGTAATATGAAAATAGTCTATTGCAACCAAATACTCTGTTGTAATAGTAATCCAATCTACATTTGTATAAGATTTTATAACTGGCGCACTTTTATAACAGGTGTTCTTGGGAATAGCTAACACGCAAATTAAATATTAATCAGAATAAAAATATCATATTAACTAAAAATCAAATTTTCAACAATCAAAATGAATACAACAGCATCAATTAATTATTTTTAAACGTTTTAGTGCACTGTGGGTGTCTTGTTTCAGTAATTTGACGTCTGTATTTTAGCTTCATAGTTAATATAACATAATTAGGTATACACTGCCAAAACCAAAAAAGACAAATAAATTGAGTGAATGAAGTTAATAAACGATTGATAATAACAAACAAAATGTAAACAATAACATAGAAAAATGTAAATGACATTCGGGTGCTCATTTCTCAGATCCATCTGTTGTGTAATAGTTTCCCACTTCCCACTTTTCTCCCTACTGTTTCCCAGATTCCACCTTTTTACTCCCTTTATCCCACAATTTCCTTTTGGTACCCCCTATATCCCACATCCAACAAGCGTGTCATCATCCTTTGTTAATAGAATAACATGTAGTTAAATGTTTCTTCAGAATAGGATTGATAAATCTACACATATGATAATTATAAAGTTTTTATATGTCTCTTTCAGCCATAGTCAAGAAATGTTTATATATTTAGAAATTTATTACAAGTTAACAGATAAATTGATTTGAAACTTTTAATGAGTAATGTTTAGTTGTTTTAACATTGATAATTAATGTATCAAGTGTTATATTATTAGTTTCTCATAAGTCATATTTTCATGCCTTGCAAATGCTTGTTTTACGTGTAAATTAAAAAAAATTGAAGATGTTTTATGACAATCAATATGTGACACTAAAATAAATAAATTTATTATTATAATAGAAAAAAGTTACTTTAATCAAATATGTTAATAATCATCACTAGAAATAAAGGCACAGTAGTATACCGGTGTTCAAAAGTCATCAATCGATTGAGAGAAAACAAATCAGGGCCACAAACTGAAACCGAGGGAAACACATCAACCATAAGAGGAAAACAAAGGAACAACAGGAACACCGAAGCACAACAAAAACAAACGCCAACATACATAGAAACGAACTACTTGATAACAACTGCCATATTCCTGACTTGGTACTGGACATTTTAAGAAAACATGGTAGGTTGAACCTGGTTTAATGGCTAACCAAACCTCCCGCTTTATGACAATGTTAAAAAATTTCGCTAAAATAACAACACTACGTGACAGAAATACGGCACAAACACACGCAAGAAGTAAGAGGAACAACAATCAGTCACAATACCTTAAAGGGTATGTAATATATCGACCTTTCTGATACATGACAACGACTACAACTGCAAGTGAAAAACTAATCAATAGCACCACAGTCATGGCACAAATTGATTTATACCCTTTCTACTCTCTTTACGAATTTCAGCAAGTTTATCTTTCCACATGTTAGTTCTAATACGCTCTCTGCTGTGAAGATCCGATTTATTCCATTCCTCAGTGTCAGGCATGTTTACAAGTTCAACTTGTTCACTCATTTTCTGTGCTGATGATACTTTTTTTTTTGCAATGGCATTGTTATTTTGTCTGATTTATTTGTTTGAATATCGAGTTAGCATATTATGACTCTCTGATAGAAACGTTAACTTTGACAGGCAATTCATATTAAATGAGACTTCGGGTATATACCAACAAAACAGCAACCTGACGACATGAATAACCAAAGGACCTTTAGGGGCCTACTTATGAAATACAGCCTAAAAAATGGTATTCTCACAATATATCGACCTCTTAATTGCCCGGAATCGACCTAAAAGGAATAATTTTACCATAAGAAATACGGAGATGTGGTGACAACTATCAACCAGAGTCCAAATGAAGTAGATGTAAGCAACAATAGTTCATCATTCGACATTCACATTCTTAGCAAAACTTCGTAACAGACTTTTAAACAAATTCTAGTAATGCCCGAGTACAAGACAACTCAGACTGGAGGCAACTCTAAACAAAAGTTAAATTGGATCGTCCACAACGACATTTCGGACAGTCTATCTGATAAACAATTCGGACAATGTTGGTGTTTTATTTGATCTATTCGAGAAGATATGTTGCAGACAACTGGGACCTTCTATGGACATTATTTGAATCGTCATCAGGATAATTCAGTCCGGTCGGCCTTCCACAAGGAGAAAACCCTAGGGCCCCAACATGACAAATTGGGAATCAATTCAAACGACAAGACTAGAGAACTGATTAATGCTAAAACAATAAATCAAACTTGATCTAATATAACATGCAGCAATCAAGAAAATCGTTGAATTACAGGATCCTGACTTCTGACAGACAGAGAAGAATGTGGCAGGGTTTTTTCACATTTTTCAGTAGGCATAACCTTCCCCAGGACATGGGATGGTGACGTAACAGCTTGATTATATACACTAACCTGGATGGGAATGGTAGTACTTCGCTTTGTAATAAAAATGCGTTTGTACAGTTTTAACTGTTTATAATGACTCTACTTGCTCAAATGACTACAATTACGTAATAAACGCGTCGAGGTTGCAAAGGTGACGTAAGTTACAGTCCTTCAAAGAATACTGAATCCTTGACATACACACTGTACACGTTAGTTGGAAAGGGCTTGACTCATCTGATCGATACGAAGCACAAAGGAAACTAACAAAAAAGCAAACGAAGTTACGACGCAACGTTCTAGGAAACTAGCTGTTACTGAACAATATAGATCAAAGCTAATAACTAACAAATAATCATGTTTAGTTAGATCTGAATAATAATCAGTACACATCCAATGGAATTAGCGTAAAGACGTCATAAGTCTGAGCCGAACTAAGCACTAACTATTGAGCTGATGATACTCCCTGGGACTAACAGTCCATCAGCAGTGGTATCGACCAAATGGTAGTTAAAGAAAATAACACTTTATTAATTTTGCGCTTTTCTGGATTTACCTTCATCAGGAAAGCTCAAACCCAAATAGTTAAAAGGTGCGGACGTATAACTACGTGGAAGTGTAAGGAGCTATATCTACAACTATAGTAACTTGTATTATTTTTTATGTGTCCACTTGCATTTCAATGTTTTCACAGAATTGAATTATTGTTAGGGACTTATCATTTTTTACCTGGAAGGGGGGCTGGTTATTTTGAAATCAAACATATAAAAATTTGTTGATCCCCATAATATTTCACTACTTTTATTTTATCCCCTCTTAAAAACATTCTAAAAAAATGTGATCCCCCCTCTATTAAACATGCCAAAATTTTAACATGCAAAACACTTACCTTTGACACGCATGATATGTAGGTTATACTTGAAAATTAAAAATTTCACAAATGTTTCATTAGAGATAAAATTGATCCCCCCACTTTGAATTCATAAAAAAATTTGAACCCCCTTTTCCACTTACAGAAAAAAACTTGAACCCCCCCCCCCCCCCCTACATTTTGACCAGCCCCCCTCCCCCTTCCCAGGTAAAAAATGATAAGTCCCTAAAATTTATGGGTTAAACTAATAGCTTACTGTCCATCCAGCACCATCGACATCCTATTTTCATATAACCGACTTTTGACTCCGGATTATATTTAATTTTTCGACAGGTTACCTATTCTGTGGTATGACATCCTGGTACTCGGTCAATTAAGAGAAACTAAAATAAGTAAAATCAAACATATAATCGGTGCAATTTAGGGGAAAGATTACTGTTTTCTGATGATTTTGTCGTGTATAGGAAACATCAAACAGTTAATTTCCCCTAAAAATTGTACCGATTGAAAGCTTGATTTTTACTCCTTCACGTTGCTCTTTCTTGACCAAATATCAGGATGTCCTACCACAGAGTTTGTCACCTGTCGAAAAAATATAAACTCCGGAGTCACAAGTCGGTTATATGAAAATAGTCTTTTAACCGAAATCAATCGGTGTAAAGAACGTCATTAAGCAATCGACTCTAACTGTGACGTAATAACATTAGCATTGTATAGGAAAACACACGAACAAGAAAGGCGTCAAAACATAGAAACATAAACAGACGATGCTTTGAATTTCTTGAAATCCCGATTTCATAAATAAATGTATGTTCTATTGTTCAGTAATCAAGTTAGTAATTATACAAATGAAATCGATGTAGGTCTAAAATATGTATGTTTGGTTTGCATATACAGATATATATGCTGAAAGCAATACACATCAAACCTCCGTTTGCATTGGTCGGTACCATTGTGATGTAACAAGAATCAATAACTTCCCTCCGATTGAAATTAACACAAGCATTACATTTTAATAATTTAAATAAATGATTTTTCCTTTGATATCCAAAATATAGAATACATCTTTTTTTAAAACACAAACTATTGATCACTAGTGTACTCGATATAATCCTTGACAATGTAAACAGCTGGATTGTAAGTGGTTTAAAAAGAGAGTATGTGCCGTTTATGCTAGATGGCCATGAATAAAACTGATAAAATTGATTTGATGGCAATAAATGTTACTTTAAAAACCATAGTCTATACTAGAACAAACGGATCGATTACCAAGGAAAAGACCACTCCAAGAGGAACTTATTCCCGATGTGAACGTTTAAAGGAATAAATTGGTGACGAAAAGTCATAATCATTTCTTTATGTACTAAATCAATATAAGTAATCATATGCATTCCGTCTACATCTTAAAGGTCAAATCTATAATAACATAAAACAGACAACAAATAGATGAGAGAAACAGAATATATAAGAATAAGTTAAATATAATATGTTGTCATCCATTTGCTTGTAATCTTATGTATATTAGTTAATGCTGACGTAGTGAGTGAGGGAAATGCTATTGTTGTCTCTATATCAGTTTGTGGTGGTTCAGTTGTTGTATATATAAAAATAAGAAGATGTGGTATGATTGCCAATAAGACAACATTCCACAAGAGACCAAATGACACAGAAATTAACAACTATAGGTCACCGTAAGGCCTTCAACAAGAAGTAAAACCCATACCGCATAGTCCGCTATAAAAGGCCCCGAAATGACAAAGGTAAAACAATTCAAACGCTAAAACTAATGGCCTGATTTATGTACAAAATAATGAACGAAAAACAAATATGATAAACAGCAACAAACGACAACCACTGAATTACAGGCTCCTGACTTGGGACAGCCACATACAGAATGTGATGGGGTTAAACATGTTTGAAGGGGCCCCAACACTCTTC
The DNA here is from genome assembly GCF_021869535.1 of Mytilus californianus. Classification (NCBI taxonomy): domain Eukaryota; kingdom Metazoa; phylum Mollusca; class Bivalvia; order Mytilida; family Mytilidae; genus Mytilus; species Mytilus californianus. The sequence continues at coordinate 9,916,912 of NW_026262604.1, read as the reverse complement.
TTAACCTGGGACAGTGGTGTAACAGTACAACATAAGAAAAAACTATAAAAATCAGTTGAAAAGGACTTAACTAATCAGATCGATACAAAGCAGAAACACATTTAACAAAAACACAGAGTGGACGTGGCAGGGAACTTATACATCCCAACAACAAAAAGTCACTAAATACAGATCTGAGAGCACTCGCAGTCACAGACAGATAGTTCAAAGCCAATAACAACTAATAAAAAAAATCATGCAAATAAGACTAAAATATCAATCAGTACACATCCAACAACCAACAGTCAGAGAAAAACACAACCTTGTGCAATGCCAAGATACAGGTATCGACAGATTGTAGACCCATAAATGTGCATATGTATATAAAAATAATATTTAGGTTGATTTTAATTTATTGATAACAAAATCAATATTAATACCAATAAAAACAATATTAAAAGATCTAAGTATAGTGTTTAATTGGCAACCTTTTAGAATAAGTGTATTTAAAGGATCGATAAGTTTACCCGGATCGTATCTAAATTTCCGGGCTCGTTAAACAACATCTCCGTAAAAATTAGGATGTGCTATCCCATTAAAGATAAGTTATTTACAGGTACAACCAAACTTCCAGTAGTCTGTTTGTCAGTTTGTCCTGACTAAGTTGTTGTAGTCTGCATATCAGTTTGTCCTGGCTCAGTTCTTGTAGTTTGTTTGTCAGTATGTCCTGGTTTAGTTGTTGTAGTCTGTATATCAGTTTGCCCTGGCTTAGTTGTTGTCGTCTGAATATCAGTGTGTCCTGGATTAGTTATTGACATCTGCATATCAGTTCGTCCTGGTTTAGTTGTTGTAGTTTGTATATCAGTTTGTCCAGGTTTACTTGTTGTAGTCTTTTTACCTAAATAAGAACATAGTTAAGGAACGCTTTTTTTCATTGTTCGCTGAACGCCATCTTTGCATTTCTAGGTGGAAAGTACTTATTTTGTATATTGGCTGCTTTTAGATGAAATTGTTTGGGAATAATCTATAAAGGTATTCAGTTGCAGAAAAACGCTGGTTATTATCATATTTTACATTTGCGCATCAGGATAAACTGATATCCAGTCAAATTTCTGGAGTATATAAAAATGAATCCGTCCTTCAAAACGATAACGTTATTCGGAGTGTGTACTCAAAACTTTCTCCTTTCGAAACCAAGCACATTTTCGGTCAGAAGTTGACTAATATTGTCCAAATTTCAAAAAAATCATCCATGGTTACTATGTATAATATTAATCTTTACGAATTCAATCTTTAGTTAACTTTGCTTTCAATTATTGAAGAAAAAAACATCAAACTGATCAAATCTAATACTTTGTGGAATATAAGAACTGAATTCGAAAGTTGAAATATTTCCAAAGTGTTTTTTGTATTAAAATATGATACACTATGCAATTCATAATAATGTTATAATCGTGCTTGTAGTATTTTATTATGTAATCTTTTCCATGAGAACGGCAGTTAAAACTAACATTTCTCATATACTGTAAATTCAGAAATTAGTGCGAGGTTTTTATTAATGCGAAAAGATGCGACTTGGTGATTATCGCAATAATAAAAACTCAAATTCTGATATCAGATACATATATTTGTATATTTGTATGCAGATTTTCCTGAAATCGCAATAATTATTCTCGCATTTTTGTCAATTTTTCAAAAATCGCAATAATAAATGCACGCAATAATTTCTGAATTTACAGCATATCTCAAATACTTTCACATCACACGAAAGAGGGTCTGGATGGGTTGGGGGAGGGGGTGTCCCTCATTTCTGTATTCTTTAATTTTTTAAGCCATTTTTCTCTATTCTTTATACTTTTCGCCCGTTATTTTCTATTCTTTATATTTTAGCACCTCACTATTCTCCATTTTTTATTTTTTGGTCCATTTTTCTCTATTTTTTATATTTTTTGCCCATTATTCTCTATTTTGTAAACCCCCATCAACACCCTCATGAAACTTTCCTTCATCCTTGTCGCTGAGGCCAATTTTAACTTTCACACGAGGAGATCCCGTAATCATGGAAAACTTTAAGCATTTATTGCATTTCTAAATGTACTCAATTGCAATGTTATACATTTTACTTATTTAGATTTAACCATCGTGTAAAAACTGTATTGTTTAAAATGTAAACACGATCTCAAAAATTAAAAAAAAAACTCAATAAGCTGGAGAGACAGACAAAATCCACGATGAGAATGGACCTAATTATGATGAATTCCTTTGAAGTCGTCTTTGGAAATCATTGGTTTTGCATTTGGTTTGTTTGTTTATACCATAACACATTTTTTATCTTACACTTAAACATTTGGTTTGTTTGTTTATACATAACACATTTGTTATCTTACACTTACACATTTAGTCTGTTTGTTCAAACATAACACATTTTTTATCTTACACTTTCACATTTGGTTCGTTTGTTTATACATGACACATTTGTTACCTTACACTTACACACATTTGGTTTGTTTGTTTATACATGACACATTTGTGCTCTTACACTTACACATTTGGTTTGTTTGTTTATACATGTCACATTTGTTATCTTACACTTACACATTTGGTCCGTTTGCTTATACATAAGACATTTGTTAACTTACACTTACACATTTGTCTGTTTGTTTATACATAAAACATTTGTTATCTTACATTCACACATTTGATTTGTTTGTTTATATTACATAACACATTTGTTATCTTACACTTACACATTTGGTCTGTCTCTTTATACACAACACATTTGTAATCTTACACTTACACATTAGGTCTGTTTGTTTATACATAAATCATTTTACCTTATACTTGCGCATTTGGTTTGTTTGTTTATAATGATGATGATGATGATGATGAATGGTTGCTAAACGTCCATCGGCAAATTAATATGCATATTCAGAACGAGAACGATTCAACATGTTAATATAATATGAATATTAACCCTACTTTGTACCAATCAAGCTGGGTTGGCTTTTTAACGTGCTAGTTCACAATGTTACAGTCCGCTGGAAGACATGTCACCTTACCCGGACACATTATTCTGACTCCGAGCCGACCAGTCTTTGCTCTTACTGCTAAATGCCTCGTGCTTAGCAGCAAATACAAATTTTAAAGTCTTTGGTTTGACCCGGCCGGGTTCGAACCCGCGACCTCCCGCACTGTTTGTTTATACATAAAACACGTGTTATCCTATTACTGACGCATTTGGTCTGTTTGTTTATACATCTTATACTTACGCTGTCTGTTTTCATTAAACTGCACAAATAATGGGATGCAAGAGTAAGTCGGTGACTGCGGCATACACACTTCAGTAGACTTACAGCCATGACCTTTACATGGACCAGCTAGTTCTTAAAATTATCAGAACAAACACAATTTTAATATATTACATGGGGGTCTGAATGGTGTGTTCAGAAGAGAATAATGGGCAAAAATTACAGGAAAATTGGCTAAAAATATAAAGGATGGAGAAACATAGGCCAAAATCAACAGAATAGAAAATAATGGACAAAATAAATAAAGAAGAGAAAAACACAGGCCAAAATCAACAGAATAGAAATTAATGGGCAAAATAAATAAAGAATAGAAAAGCATAGGCCAAAATCAACAGAATAGAAAATAATGGGCAAAATAAATAAAGAATAGAAAAACATAGGCCAAAATCAACAGAATAGAAAATAATGGGCAAAAAAAAATAAAGAATAGAGAAAAATTGCCTTAAATATTTTTAAAATACAGAAATGAACGACCCCCAATCCAGACCCTATTACATTGCATTTCTGATTCTTTCAATATTGTCAGCGCTAATGATTACTACTGCTAAATAATTTTCGGATTGACTGCAAACATTATTAAATCTTCAAATGCTTGACATAAGACATATCTTGGTTTTGAATTAAAAATATTTGAAAAGAAAAGGGGCTTTGATGTCCATATTTAACCCATTATTTAGTACAAACTTAAAAGTTAAAATACATGATCATATGTTTACGACGAGGGTGGTTTTTAACGACCTTGACTACCCAAGAGGGTCTTGCACAGTCGGAACTCATATGTTTAGGAATTAGGTAACAGCATTTAAATGAAATTGCATTGCGCTGAGCGATCAAACAATGAATGTCTTGACGTGTTTTGTTACAACTTTTGACTATATTTTGAAATAGAAAAGTATGAGCACAACAAAATGTTAATTTGATACTTTTTATGGATTTATGAAAGCTCTGATGAAATGAGTGTATTTTTATTTTTCTGTAACCAACGTTTACTCAAATGTAATATTACTCGAAAATGCAGAATATTTACAGGTTTCGTCATCACAATCCCGCCCTCTTTTCCCCGAATGTGACCAACGGAATAAGACTTATCACTGGGTTTGTACTTACATGAACAACACGACGGGTATCACATGTGGAGCAGGATCTGCTTACCCTTCCGGAGCAACTGAGATCACTCCCGATTTTTTGGTGGGGTTTGTGTTGTTCAGTCTTAACTTTTTTATGTTGTGTTTTCTGTACTATCGTTTGTTTTTTGATCGTTTTTTTTTTTTCCCATGGCGTTGTCAGTTTATTTGGGACTTATGAGTGTGAACGACCCTTTTTGGTATCTTTCACCTCTCTTTCGTGAAAATAATATGCTTATGAGCTCTTATACATTATTGACTATAAATTGTTTTTGGTTCTATCGTTAAATAGAAAATCGCTTTGAACGCAGGAAATTTATAAAGTGCTATTTTCGTTTTTTTTTTTTTATAGTCAAAGTTACACTGTATGAGCTTAGCACATTGGTCTTAACATTTTTATGCACCTGTCCGATGTCAGGAGCCTGTTGATCAGTAGTTGTCGTTTGTTGGTGTGGTCCATAAGTGTTTCTCGTTTCTCGTTTTTTTATATAGATTAGACCGTTGGTTTTTCCTGTTTGAATTGTGTTACACTAGTCATTTTTGGGGCCCTTTATAGCTTGCTACATTCGGTGTGAGCCAAGGTTCCGTGTTGAAGGCCGTACTTTGACCCATAATTGTTTACTTTCTATACATTGTGACTTGGATGTAGAGTTGTCTCATTGGCACCCATACCACATCTTCTTATTTATATTAACATAAAGGTTAGGTTATCATATTGACTTGAGATGATGATGTACAAACGATTCAACAACAACAAAACACTGACTGCTTAAACAAATTGCTATGAAAGTATATCGAACTGTCTTGTTCCTTATTTTAGGGATATGAATCAAAAAGTGCACAAATCGTTTATTGCAGAAAAATCATCATGCAGTTTTAAAGATGTACTTAGGTCAGGTTTAGGAATTTTTGTCAGATGTTCGGACTCATTGGTTTTTTTCCCACGATACAGGGTCAATTGTTTTGCCTCATAACACCCATTTTTCTTTTCATATAAGACTTCAATAGCTAAAAAAGATCATTTACCAAAATTTAAGCAGATTCTAGATTTCTTTTCTTTCGATTTGAGACCCAAATAATACCAATGCAAATATATGGTAAAAGACCGAGTCAGACTTTTCCCGCCATTTAAAAAAAATTAAATATCATGAAAAGGAGCTCCATAACCTATATCAATATTTTTAGCTTATTTTGTTCCTAAACTAATGCTCTTCTGACTTATAGTATCAATTTTAAATTCTATATTTTTTTTATTCCACCAAGTACATCCTTAATACATACCATAATATACATTACCTTAGCTGTATTTGGCAAAACTTTAAGGAATTTTGGTCCTCAATGCTCTTCAACTTCGTACTTTATTTGGCCTTTTTAATATTTTTTGATTCGAGCGTCACTGATGAGTCTTTTGTAGACGAAACGCGCGTCTGGCGTAAATATAAAATTTCAATCCTGGTATCTATGATGAGTTTATTTATATACATACCTCAGGGTCGGGGCCTCGGTGGCCGAGTGGTCTAAGTAGTTACTACTGTAATCACTGGCAAGTCAACACTGAGGTTGTGAGTTCGAACACCGCTCATGCGGGTGCACTCGACTCCAATCTTAATTGACCAGGATTGTCAGTTTTCCTATCGAAGATCGGTGGTTTTCTCCGGCCAGTCCGGCGTCCTCCACCAATAAAAACTGGCCGCCACGAAATAGCCTAAAAGCGGTGCTTAAAAGTGGCGTTAAAACAACAAAAATCAAAATCAAATCATACCTCAGGGAATGTTGAAGCCGCAACGAAGCTATTTCCTGCACTTTCAATGAGTTCACCACCATTACTTTCGCCAGGTTCAGCATCATTTATCTGACAAGTTTTGTTCGATATTATAAAGTTTATAGATTTGCATAATTGTACTCTAGAGCAAAATTGGGCACACAATGACCACATCGGCATCGATAGTTCAAACAGCATATGCCCTGTATATATTTTGTCTTTTTGTTTTTTAATAACGATTATTTCACATAAAGTCCAGGCAAAGAGAAAAACTAGTGAGATTATCAAGCGGTACATTTTTGTACTTTGAAAAAAAATTATACTGTAGCTCTGTTACAGTTTCAGCACTGTTTCTGATTCTAACATTTGTGTGTATTTCAGATCCGTTCATAAGGGCTTGAATATATTTTCAGTTGTCACGGACGATTTTGTTTAAATTTAAATACATTAATTTGACACCCTTTCAACACGTCAACACGTCGAATCATGTTACATGTTACCAATGTAGTCTAGAAATTGATATTCCGTGCGCACAACAGATGCTTTTTTCAAATTGAAACACATTATTAGGACCATCTACGATTTAAATGCAAAACTACTGTAAAATTTATAAGTGATTTCAAAAGAATCTTTGTTTTTAAAATTAAAATCCTTAACATTGCAATAACTAACTTTAAATCCTTCTTTGTAAATGTGCATTACTCACAGAAAAAGAAAATAAAATTCAATATTAAACATTCCTGGATTTTAAATTGACTATTTCCATTTAGAATATTAAGAGTTCCATACTGGCAACTGACTAATAATACCAGGAAATATTATACACTTATTTAACGGCTATGAGGACATTATAGCAATTTATTGTCCCCCGAGGCACCAACTATTTCCCAAGGCGAAGCGGAGGGAAATAGTTGCTGTCGAGGTGCAATGACAATAAAACTTGTAAATGTCCGAATAGCCAGTAAATAAGTGATTTATAATTAATCAGAAAGAAACTAGTATATATTTTGAGACAATATATAGTTATTCTCTTTGTACAGTTACTCTGACAACTGTTCAAAATGAACTATTTTGGGTTACCCATCAGTTTTTTTTTTAATTTGAAGCGGACGACGTAAAAATTCCGCGAAGCTATATTTTGTATTGACGTCATAATAATTTGAATGCGCAAATAGCACAGTTGCAGGTTAAATAATCATTAGAGAGAAGAGACAATTCAAACGATACAGAAAGTACAGGAAATTTTTTTGAAACTATTAACGGGTTAATAATCTTTTTTTAGACAATTTCGTAAAAATAGAAAATTTATTCGTATATAATTTTCCAACCATATGTCCCCATTCAAAAGCATTGATCGTAAAAAAGGGGGGTTCCAACCCCCGTACACCCCCTGGATCCACCTGGATCCACCACTGCATTGTATGCGATGATTTACAATGTACTTAGCTGGTTTTGAGCGATTCACTGTTACACAAGGTGCCTGGGTGATTTACTTAATCATGTTATAAATCTAGCTGGTTTTGCTGGCGATGATTTACCAGTTTACGTATTGACCAAGGAGGTTATATGAGTCTTATATAACCTCATTAGTATTAACCTAGCTGTTTTTGAGTGATTCACTGTGAAACAAGGTATATTGAGTGATCATTACATATTAACCTAGCTAGTTTTGAGTGATTCACTGTGAAACAAGGTATATTGAGTGATTTACATATTAACCTACTAGCTAGTTTATAGTGATTCTGTGAAACAAGGTAGTTTTTATTTTCTGTATCATTTTGTCTCTTGTGGAGGGTTGTCTCATTGGCAATCATACCACATCTTCTTTTTTTATATATATATATTGAGTGATTACATAGCTGGTTTTCAGTGATTTAATGTCTCACACAGAGTACATTGGGTGATTTACTTTTCACCCTAGATGATGTTTTAGAGTATTTGTGGTTTATTTCTTCTTCGAGATACGCGAAGACACCAAAGAACACGTTTTTGATACATACTTCCTACTACCGAGTGGATAAGTCTACATATGTTTTTTGGACATGTGTTTTAATATTATATAGACATATTTTCAGGTGTAAGTTTGATTTATTACACCTCAGTATGTATTTTCTTTATGAAATTATATACGAATAAATTTTCTATTTTTACGAAATTGTCTAAAAAAAAGATTATTAACCCGTTAATAGTTTCAAAAAAATTTCCTGTACTTTCTGTATCGTTTGAATTGTCTCTTCTCTCGAATGATTATTTAAACTGCAACTGTGCTATTTGCGCATTCAAATTATTATGACGTCAATACAAAATATAGCTTCGCGGAATTTTTACGTCGTCCGCTTCAAATTAAAAAAAAACTGATGGGTAACCCAAACTAGTTCACTTGGAACAGTTGTCAGAGTAACTGTACAAAGAGAATAACTATATATTGTCTCAAAATATATACTAGTTTCTTTCTGATTAATTATAAATCACTTATTTACTGGCTATTCGGACATTAACAAGTTTTATTGTCATTGCACCTCGACAGCAACTATTTCCCTCCGCTTCGCCTTGGGAAATAGTTGGTGCCTCGGGGGACAATAAATTGCTATAATGTCCTCATAGCCGTTAAATAAGTGTATAATATTTCCTGGTATTATTAGTCAGTTGCCAGTATGGAACTCTTAATATTCTAAATGGAAATAGTCAATTTAAAATCCAGGAATGTTTAATATTGAATTTTATTTTCTTTTTCTGTGAGTAATGCTCATTTACAAAGAAGGATTTAAAGTTAGTTATTGTAATGTTAAGGATTTTAATTTTGAAAACAAAGATTTTTTTGAAATTACTTATAAATTTTACAGTAGTTTTGCATTTAAATCGTAGATGGTCCTAATAATGTGTTTCAATTTGAAAAAGCATCTGTTGTGCGCACGGAATATCAATTTCTAGACTACATTGGTAACATGTAACATGATTCGACGTGTTGACGTGTTGAAAGGGTGTCAAATTAATGTATTTCAATTTAAACAAAATCCTCCGTGACAACTGAAAATATATTCAAGCCCTTATGAACGGATCTGAAATACACACAAATGTTAGAATCAGAAACAGTGCTGAAACTGTAACAGAGCTACAGTATAATTTTTTTTTCAAAGTTCAAAAATGTACCGCTTGATAATCTCACTTGTTTTTCTCTTTGCCTGGACTTTATGTGAAATAATCGTTATTAAAAAACAAAAAGACAAAATATATACAGGGCATATGCTGTTTGAACTATCGATGCCGATGTGGTCATTGTGTGCCCAATTTTGCTCTAGAGTACAATTATGCAAATCTATAAACTTTATAATATCGAACAAAACGTGTCAGATAAATGATGCTGAACCTGGCGAAAGTAATGGTGGTGAACTCATTGAAAGTGCAGGAAATAGCTTCGTTGCGGCTTCAACATTCCCTGAGGTATGATTTGATTTTGATTTTTGTTGTTTTAACGCCACTTTTAAGCACCGCTTTTAGGCTATTTCATGGCGGCCAGTTTTTATTGGTGGAGGACGCCGGAGTGCCCGGAGAAAACCACCGATCTTCGATAGGAAAACTGACAATCCTAGTCAATTAAGATTGGAGTCGAGTGCACCCGCATGAGCGGTGTTCGAACTCACAACCTCAGTGTTGACTTGCCAGTGATTACAGTAGTAACTACTTAGACCACTCGGCCACCGAGGCCCCGACCCTGAGGTATGTATATAAATAAACTCATCATAGATACCAGGATTGAAATTTTATATTTACGCCAGACGCCCGTTTCGTCTACAAAAGACTCATCAGTGACGCTCGAATCAAAAAATATTAAAAAGGCCAAATAAAGCACGAAGTTGAAGAGCATTGAGGACCAAAAATTCCTAAAAGTTTTGCCAAATACAGCTAAGGTAATGTATATTATGGTATGTATTAAGGATGTACTTGGTGGAATAAAAAAAATATAGAATTTAAAATTGATTATGGAGCTCCTTTTCATGATATTTAATTTTTTTTTAAATGGCGGGAAAAGTCTGACTCGGTCTTTTACCATATATTTGCATTGGTATTATTTGGGTCTCAAATCGAAAGAAAATAAATCTAGAATCTGCTTAAATTTTGGTAAATGATCTTTTTTAGCTTTTGAAGTCTTATATGAAAAGAAAAATGGGTGTTATGGGGCAAAACATTTGACCCTGTATCGTGGGAAAAAAACCAATGAGTCCGAACATCTGACAAAAATTCCTAAACCTGACCTAAGTACATCTTTAAAACTGCATGATGATTATCTGCAATAAACGATTTGTGCACTTTTTTATTCATATCCCTAAAATAAGGAACAAGACAGTTCGATATACTTTCATAGCAATTTTTTTAAGCAGTCAGTGTTTTGTTGTTGTTGAATCGTTTGTACATCATCATCTCAAGTCAATATGATAACCTAACCTTTATGTTAATATAAATAAGAAGATGTGGTATGGGTGCCAATGAGACAACTCTACATCCAAGTCACAATGTATAAAAAGTAAACAATTATAGGTCAAAGTACGGCCTTCAACACGGAACCTTGGCTCACACCGAATGTAGCAAGCTATAAAGGGCCCCAAAAATGACTAGTGTAACACAATTCAAACAGGAAAACCAACGGTCTAATCTATATAAAAAAACGAGAAACGAGAAACACTTATGGACCACACCAACAAACGACAACTACTGATCAACAGGCTCCTGACATCGGACAGGTGCATAAAAATGTTAAGACCACTAAGCTCATACAGTGTAACTTTGACTATAAAAAAAACGAAAATAGCACTTTATAAATTTCCTGCGTTCAAAGCGATTTTCTATTTAACGATAGAACCAAAAACAATTTATAGTGAATAATGTATAAGAGCTCATAAGCATATTACTTTCACGAAAGAGAGGTGAAAGATACCAAAAAAGGGTCGTTCACACTCATAAGTCCCAAATAAACTGACAACGTACGCCATGTGAAAAAAAGAAAACGATCAAAAAACAAACGATAGTACAGAAAACACAACATAGAAAACTTAAGACTGAACAACACAAACCCCACCAAAAAACCGGGAGTGATCTCAGTTGCTCCGGAAGGGTAAGCAGATCCTGCTCCACATGTGATACCCGTCGTGTTGTTCATGTAAGTACAAACCCAGTGATAAGTCTTATTCCGTTGGTCACATTCGGGGAAAAGAGAGCGGGATTGTGATGACGAAACCTGTAAATATTCTGCATTTTCAAGTTATATTACATTTGAGTAAACGTTGGTTACAGAAAAATAAAAATACACTCATTTCATCAGAGCTTTCATAAATCCGTAAAAAGTTTCAAATTAACATTTTGGTGTGCTCAAACTTTTCTATTTCAAAATATAGTCAAAAGTTGTAACAAAACACGTTAAGACATTGAATTTTCATTGTTTGATCGCTCAGCGCATGCAATTTCATTTAAATGCTAGCGCTGTTACCTATAAAACATAAACATATGATTTCCGACCTTGCAAGACCCTCATGGGTAGTCAAGGTCGTTAAGGTTCATCATAAAAAATGGACAAATATGGCCGTATTTTCCCCTTAAAAACTACTCTGTGTACAGACTTACCTGTGCAGTTTGGAAAGTTTTAAGGCCTGACATCCACTATAGATATATAAAAGTTGAATGTATTTTGCATTTAAGAAAGATAAAACTTTTTTGGATTTTGATGGGCATTTTTTTTTTTTCGTTCCTGCAGAAGGTGTAAAAATTAACAAACACCTGAATTGCTTTTGATACTGTCCAATCAGTTACACCCTTTAACTCACCTTTAACGGAGATGCTGTGAAATAATCTCCCTTTGCTAGAATATGGGATGACTCAAAATGAACTATATCACTGTGCAAGAACGGAATACCAAAGTGAAAATATAAATGAAATTATATTATGATGATTTAAAGACTTTTTTTCCAGCTTACTATATATATTATAGAAAACTTTGCCATTCTTATGGAGGAATTATACCTTATAACTGAACTTGTAAAAAGAATAGACTTATTATAGAAATGTCACTTCCGGGGCTCAATTAGCTGTATTAGCTCCACACTCTTAAATTGTGAATTTACTTAGAGGAGACGAAACATTTCCGCACTGATTTACTAATTACTTTAATTAACTAAATTTATGTTTTGGGTTTCATTGTTCACATGTAAATTTATGTGGAATATTTAATAAAGAATCTGAACATCAGTATTTGGTCTCATTTGCCACAGCTCAGTCCCAGAGGAACGAACCTATGTCCGATGTTTAATCGACACGATGGAACGGTGATGCATAGCCACCCGACCCTCCTGTTACATTTTATGGTGGCCAATGTGGGGATTAAGTTGGGCGCATAATGTAACCGGAGAACATGAATTTCATTACAAAATTACTTGACTCCACCGGGACTCGAACCCGGTCCCGGGTTCGAGTCCCGGTGGAGACAATGTGATTTTCTCATTAGAATCATGCTCTACGGTTACATTTGGCGCCCAACTAAAAAACCCACGGTGGTTAGAGAGGAATTCTAGCTAGGATATGTGTTGTGAGAGTCATAATGGTATGATGACTCGTGAGGTGGGGGAAGTGTGACGGGATTGCTTCCATTCATTAGTAGATACTTAGTCAGCCGTAAGCGGATGATCTAAAGAAGTACTTCTTTAGCTCAGTCGGTATACGCACTGCCTTGTAACACAGAGGTCCATTTCACACCTATAGATATTGTCTGTCTATTGTCCATGCCAATCAAGGACAATCAATACAATACAAAACAGTTCTTACCCGAGAGGGAGCATCTCAAAGTTGTTTTTACACCTTCTGCAGGAACGGAAAAAAAAATGCCAATCAAAATCTTAAAAAGATTTTATCTTTGTGAAACGCAAAATACATTTAACTTTTATTTATCTAGTGGATGCCAGGCCTTAAAACTTTCCAAACTGCACAGGTAAGTCTGTACACAGAGTAGTTTTTTAGGTGAAAATACGGCCATATTTGTCCATTTGTTATGATGAACCTTAAAAACCACCCTCGTCGTAAACATATGAACATGTATTTTAACTTTTAAGTTTGTACTAAATTATGGGTTAAATGTGGACCTCAAAGCCACTTTTCTTTTCAAATATATCTAGTGGATGCCAGGCCTTAAAACTTTCCAAACTGCACAGGTAAGTCTGTACACAGAGTAGTTTTTTAGGTGAAAATACGGCCATATTTGTCCATTTGTTATGATGAACCTTAAAAACCACCCTCGTCGTAAACATATGAACATGTATTTTAACTTTTAAGTTTGTACTAAATTATGGGTTAAATGTGGACCTCAAAGCCACTTTTCTTTTCAAATATATCTAGTGGATGCCAGGCCTTAAAACTTTCCAAACTGCACAGGTAAGTCTGTACACAGAGTAGTTTTTTAGGTGAAAATACGGCCATATTTGTCCATTTGTTATGATGAACCTTAAAAACCACCCTCGTCGTAAACATATGAACATGTATTTTAACTTTTAAGTTTGTACTAAATTATGGGTTAAATGTGGACCTCAAAGCCACTTTTCTTTTCAAATATTTTTAATTTTAAACCAAGAAAGTCTTATGTCAAGCATTTGAAGATTTAATAATGTTTGCAGTCACTCCGAAAAATATTTAGCAGTAGTAATCATCAGCGCTGACAATATTTAAAGAATCAGAAATACAATGTAATAGGGTCTGGATTGGGGGTCGTTCATTTCTGTATTTAAATTATTTTAGGCAATTTTTCTCTATTCTTTATTCATTTTGCCCATTATTTTCTATTCTGTTGATTTTGGCCATTTTTTTTCTCTTCTTTATTTATTTTGCCCATTATTTTTTATTCTGTTGATTTTGGCCAATTTTTCTCTATTCTTTATTTATTTTGCCCATTATTTTCTATTCTGTTGATTTTGGCCTATGCTTTTCTATTCTTTATTTATTTTGCCCATTATTTTCTATTCTGTTGATTTTGGCCAATTTTTCTCTATTCTTTATTTATTTTGCCCATTATTTTTTATTCTGTTGATTTTGGCCAATTTTTCTCTATTTTTTATTTATTTTGCCCATTATTTTCTCTTCTGTTGATTTTGGCCTATGTTTTTCTATTTTTTATTTATTTTGCCCATTTTTTCTATTCTGTTGATTTTGGCCTCTGTTTTTCTATTCTTTATTTATTGTGCCCATTATTTTCTATTCTGTTTATTTTGGCCTATGTTTTTTCTATTTTTTATTTATTTTTCTCATTATTTTCTATTCTGTTGATTTTGGCCTATGTTTTTCTTTCTTTAATCATTTTGCCCATTATTTTTTATTCTGTTGGTTCTGCCCTGTGTTTTTCTCTTCTTTATTTATTTTGACCATTATTTTCTATTCTGTTGATTTTGGCCTATGTTTCTCTATCCTTTATATTTTTAGGCAATTTTCCTGTAATTTTTGCCCATTATTCTCTTCTGAACACACCATTCAGACCCCCATGTAATATATTAAAATTGTGTTTGTTCTGATAATTTTAGGAACTAGCTGGTCCATGTAAAGGTCATGGCTGTAAGTCTACTGAAGTGTGTATGCCGCAGTCACCGACTTACTCTTGCATCCCATTATTTGTGCAGTTTAATGAAAACAGACAGCGTAAGTATAAGATGTTTAAACAAACAGACCAAATGCGTCAGTAATAAGATAACACGTGTTTTATGTATAAACAAACAGTGCTGGAGGTCGTGGGTTCGAACCCCGGCCGGGTCAAACCAAAGACTTTAAAATTTGTATTTGCTGCTAAGCACGAGGCATTAAGCAGTAAGAGCAACGACTGGTCGGATCGGAGTCAGAATAATGTGTCCGGGTAAGGTGACATGTCTTCCAGCGGACTATAAAATTGTGAACTAGCACGTTAAAAATCCAACCCAGCTTGCCTAGTACAAAGTAGGGTAAATATTTATATTACATTAACATGTTGAATCGTTCTCGTTCTGAATATGCATATTAATTTGCCGATGGACGTTTAGCAACCATTCATCATCATCATCATCATCATCATCATTATAAACAAACAAACCAAATGCTCAAGTATTAGGTAACAAATGATTTATGTATAAACAAACAGACCTAATGTGTAAGTGTAAGATTACAAATGTGTTGTGTATAAAAAGACAGACCAAATGTGTAAGTGTAAGATAACAAATGTGTTATGTAATATAAACAAACAGATCAAATGTGTGAATGTAAGATAACAAATGTGTTATGTATAAGCAAACGGACCAAATGTGTAAGTGTAAGATAACAAATGTGCTACGTATTAACAAACAAACCAAATGTGTAAGTGTAAGATAACAAATGTGTCATGTATAAACACACAGACCAAATGTGTAAGTGTACGATAACAAATGTGTTATGTAATATAAACAAACAGATCAAATGTGTGAATGTAAGATAACAAATGTGTTATGTATAAGCAAACGGACCAAATGTGTAAGTGTAAGATAACAAATGTGTTACGTATAAACAAACAAACCAAATGTGTAAGTGTAAGATAACAATTGTGTCATGTATAAACAAACAAACCAAATGTGTAAGTGTAAGATAACAAATGTGTCATGTATAAACAAACAAACCAAATGTGTGTAAGTGTAAGGTAACAAATGTGTCATGTATAAACAAACAAACCAAATGTGTAAGTGTAAGATAACAAATGTGTTATGCATAAACAAACGGACCAAATGTGTAAGTGTAAGAAAGATAATGTTTCATTTATAAACAAACAGACCAAATGTGAAAGTGTAAGATAACAAATGTGTTATGTTTAAACAAACAGACTAAATGTGTAAGTGTAAGATAACAAATGTGTTATGTATAAACAAACAGACCAAATGTTTAAGTGTAAGATAAAAAATGTGTTGTGTATAAACAAACAAACCAAATGCAAAACCAATGATTTCCAAAGACGACTTCAAAGGAATTCATCATAATTAGGTCCATTCTCATCGTGGATTTTGTCTGTCTCTCCAGCTTATTGAGTTTTTTTTTTTAATTTTTTAGATCGTGTTAACATTTTAAACAATACAGTTTTTACACGATGTTAAGATCGTGTTAACACTTTAAACAATACAGTTTTTACACGATGGTTAAATCTAAATAAGTAAAATGTATAACATTGCAATTGAGTACATTTAGAAATGCAATAAATGCGTAAAGTTTTCCATGATTACGGGATCTCCTCGTGTGAAAGTTAAAATTGGCCTCAGCGACAAGGATGAAGGAAACGTTTCATGAGGGTGTTGATGGGGGTTTACAAAATAGAGAATAATGGGCAAAAAATATGAAAAAATAGAGAAAAATGGACCAGAAAATAAAAAATGGAGAATAGTGAGGTGCTAAAATATAAAGAATAGAAAATAACGGGCGAAAAGTATAAAGAATAGAGAAAAATGGCTTAAAAAGTTAAAGAATACAGAAATGAGGGACACCCCCTCCCCCACCCATCCAGACCCTCTTTCGTGTGATGTGAAAGTATTTGAGATATGCTGTAAATTCAGAAATTATTGCGTGCATTTATTATTGCGATTTTTGAAAAATTGACAAAAATGCGAGATTAATTATTGCGATTTCAGGAAAATCTGCATACAAATATACAAATATATGTATCTGATATCAGAATGTGAGTTTTTATTATTGCGATAATCACCAAGTCGCATCTTTTCGCATTAATAAAAACCTCGCACTAATTTCTGAATTTACAGTATATAAGAAATGTTAGTATTAACTGCCGTTCTCATGGAAAAGATTACATAATAAAATACTACAAGCACGATTATAACATTATTATGAATTGCATAGTGTATCATATTTAAATGCAAAAAACACTTTGGAAATATTTCAACTTTCGAATTCAGTTCTTATATTCCACAAAGTATTAGATTTGATCAATTTGATGTTTTTTTCTTCAATAATTGAAAGCAAAGTTAACTAAAGATTGAATTCGTAAAGATTAATATTATACATAGTAGCCATGGATGATTTTTTGAAATTTGGACAAAATTAGTCAACTTCTGACCGAAAATGTGCTTGGTTTCGAAAGGAGAAAATTTTGAGTACACACTCCGAATAACGTTATCGTTTTGAAGGACGGATTCATTTTTATATACTCCAGAAATTTGACTGGATATCAGTTTGTCCTGATGCGCAAATGTAAAATATGATAATAACCAGCGTTTTTCTGCAACTGAATACCTTTATAGATTATTCCCAAACAATGTCATCTAAAAGCAGCCAATATACAAAATAAGTACTTTCCACCTAGAAATGCAAAGATGGCGTTCAGCGAACAATGAAAAAAAGCGTTCCTTAAATATTTTCTTATTTAGGTAAAAAGACTACAACAACTAAACCTGGACAAACTGATATACAAACTACAACAACTAAACCAGGACGAACTGATATGCAGACGTCAATAACTAATCCAGGACAAACTGATATTCAGACGACAACAACTAAGCCAAGGCAAACTGATATACAGACTACAACAACTAAACCAGGACATACTGACAAACAAACTACAACAACTGAGCCAGGACAAACTGATATTCAGACGACAACAACTAAGCCAAGGCAAACTGATATACAGACTACAACAACTAAACCAGGACATACTGACAAACAAACTACAACAACTGAGCCAGGACAAACTTATATGCAGATTACAACAACTTAGTCAGGAAAAACTGACAAACAGACTACTGGAAGTTTGGTTGTACCTGTAGATAAATTATCTTTCATGGGATAGCACATCATAATTTTTACGGAGGTGTTGTTTACCAAGACCGGAAATTTAGATACAATCCGGGCAAACTTATCGATCCTTTAAATAAACTTATTCTAAAAGGTTACCAATTCAACACTTCATTTAGATCTTTGAATATTGTTTTTATTTGTATTAATATTGATTTTGTTATCAATAAATTAAAATCAACCTAAATATTATTTTTATATACATATGCACATATATGGGTCTACAATCTATCGATACCTGTATCTTGGCATTGCACAAGGTTGTGTTTTTCTCTGACTGTTGGGTATTGGATGTGTACTGATTGATATTTTAGTCTTATATGTATGATTTTTTTTTATTAGTTGTTATTGGTTTTGAACTAGCTGTCAGTAACTGCGAGTGCTCTCAGATCTGTATTTAGTGACGTTTTGTTGTTGGGATGTATAAGTACCCTACCACGTACACTCTGTGTTTTTGTTAAATGTGTTTCTGCTTTGTATCGGTCTGATTAGTTAAGCACTTTTCAACTGATTTTTATAGTTTATTCTTATGTTGTACTGTTACACCACTGTCCCAGGTTAAGGAGAAAGTTGGCGCGCCTTCAAACATGTTTAACCCCATCACGTTCTGTATGTGGATGTCCCAAGTCAGGAGCCTGTAATTCAAAGGTTGTCGTTTGTTGCTGTATATCATATTTGTTTTTCTTTCATTATTTTGTACATAAATCAGGCCGTTAGTTTTAGCGTTTGAATTGTTTTACATTGGTCATTTCGGGGCCTTTTATAGCTGACTAATATGCGGTATGGTTTTACTTCTTGTTGAAGGCCTTACGGTGACCTATAGTTGTTAATTTCTGTGTCATTTGGTCTCTTGTGGAATGTTGTCTTATTGGCAATCATACCACATCTTCTTATTTTTATCTATACAACAACTGATCCAACACAAACTGATATAGAGAAAACAATAGCCTTTCCCTCACTCACTACGTCAGCATTAACTAATATATATAAGATCTCAAGCAAATGGATGACCACAGAAGGTAAAAAATCTTATATTTAACTTATTCTTTTATTCTTTGTTTCTCTCATCTATTTGTTGTCTGTTTTATGTTATTATAGATTTGACCTTTAAGATGTAGACGGAATGCATATGATTATATTGATTTAGTACATAAAGAAATGATTATGACTTTTCGTCACCAATTTATTGCTTTAAACGTTCACATCGGGAATAGCGACTTGGAGTGGTCTTTTCCTTGGAAATCGATCCGTTTGTTCTAGTATAGACTATATGGTTTTTAGAGTAACATTTATTGCCATCAAATCAATTCTATCAGTTTTATTCATGGCCATCTAGCATAAACGGCACATACTCCCTTTTTAAACCACTTACAATCCAGCTTTTTACATTGTCAAGGATTTTATCGAGAACAATAGTTTGTGTTTTAAAAAAGATGTATTCTATATTTTGGAAATCAAAGGAAAAATCAGTTATTTAAATTATTAAAATGTAATGCTTGTGTTAATTTCAATCGGAGGGAAGATATTGATTCTTGTTACAGAACAATGGTACCGACCAATTCAAACGGAGGTTTGATGTGTATTGCTTCCAGAATATATCTGTATATGCAAACCAAACATAAATATTTTAGACCTACATCGATTCCATTTGTATAAGTACTAACTTGATTACTGAACAATAGAACATACTTTTATTGATGAAATTGGGATATCAAGAAATTCAAAGCATCACAGTGGCGGATCCATGTTGGAACCCCCCCCCCCCCCCTTTTTTTGACGATCAATACATTTGAATAGGGACATATAGTTGGACCCCCCCCCCCCCCCCCCCGCTTTTATCCTGGGTTAGGAACCCCCCTTTTATAAATGACTGGATCCACCCCTGCATCGTCTGTTTATGTTTCTATGTTTTGACGCCTTTCTCGTTCGTGTGTTTTTCTATACAATGCTTATGTTATTACGTCACAGTTAGAGTCGATTGCTTAATGACGTTCTTTACACCGATTGATTTCGGTTAAAAGACTATTTTCATATAACCGACGTGTGAGACTTTGGTCAATTCCCTGTTAAGCATTTAACAATTTTGATTTATAATCAATTGATCTGTTCTTCTTATAAGATTCTTCTTGAAGTCTCATTTAATAAGGACCTTAATATGAATTGCCTGTCAAAGTTAACGTTTCTATCAGAGAGCCATAATATGCTAACTTGATATTCAAACAAATAAGTCAGACAAACTAACAACGCCATTGCAAAAATCTCCTCCCCCCCCCAAAAAAAAAAACTAAAATAAAAAAAAAAACATCAAAAAAGACAAGCAACGGTCAACACAACACAAGATAGAAAACTATTACTGAGCAACACACACCCAACCCAAAACTGGAGGTTTGTAATATTATATAAAATTGAGAATGGAAATGGGGAATATGTCAAAGAGACAACAACCCGACCAAAGAGCAGACAACAGCCGAAGGCCACCAATGGGTCTTCAACGCAGCGAGAAAATCCCGCACCCGGAGGTGGTCCTCAGCTGACCCCTAAATAAAATTGTGTACTAGTTCAGTGAAAATGGACGTCACACTAAACTCCAAAACATATAAATGAACTAAAATTAAAAAGCATACAAGACCAGAGGCTCCTGACTTGGGACAGGCGCAAAAGTGCGGCGGGGTTAAACATGTTTTGTGAGATCTCAACCCCCCTCCCCCCCTATAGATTGTAATTAGATATTTTGTAATGATCCTCACTCATATTAAGATGACAATTGAGGATACTCGGAAATCTTATAAGAAGAACATATCAATTTATTATAAATCGTAATTGTTAAATGCTTAACAGGGAATTGACCAAAAAAGTAACATCAGCACCGAAAATGAGTGAACAAGTTGAACTTGTAAACATGCCTGACACTGAGGACTGGAATAAATCGGATCTTCACAGCAGAGAACGTATTAGAACTAACATGTGGAATGATAAACTTTCTGAAATTCGTAAAGAGAGTAGAAAAGGGTATAAATCAATTTGTGCCGTGACTGTGGTGCTATTGATTAGTTTTTCACTTGCAGTTGTAGTCGTTGTCATGTATCAGAAAGGTAGATATATTACATACCCTTTAAGGTATTGTGACTGATTGTTTTTTCTCTTACTTCTTGCGTGTGTTTGTGCTGTATTTCTGTCACGTAGTGTTGTCATTTTAGCGAAATTTTTTAACATTGTCATAAAGCTGGAGGTTTGGCTAGCCATTAAACCAGGTTCAACCCACCATGTCTTCTTAAAATGTCCAGTACCAAGTCAGGAATATGGCAGTTGTTATCAAGTAGTTCGTTTCATGTATGTTGGCGTTTGTTTTTGTTGCGCTTCGGTGTTCCTGTTGTTCCTTTGTTTTCCTCTTATGGTTGATGTGTTTCCCTCGGTTTTAGTTTGTGGCCCGGATTTGTTTTTTTCTCAATCGATTTATGACTTTTGAACACTGATATACTACTGTGCCTTTATTTTTAGTGATGTTTATTAACATATTTGATTAAAGTAACTTTTTTCTATTATGATAATACATTAATTTATTTTAGTGTCACATATTGATTGTCCTAAAACATCTTCAATTTTAATTTACACGTAAAACAAGCATTTGCAAGGCATGAAAATATGACTTATGATACACTAACAATATAACACTTGATACATTAATTATCAATGTTAAAACAACTAAACATTACTCATTAAAAGTTTCAAATCCATTTATCTGTTAACTTGTAATAAATTTCTAAATATATAAACATTTCTTGACTATGGCTGAAAGAGACATATAAAAACTTTATAATTATCGTATGTGTAGATTTATCAATCCTATTCTGACAAAACATTTAACTACATGTTATTCTATTTACAAAGGGTGATAACATGCTTTTGGGATGTGGGATATAGGGGGTACCAAAAGGAAATTGTGGGATAAAGGGAGTAAAAAGGTGGAATCTGGGAAACAGTAGGGAGAAAAGTGGGAAGTGGGAAACTATTACACAACAGATGGATCTGAGAAATGAGCACCCGAATGTAATTTACCTTTTTTTATGTTATCGTTTATATTTTGTTTGTCATTATCAATCGTCTAACAACTTCATACAATCAATTTATTGTCTAGAACTTTTAATTACTTTTTTGGTTTTGTTAGTGTATACCTCATTATGTTATATTAACTATGAAGCTAAAATACAGACGTCAAATTACAGAAACAAGAAACTAACAGTGCACTAAAACGGATCTCGTTGTTTTTAATAATTAATTGATGCTGTTGTATTCATTTTGATTGTTGATAATTTGATTTTTAGTTAATATGATATTTTGATTCTGATTAATTTTTAATTTGCTTGTGAGCTATTACTAAGAACACGTGTTATAACAGCGCTTCAGGTATAAAATATTATGCAAATGTGGATCGAATTACTATTACAACATAGTATTTGGTTGCAATAGACTATTTTCATATTACCGCATTTGACTCCAGAATATATAATTTTTCGACAAGCTACCTTCTCTGTGGCAGGACATAATGATATTCAGTTAAGTGAGAGCAAATTAAAGAAGTAAAATGATGTTTACAAACGGTGCAATTTTAGGAAAACATTGATTGTTTTTTGTTTTTGTTACACAACAAAATTATCGGAAAACAGTTAAATTTTGTCCCTAAATTGCACCGATTGTAAAAAGTAAATATACAAAAATACCGAACTCCAAGGAAAATTCTAAACGGAAAGTCCCTTAACAATTGGCAAAATCAAAAGCTCAAACACATCAAACGAATGGAAAACAACTATCATATTCCTGACTTGGTACAGGCATTTTCTTATGTAGAAAATGGTGGATTAAACATGGTTTTAAAGCTATCTAAACCTCTTTTTTGTATGACAGTCTCATAAAATTCCATTATATTGACAACAATGTGTGTATGCGTGATTCGATTTCTTTGGTTGCTCTAACTTGAAAGAGTTCCAGAATGTTTTACCACCGAGAAGTATAACAGTCGAGGAATTATATACTCCGGAGCCAACCGTCGGTAATCAAATTTGGTATATTGTCGTAAATGGAAATGGTTATTCGAAATCTCTAAATATAACGCTAAGAACAGTTTATAAACATTGCAAATAAGACAGTCACAATGCCTGGTCAAAACATCACGCTGCATTAAATATTAAAACTACATGTAATTAAATATCAATGCACTTGCTTTGATTATTATTACTGATTATTCGCTTCCTTTGATATATACATTGAATGTTATGTTAAAGTAATACTTTTTCATTGTATTTCAGCGTACTTTATCAATTATATGGAAAGAGTTCAGAACTAGAAAAACAGGTACAACAATTGGCATTAAATGCTTCCAGTTTAGAAAGACAAATTCAGATTTCGAATCAATTACTAGGTAAAGTACTGATTTTTCGAGTCATTTTGGCAATTATGACTTTTTATTGTTATCATTGTTTTTATCAAATAAAAATTATTGACAAACCATAATAAATTTAATGACCTACCAACTAAAATAAAAAGGGGAAAATACCATATAGGCATGAACATCATAAGTCAATGTCAAACAGACAATGCTTTATTTTAATGCGGTGATTCGATCAAACGACAATTCACAAACTACTACATATAAAATATAGATAACGAAACACTAACCCAAGCAAAACCAAGATTTTCTCGCTGTTTAAAAGACCCATTGGTGGCCTTTGGCAGTTTTCTTCTCTTTGGTCGGATCGTTGTCTCTTTGACGCATTCCCTCGTTTCCATTCTCAATTTTATTGAATTCTGACTGAGAATTCAACTTGTTTAAAAGTTATTTCTACATCCTATCAAGTAGGCATGAACATCATAAGTCAAGGCCAAACAGTCAATGCCGTATTTTAACGGTGATCCGATCGAACAACAATTCACAAAGTACTACATATAAAATATAGACTGGGAAACACGAACTCAAGCAAAACAAAGGGTGAATTCTGACTGCGAATTCAAGTTGTTTTAAAGTTATTTCTAAATCCTATAAAAGGTTCAAATGAAGCCAAAGGTGCTGTTGGTGAAAGAGGTCCAAAGGGTGACAGGGGCATAACTGGTCTAGTCGGTCCTACCGGAAGTAGATGATTAGCTGGAGAAAAAGGACAAACAGGTGATCAAGGTCAAAATGGGGGAAATGGACTTCCTGGCTGAAATGGTGAACATGGTGAAAAGGGTAACAAATTTAGGTAACAAGGGCTCAATAAGAAATAAGGGCCCTATTGGCGACAAAGGCCAAAGAGGTAAGACTATCAAAATAAGTTCAAATTGAATGTTTAGAGTACATGATCTGTTGGATTAGCTATGAACTTATTTACAATAATAGACGACTTTCAAATTAGTGCAGTTGCTCGTACGTTACAATGATTTTGTTATGACGTCACAATAGGAACCGATTGTTTATGGATGTTGTTTTCGCCGATTGATCTTGGGTCAAACGATGTAACTCATTCACAATCAACAACTCGAAATTGTCGTATTATAGTTGTATTGTTTATTAGGTTATATTACAGAAGACAGCTGTATATCAAATTATATCAAATGAAAAACGATGAAATATGTTCTATGAGTTGAATGTCCCATATCTGACAAACAATAAATTTGCTTTTATATATATATAAATATAGATTCTACCACTGCATCAAGTGTGATACGATATTTATCCATTCGAGACAGTTAAATTTTCAAATTTAAAACCCGCGAGGCTCGCCAAGCGTTTTAAATATTTAAGATTTAACTGCCGAGTGTGGATATATATCGTATTGCATGAGATTTGGTGGTGGAATCTGTTTCAATAATGATTTATAGACGATATATAGACAATTTTAATCCTACTTTTCGAATTATCTGCAAAGCAAAAAAGTTTGACGTCATAATCAAATTTTGGCCTGTGACGAACTGAGATCAAACGAACCACACATTGATTAAATAAAAAAAAAATCAATAGGTCAGGAAAAGGATAAATCGGGTAAGAGTTAGAGAAAACATATTATGATTACCTGTTTTCACTCTGATGAATATTGTAATTTATTTTTATCTAATTCTAAAAAGGG
The DNA here is from genome assembly GCF_021869535.1 of Mytilus californianus. Lineage (NCBI taxonomy): Eukaryota > Metazoa > Mollusca > Bivalvia > Mytilida > Mytilidae > Mytilus > Mytilus californianus. The sequence continues at coordinate 9,891,825 of NW_026262604.1, read as the reverse complement.
AAGTTCGGACTAGCGACAAAAATCACCCTTTACTAGAGTATCTACTTCTTCAACGCCCATATTAAATTTTGTCGGTCTGATACTTACTTCAAGTGTACGAATTAAACATCCTTAAAACATACTGTATATCCATTTCGGAACCCTTGTTGGTCATACAGACACATAATGAGATAGAATGATCCAAATAAAGATAGCAAAAGTATGAACTTTGCTCTCACACATGATATTATGTGAACAGTTATATCGAAAGGTTTAAGTACAATTTAAAAATATGTGAATTCATAAATGTCTACAAAAGCCATTTGTGAACATATGAGCTGCGTCGGATAGAAATCGACCTTATGCAAGTGAACGTATACATGTACATGTATAAGACTTTGATTGATTTTGAACATTCAAATACGACATTAAAGATGGATTCTTGTCTGTTTTATAGGGTTCTTATTACAACTGAAATTTCAAACAGTTACAGACTTTGCATAGCGATTATTTCAACCAGAAATAAGTTGACCGATGTATCGATAGTCATTTGCATTAAGTCGATTTCTATCCGACGCAGCTCATATAATAAGGAATGTCTTTCTTTTTCATTACATAGTTAGTATACATAAAATGTGAAAGTGAACATAAAATAATCTTAAATCATTATTGAAGACCAAATTAAAACATTGATTACAAATTATATACGTTTAAATATACATTATGTACATACATTATGTTGCAAGTGAATACGTCTCTTTTGAGACATAATTATGTTTCACAGAAATCTACAATAGAAAACCTAGCTATTGAAAAAAAAATCCATCTAAAGTCAACTTTGCCTGGTTGAGTTAAACTTCAATTTCTAAATAATTTATAAATGTGCTACTCTAAATATTAATTGCAGGAGAACGAGGACAAAGGGGAGAATAGGGAAGCCCTGGAGAATCAGGTATCTAAATACGTTATCATGTCAATAAATATAGAACTGTTTAATTCTTGATTAAAATCAATTAGAAACGGTAACAACCAAAGCTTTTCATCATATGAACATGATGAATGAGTGTGGGATAAACATCAATGTGCAATCCCAACCACTCAGATGTTCATCTATGAGTGTGGAATAAAAGTCAGTGTGACAGTACCCCAACAACTCAGAACTATATCGCTAAGTATGGAATAAACGTCATTGTGACAGTAACTAACAACTCAGAATGATAAGGTATATGAAGGGGCATTAGCTCCCCCAAATTCTTTATCGTATATCCAAATTGCAATAGAACTGTGAACTCGTTATAAGATCTCAACACTTCTTAAGTATTCAAAACTAGACACCATCTAATTTTAAAAGCATCGAAATGACCTCCGACGACTGCCGATTGTAATATGACCCGATTAAAACATAAATATGAGTATAAATAAAAAGACAAGCATGATCAAACGTGTAATGACCGATCTGACTGCTATTAGCGAAATAGTATCTCTATATTTCGATTCGTTGATTAATGATTTATTAATATAAGATTGTGTATCTGATAAAAATATGTTAGTCGCTTCTTATAACCGGTTTCGATGAAGTGTGATGAAAATTCAGAAAAGGCATAGTTATCTAAAATAACAAAATATTAAAACAAAAACTTATTCTCTATTTAGTATTGCTATTTTGTTAAAAGTTGATTAAGGTAGTTCTCTGAGTAACATGTGATAACTTAGATGAGGTAAATGTAAACATATAATGCCTGAGATCTATAACCATGATGAATATAAGGACACAGAATATATTTGTAAAAGAAAGACTGATAATTTAGTAGCAGCATATGAATAAACTAATTATAGATACCAGGCTTAAAATTATGTTAGTCAGACGCGCGTAATGTTTCGAAAAAAAAAATGTTAAAAAGACAAAAACAGTACTAAGTTTTATGAACTGTTTTATGTTATCTTTTCGATTTTCATACTTTATCCTCAAATGTTTATAACAATTGTTCTGATAAGCATTATGTTTGTTTTAAGATAGGTCCCAAGGTATTGTTTGGATTGGAGCAGATGATTTGTGGCAGAGACATTAAGATACACGTACTGCAATACAATTGTGTAGCTTATTTAGTGACATCTACAAACAGATCTACAACATGTACATGAAATATATGTTGTATACAGAACTCAAAAAACACTTTCAAAATACGAAAGTAACACATACAAAAACAAAGATACATTAATTTTTTGTGGAAAGTAATCCACTATTTCATTTAGTGCAATATCTTAGTATCCCGCATATCCATGCTAAATAAATTAAAATCAAACTAAGTATTATTTGTATATACATATGCACATTCAAGGCTCTACGATTTGTCGAAACCCGTATCTTGGCATTGCACGAGGTCATGTTTTTTCTCTGACTGTTTATTAGGTCTTTTCACTAAATCCATTGGATGTTGGATGTGTACTGGTTGATATTTTAGTCCTAGATGCATGATTTTTTTTATAAGTTGTTATTGGCTTTGGAATAGCTGTCAGTAACTGCGAGTACTCTCAGATCTGTACTTCGTGCCTTTTTGCTGTGGGGGATGTATAAGTACCCGTCCACGTTCACTCTGTGTTTTTGTTAGATGTATTTCTATTTGTATCCATCGGATGAGTTTCAACTGATTTTTATAGTTTGTTCTTATGTTGTACTGTTACACCACTGTCCCAGATTAGGGGAGGGTTGGCACCTTCAAACGGGTTTAACCCCGCCACATGCTATATGTGACTGTCCAAAGTCAGGAGCCTGTAATTGAGTGGTGGTTGTTGCTTGTTGCTGTGTATCATATTTGTTTTTATTCGTTGATTATTTTGTATAGTTTGTTCTTGTTTTTTGCCGTTACACCACTGTTCTATGTTAGGGGAGGGTTGGCGCCTTCAAACTAGTTTAAGCCCGCCACATTCTGTACGTGCATGCCCCAAGTCAAGAGCCTATAATTCAGAGGTTGTCGTTTGTTGCTGTGTAACATATTTGTTATTCTTCATTATTTTGTACATAAATTAGGCCATTAGTTTTTTCGTTTGAATGTTTGACATTGTTTATTTCGGCGCCTTTTATAGCTGATTATACGGTATAGCTTTTGCTCATCGTTGATGGCCGTACAGTGACCAATAGTTGTTAATTTCTGTGTCAATTGGTCTCTTGTGGAGAGTTGTCTAATTGTCAATCATACCACATCTTCTTATTTTTATATATGACATGTTTTTTTCTTTGAAATACATTTCAGTTGCAGAACGGCCTGATGTAATGCATTGAAATTTGTACTTTTGATTGGAATCTAGTTTTGTTTTAGATAGAAATGAGCAGATAACAAACTCTTTTTTAATGCTTCCAGTCTTCCTACTTTTTGAGATCATTAACATTCTTACGTTTTTTCCATTGCTTTGCATCTTCTTAAAATATTAATGATGTTTGAACGTAGGTAAAACATCAACGGATATATCAGGCTTTTATCTCTTTAAGCCAGGTGCGCGTTTCGTCTACACCAGTAGCACTCAAGTCAAAACAAAATCAATTTAGAAATTGGAAAGCACGGGAAGGCAAATTTTTTCTGAAAGTAGCGCCAAATCTGGTTAAAGTCATATATGCCTAGGGATTTATAAATGCGTACCTATCTCTGAATGATTTCAAAGTTTGATGAACAGTGATGTACCAATTATATTCCAAATAAACACATGATTATTGACTAGTTGACTTGTAATACCGTAGATAAAACATCCACTAGCAGTGGCATCAACCGTTACACAAAAACACATCTACGATAACAGGCTTATAAGTTTCAGTAGGCTCGATTCGAATCATTAGCTTGAGTCAAAAAAATTCAAAGACTATAAAATCACTGTTTGTCTCTTATTCAAAATGATTCGACGCGACAGACTCAAAGAACTTCTGTAAACCAATCTCTGAAATATTTTAAAATGTAATCTGAGATTTATTATGTTTCCGGCGAAAAAGAGAATGAATGTATAATAACTGTAATAAATACACGAACAAGGAGTAAGATGTATTTACAAGATGTTTGATATCAAGGCAGAAGTGTAACCAGATTTTTATACAAGTGACTCTTATAAAGGATATTGTATCTAATCAAGGTTCAAGACGATTTAATTTAATCGGACGACATCTTGAGATTGTGCCCTAGCCTGGTTCTTAGTGAAATAAGAAATTCCCACTGCAACGTTGATTTTAAACGATTTAAAAATTCCATACATCAACATTTCTATCTAAATTACAGCATTGTTTTCAATATCCATATCAACTTAACCTTTTACAACACAATATTCTTACTTTGAGTCAACAAGAAACTTTTATTGTGTTGTCTATTTGTTTGATCGGAAATCGGATTCACTCAATTCATGGACAGTATCATGCGACCATATCGACATGGGTACTGTAAAGTAGCTTATTACCATCAACATGTTATTTTCACTAAGTTCGCGAAACAAACTAAACATCAAAACAGGTTGCCGCAAGTAAATCTATAAAATGTTATCAAACATGTAGTTGATATTAGTAATGTTTATCACTTAACACAGAACTGTTTGGACCTCATTGGGTGACATTTTTTTCAGAGCACGTGCCATGAAAATTTAAAACGGCATTTTGCATATGTACAAGAGTACTACAATTGATGGTGACTGACAGTCCATCAAGGGTTTACTGTGGTTGTTGAAAGACTATTCCCGTTTACCTTACTGTGAATTTTATATTTTCTGTGGGGTACCAATTTTTGATGATTTCGTGATGATAGGGAAACCTCAATTTAAAATGTTCAATGAAATGAGAATTGACTACACACTATTTGTAAACCAAAAAATCAATATCTACGAAAATACAATTTTTCGGAAATGCATGAAAATTGGTACCAACAAAAATTAATTAATCCACAATATTTAACTTCGTAGTAATTGAAAATTTAAACTGTTTAAATGTATTACGTATTCAGATTTTGGATTACTCTTCATTAGGAACGCTTATACAAAACTACTGAAAGCCACAGATGTTTTAACTTCCTAAACAAGTGAAACACTTTCTGATCAAACGGGATATACAAGAATAAACAACGGTCAAATATGATTAAGGGAGTTAGAACCATAGCTTTCTAATAACTTAACATGAAATTTTAGAATATAATTACACAAAAGTGTTATAAATCATGTCAATAATTGCCCCATATTTAATCAGACTTTGTATTTCCTTTACATGTGCAAATTGTAAATTATCTACTTTATCATATAAAAAAACAAGATAATTGCGGAGTTTAGTGAAACATTGTGAAAGAAGTTGAATTGTATTTTCAGAGTGTACCTACAATAATATGTCTAATTTGGTCAAAGGTAATTTCATATTAGTATCAATAAATTAACTTATATTTAATGTTTATTATGCATAGTTAAGCTTGTAAAAGTTTGAAGTATCGTTAGTGAAAAGTAAAAAAAAAAAAAAAAAAATAAAAATTACCGAATAGTGAGTCATTAATAGGTGTTGGCTTTATAAATCAATACAAAGCCCTTTGATTACATAAATATCACGACCAATCAGTTAATTTACTTTTCAAATCAGATTGCACGGGATTCATAATGAGTTCGAACACCTTCGCACGGTTTGTTCAACCCCGATATTGAACAACTAGGAGTCCTAGTTGTACTCTAATAAGTCCCCTTTTTCTCTCTCCAGGAAACCGACTTCATCCACCAATAGAAACTAATCGCTTTGGTATAGTAAAGTTTGATACATTTTTGGCCTATATAATTTCAATAAATTAAAATATCTGGTTAACTCCACTGTTTGCTGTTGATAAAGGGATACACGAGTCAGTATTTCATGATATTGAAGTAGCTTATATTATCTACCTTCATCTTGTTTCAATTGACACGCGACAAAACTACGTTTTTGATTCAACTAAAAGTGCAGCTTCTTTTCCCCTTTTTTCAGGAAAGGTATAGCGTAGAAAACTTTGATCAATATTGAAGGCATTGTTTAGTCATGTCTAATTTTCTTTTGAAGTCGCACATAACTTTTTTATTCATATATTTACGCAAACATGATGTTGCTTATGCACATTGTATATTAAACATGTATGACGGTGTGGTTATTTTTAGCTCACTTTTAAACGTTAGATTTTTGCATTATAATTTATACCTTCCTTCCAAATAGATAGGATAAAAGAAGAAACGGCTAAAAAACTCAACAACATGAACAAACGCTGATATTTTAAATCGAGCAGTTTTCGAATAAGGCCTGTTTGTTCGATTAATTATATAGGTTTTTGCTTTTTGTACCAGGTTTCACTTTGTATCCTCTATCAATAGTGTCAAAATAATATGTTTTGTGTCTTTTACCTCAGGTCTCTGTTGTCCCCTTTTCAGGGCAATAAAGTATATGCAGCAGTACCCATTACAATATTTTAAGTAGCTCTCCTATCATAGAGACCAGCTTTTGGGAATTATTCAGTAGTTACTTTTTTTTGTTTGTCTTATTTTACGTTAAGAAAGACAGATTATACTGTACGTTTAATATTAAGTCGTCGCGTGATTTACATGCATATCTAGGACTTGTACTTGTTATTACTGAAGCTGCTGCTACAGCTGCTAATGATGATGATAATGATTTGTTTTTGTGTATGACGTTTCTTTGCTATTTACCTATTATCTCAGTGTATTACTGAACAATGGTAGTTGTTTTCGTTTGAAAACGACAAAAATAAAAATGTGATATCTCATCTTACATACAGACAATGTACAGTTTTCTTCAGATTCAACTTTATTCTCTCTATATCATCAGATACGTATTGCGTTTAATGTTTTTCACAAATGAATATGTTCTTCTGTGAACATAAGGCGTCATTCCATTTTCTGGTAGTGCTATGAAATTGGACACAGTCTTCACCATTTTTCCAATTATCTGGCTGGCTAGATTCCCAGTAATTAAATGTAACAGTTGAATTGTCAGACACCCAAATAAAATGAGATTCTCTCATTAAATCATATGCACCAATCCAAACATTTGTGCCTAAAATGAAAAAAAAAAAATAACAAAAATTGGGATGCCCTCGATTAGATGTTCGATGAAAGGATATTACTTCTTTAACCTATGGTCGATTGATTGATTACTAGTTGCGTTTCATTGATAACAAGGATATTGGTTCATTTTTTTACATAGATAGTTTACAAAATATCCAATGCTTTCAGTTCTTATCGTTAGTAGTATATCCTATATTTCTTTTTACCAGAGTTAAGTCCAAACAAGGATGTAAAGGGTGTCCTCTCATAGTTTTAAAAATATCTTCAAAGAGCGACTCTTATATTTGGCAGTACCTTGGTGACATCTTAACTTGGAATTTAAAAGAGAGATTCCTAGTTAAGTTTAATTATTCCATGTAATTCAAATTTTCAATAATTGTCATTAGGAAACCTATTATGAATACTTCAGAAACAATAACAGTTTTGGAAATACTAAATTTCGAACTTTGTGGCGGTGGATGGTTCCGCTAGGGAAAGATAGTCCACAGGAAGTGGCACTAACACAATGGTACTAACTCAGTGATGCTTACACAGTGATGCTAACATAATGGTACTTATATGTTTCGGGCGGGTGACACGTACACGTTTTCGTGCGAGTGACATGCTTTCGAGATTACCGCAATCAAGTACGTTCGTTATCGTGGTTTACATGGTCGTGAACAAGAATGTTAAATAATTTAATGAATTGTGCAATTACGACCTGAAAATAGAACTGCTAAGCAATACAATGTCAATAATTGTATGATGGGTTTGAACATTAAATATTAGCATAATTACGTATTGACATTACTTCATTCTTTTGGAATTTACAGAACGTGTACAAATAAAATTGGCTTACGAAGAAAAACAGCAGTAATAATGACAAACATGCTATACTACGGTTTGTAAGCATGATATAGATAATGACTAATAAACTAACCATTGAGAAAAGTTTTCAACAAAAATTCATTTTCAACAGCGTCTTCAATTTTTACAAGGAATCCTCCTTTCATCTGACAGTCTTTCTTAAACACAATAATGTTGATAAGGCTTAAGTAAAACTTAGCCTTTTTATATGTTGACATAAATTAACACAACACAACATGTTAATGGCTGCTTTGTAGCAGTAACTGTTTACCGTTTAGTAGCATATCAATAGATCAATCAGTTTACCGTTTGTGTGCTATTCTCGATTGTGACATTGACTTAGTGTGAATTTGCATGGCGGGTGCTGCATGCAAGGCAGAAGACGCTTATCCGGTCGACGGCCACACTCTCGCTCCGCTTGGAGTTTATCGGATTCCCTCAGTTTTTGTATGTTATCTTGTTCGATTTACGATATTAGAATATCGTAAAACACTGTCGCCTCAATGTAAATAATATCTCGTTTGAATCAAAGTGGTATAAATTATCACTCCTTAAACAATATATCAGTATTTACGCTGACCGTTTTTTCTGATAAAACACAGTTGGAACATTTCTTTTTAATCTGTCTTTCAGTTTAGAATGGGAATTACTGGTGTGAAAGGAAATGTGTTCATACTGTTGCAGGTGAGAGAGACTTAGATAGCATGTACTTTAAAAGATCTTTGGATTTCTTAAGTATCTACATCTCATTCACATCGCCCCTTGAGAAGGTAATTTCACAATTACTCTGAAGTTATTTTATGATTGCTTCTTTCGTTCTTTTACTTTCCTTCAAACTGAAGCATGCACTTAAAATGAAATAGATAGATTAATAATAAATAGAAAAATTCACCGACAGGCAGACAGACAGACATAGATTGATCGATATACCAGCATTATTGTACGTGAATAAGTTGATAAATACCTTGTATAGTCTTGATACTAAATAATATTAAGATTTGATTTAAATGAACACAAAAAGATATGCGGATACATTTTCAAATGTCGCTCATACGTGATTGCAGTGTTTTAAAATCTGAGACGTTATAATTTCACAAAGTATTTTTATTTAATGAATTTGTATTATCAAATCTTACTTTTGCCTCATTCCATGTCTTTTTTGGATACAACTGATAGTGATAACAACTTCCATTAAACCAAACCCAACCAAATTCACAGGCCACTTTTTTACCTTCAATAACATAAATTTTCGTATTTTAACTGCAATGTTAATATGCTAACAACTATTTCGTACATATAGAGGAAAATATCCATATTTGAGTCAGTAAGACAGCAAAACAGTCAAGTACAAACATTTAAGAATAGTTATCGATAATACTGTGTTATTAGTTTTTGTCAAACAACATTCACGAATCATTCGTGTTCAAAAGTTAATAAAAACCACCACTGTGTTTTTATTGTAGTTTCTATCATTCATATTTATAGTTTTTTTGTTATTCTTTTCATTTGTATTATTCATTTTTAGCAAATAATTCGTGGAATTACTTAAATTGCTGTTTCATACATAGTTAACTCAAGTATGTTTACCCCACATCTTCTGTTAATAAGATTGTCTTTTTTTTGTCAACTCATTGTTCATTAGAGGTTGAAATCGATCGAAGCATTAAGGTTTTCAACTTCAAGATATAAATGGCATAAGTCCAACTATTTTCTAATGGATTTTGGTGATTTCAGAGCTCTTCAACTTCCTTATTTGGTTGACCTTCATAGTGTTTTAATTTTAGCACCATTAATGAATTTAGACACGTTACTGTTGGGCTGAATATATGTATCAATTTTGTATTTTGTTATTGAGTTCTACAACCACTGGGTTGAAGAGATTGCTGATGGCCGTTTCTTTTTTACTGTATCACTAGCTAATAAGTCATTTTCTGCTCATTACTTTTCATAAATGGTCAAAATCTCTAGAAATACTAGGTTTTGTCTATCTCGGTCATACTAAGCCTATGCTGGATTTAGCACATGATTTTTTTATTTTTATGACTTCGCAGGCAGGTTAATGCACTTTTAAAAAATTAGGCACTGATTTTCGATGATTGCATCGAAATCTAAATCTGACGTCATTTTCTAGATTATTCGACACGTGATTGACTAGAACGTTTCGTCGACGTCAAGTTTAAGCTTGTCACGAACAGCTGATAGGGCACCTTGTTATGATAGAAGTCAGTGTCAACAGTCCAGCAAAACACGTTAATGTAGAGAGATGTTGCTTATATTTTGAGGTAAGTTTGTTTTAATCATTTTATCCTTATACTGCCGAGGTTCGTCGATATTCATTTCATTGATGATTGAGTCTCGATTGAGTATGAATGTAGAGAAAGCCGCATAGTTTACTTAAAAACGGTTATTTGTTACATGTTTCGCTGTCAACATGACTAGGGCAGTCTGTTTAGACAAACTTCCTATGAATAAAACATGCAAATCAACTCTATTTTACTCGCTTATAAACAATCATATCTTCATTGAATATTGACTAAGTAATTTTATGTCGACATTTTGCAGACTGACCTGCCATGCACAGATGCGGGTCTAATATTTTTAAATAGGGGCCCTTAATGGCCATGAACAATGCAACGTAAAGAGTGGAACTTGTTAAAAGTCCGAGCACCATACACGCCAATCCTTTTTCCCCTTAATTCGCCTCTTATGCATGTTATGATTCGAATTTATGTTGGAGGCAAACACTTAAAACTTTGTTAAAGATTTATTAGGTATATTTGAGCATGAAACTTCAGATTGCCCTGATTGCACATGCAAAATTATTTCCTTACTAGGTGTTTATTCAAATGTATAATATACATGTGTTACAAAACCAAAAAAGAAAAAAACGAAAAATATATAGATATAAAAAGATGTGGTATGAGTACCAATGAGACAACTCTCCATCCAAATTACGATGTGTAAAAAGTAAACCATAATAGGTCAAAGTACGGCCTTCAATACGGAGCCTTGGCTCCCACCGGCCAGCAAGCTATAAAGGGCTCCAAAGTGACTAGTGAAAAACAATTCAAACAGGAAAACCAACGGTCTAATTTATATAAAAAACGAGAAACATGCATACATGGCCCTGCGCATACAATCATACTAATGGCTTGACTGCATTTAATGAAATTGCTTAGGCAGGCACATGAGATGTGTAGATATGTTAGAACTATTTTCTCTGTTATCATGGCCATAATTAATAAACAACTTTTCATTTGTGGTTTTAAATCTGATAGTCATCCCATGCTATCATTTTAAATCATCCTTTTTAGTGTACATTTAAATTTTTTCTTTTTTCATTTGTTCTTTTTTCTTATGTTTATAGTTATTAGATTATGTAAATGTTTATTTGTAATATTGCTTGACTATAAAAATTTGTATCTGAAGTCTATGTTTTATTTCTGTAGATCTTTTCACATTTTGACAAGCATCTTTTAAAACAATTTACATCAATCTTATTTTTGTTAATTTACAATCTGGTGTGTATAAAATTTAGTTTGAAACATTTCAGTAATTATTGTAACTTCTTTTGCAGATTGATTTACACCATGCTCACATTAAATTGACATGTTAATGCCTAAAGACATGTAGTTTCTATAATATCAAACAAGAAGTCTACACAATGTAAGTATTAATATTATAATGTATGAGTCTTGATGGGGTCCTTCAGTTCTTTATTCTTTGTTTATACCATTTTCTCTATTCTTTATCTATTTTGCCCATTATTCTCTACTCTCTGTATTTTAACACCCCATTATTCTCTTTTATTATTGAACATTTTTTATTCTTTAATTTTTAACCCTTTATTCTGCACTTTTTGCCCATAAGGATTATTATCCATTCTGTAAACACCATCCAAACCCTCATATGTTAGGTGTATAGTAACTTTTCTGGTGTATTGAGTTACATCCACTCAATATTGATAAAGTCGTATTAATTAATAACAAATTGTTAAAACATTGTGATGGGGTAAATGTCAGTTAAAGTAAGCTGTAGTTAAAAACTTTATTGTACTTTTACAGAAAACTCATTAATTTAAATTAATTTTAAATCAATGTAGAACTTTTTTTTAAGTTTACTTTTAATTCCATGATGATTTAGGAACACCCAATTTTAACTGAAGTTTTCTATTTGTATCATAACATGAATACCAATAACTTTAAACTGCAACTAAATGTTTACATATTTTTTTTCAGTATTAAGATGACTTGGAGTCAATGGTGTTATAAAAGTTTTTACAAACTGAAATTGGAAAAAGTAATCAGAGAAAAAGAGTAACCACTTGTTTCCTTTGAAGATCAACACACACACGGATATTGTCCGACCATTTATAACCATATAGTGAGATAGTTTTAGATCTATGCATGAAAAAAAGTGAAATGAATGTTTTAAAGATAAAAGTATGAGGACATATAACAAAACTATAACAGTGCTGAATATGAAATAATCAATGCCATGTCACATGTGAACTTTGGAATGAAGCAAGTTTCAGTATGACAACAAAAGGAAGAATTACATGTGTGTTCAAACTGACTCTGGAACAGTGAAGACAAAGAAATGAATGTATTAAATCAGAGAAAAGGACTCTGCACTTCATTCTTGTGAGATCAACACATAAAAGGTAACGTTAACACCATTATTCATCATATGCCAGTTATTGAGATAATTTTGGATCTATACATAAACAGTTAACTAAGTGAGAATTATAATTCAAAGTTCATATTTAGGAAGCTGGTAACTGTATGTGCTTTCTTGTATATATATTGTAAATCACAATATATTACATGTATATAGGAATATTATTTGCATGTTACATGTAAATTAAAAGAAACATTAAGGAATAAAGAATTTTCCAGTAGAACATTAACATATGAAAATCAGGAGGTATATACTTATCTACATTTTTTATGGATCATGGAAAACCAAAAAAAAAAAAAAAACAGTATTGTATGTATTGTGATAAGGATTATTAGTTTAATGTGACATGTACAATGCTTTTGATGTCAAGTTTGAGAAAACTATTTTGAAATGAATGAAAAAATATCATAAGTTTTTATGAAACTTTTGAAATTGACATTATGTATTTAATAACTTAAAATGAACTAAAGAAGAAAAGGCTTTCACATGCATACAACTTTATTGAATAAACAAATAGTTGCACCTTTCAGGGCTAAGCAGATTATTATTTCTAATGAAAAATTCAGAGTTTGATCGAAGGGGCTTCATACTTCTCTGTACTCGAGCTGATTAAATGTGTTCTTTTCTTATCAGGAGAATCATTTTGTTTTAGAAAGACTTTATTGCCGTTCGTCATTGAAAAGGATAGTTATCTTACTATTCAAATCTTGGTCATCTTAAAGTCGTAAAAACCCTATTAGAATAGAAGTTAACTAAGTAAACAAGTTAATTTTATTTACAATCGGCAGATATGTGGAGTTAGAATTGAACATGAGGTTACTAAAGCTCTTACAAAGGTTGCTAACTTAAGAGTGTCCTCCCTTTTTTTCACTCATGACATTCGTATGAACCGTGGTTCTTTCAAGATTCATGAACACATTCAAGTATAAAAATGAAAAAATAACATTGTTTTACATTTTTAATGTGTCCATTTCAAGTCATAAACTATCAAAATGTCGTTTATTTCTTTCCTGGCACTTTGACATCGTAAAGGGGAATAATCGATCTGAATCCTTGCAGTGTGTAAATGTCGCCGCGAAAGGACTTGAGTATCATTTATTTATAAAGATGGAATTTGGGCACCCCATTAATATTTATTGATCTCTTTAAAACTTGACATATTTATTCTTGAAAAGCTCATGAATACCCAGTTTGCTGTTTCTAATGTTTTTTAAAATGAACACAACACTTTTAAAATTGCCAAGGAAGTTGGATTTTGGTGTAGGAATGGTTGGATTGTATGTCACTTCTCTTATTATTTATTAAAAAAGGGCATATTTTAAGAAAACAACAGCTGTTACAGGAATGATAACATCTTTATCAACCAAACACAACTTTATCTTTATTCACTGATTTAGTTATTTGGGATGTGCCGGGCTCTTGATTGTGAAGGTTCACACGCCATCTTTGAATGTTGCCCATTACCATGGTAACCAGGTGGAGGGTTCTGAGACACCAGAAATTAAAAGTTAACATGACATAAGGGATGATCAAAATTAGTTCTTGGTGGTATGAAAGTTTCTTGACTAAAATTCAAAATAATTTCAAATTTTAATGATTTTTTTATGAATAAATAGCCGATTTACCGTGAAACAGCATTACCCTATCTGCGTTATGAATTCTCTAATATGTAGACAAATCTCGCGTCTGGAGTACTCATTTATTAGTCTGGTATTTCATGTATGTTTATGCATACGTTTAGTTGAATAAGTAAATTGTGCTTTTACACCTTTTTGGGTATAGGCACGTGTATATAGGATGAGAATTAATCCTGAATTACTCATCAAAAAAAGAAATATAACCTTGGTGTTTCAGATTTTGAACTATCAAATTTATGAATTAAATACCTGGTTCTCCAGCACATCTTTTTTCGCCCTTTTCTACACCAGCTCCTACAATTTAGATATATAGAATGACGCACCATATCATAAACTGAAGCAAACATTTTCTTTCACACATAGAATTATTTACTAATTTCTGATTTGATAAAGTGGGAACAACTTCATGAACATGCAAACAAGATTAAACATGCCAAAACTGATTTAGAATATGATACACTTATTTACTGGATACATGTATGCGGACAATATTAAGTTTATTTTCCCTCTAGACACTAACTATTTACCGAATTGTTATTGTCTTAAATATCCAGTAGATAAGTGTTTTAATATACAGAAAATACGGGAAAATATTTGGTTCTAGTGTATAGTTTTCGAAACTAATAACTTGTAAATAGATTTTTCATGTGAAAATGTTTGCTTCCAGTTAACAGTTTATACCCAGTTAATAGTATTTGAAAATATTAATAAAAAAATATTCTTTTTTAGACAAATTCGTGATAATATTAAACTTATTAATCTAGTAATTTCAAATATTTATCAAAAATAAAACTCCTATAATCGATTACAAACTTCTTAAGAGTCTTCCGATTATCCCCAATTGTCAACTTTATAAATTTGTTCTACCAACATATTGCGTTCATTTAAAGGATGTACTTTGTCCCCGAGAGTGTATTTATCTCCCTTTGGTCCTTTTTCGCCATTCATGCATTTTGTAACTTTTGCGCCTTTTATACAAATTCGTCCAATAGCCCCTTACTTAATATTAGGCGCTGAAGGGACGTATCAAAGAGTGATTGTTTCTTTTGTACAATATCGTTTTGTTTAAATTTTAAAATTGTGTTTATCTACAAGAATGTCAATACGATGAATAAAACACAACTGAGATTCGCTTAAATGTATAAATCTGCTGATCGAATATATTACTGGAAAAAAAGAAGTTATAATGTGAAGCATTGATGAGGACACCATGAGTATATAACTCAGATCAAACGACTCTTTCAATATTTGTTTTACACTGTTCATTTGCGGTCAACATCACATATCGGTTGAAAAAAATGAAAACAACACGTTATAAATTTCATGCGTCCGAAGTGCTGTTCTGAGTTTACCTTCATCAGAAATGCTCAAAGCAGAATATTTTAACGCCAAGGATGTATAAGAACCTAAAAAATTGAAGAGCTATTACCAAAAAGGACCCAAACAATAGCTAAATCAATCTAAGTTCAAATTTGCCAGAGGGGGTTGACTGATATAATTTGTCTGTTTCTCAACTCACTAGCGACATGTTTGGTGGTCTTATATATATAATTAGATATTAATAGTCATGTGATCTGTACAATTATTAATATTGTCCTATCCCTTTTTGTGACATTAAGGCTTATTGTAAATTCGTAATTTGGATGATGCATGCATTTCTTTTCCTTACAATACACACAATCTTACTTTCTTTGGATGTCATGCGATTCACTCGGTTCTGTGTTTGAACTTAATGTGTACGTTGAGGATGGACTCTTGAGATTTGAACATCGATCCGTAAATTAATGTTGCCTTCTTTACGCATTGTTACTCAGATTAACATTCCTTCTGATATATCATGTATATAGTTTAGAAAAAAAAGAACTGGTAATTGTTTCTTTATTGTAAATTTATTCTTTACTGCAAGACGTCGAAATATTTCGGAAAATCAAGTAACAAATACTTGAAGTGAAAAGCGTTACTTTTGAGCTTAAACATAACATAACAGTTAGTGGTTGTGAAAAAAGATAGAAGCACGGGTAGTCCAAATATTCATTGTTTTCCTTAACACAATCTACCTAATATATAGCAATGTTCAAGAAACTTTAGGACATTAATCATTTCCTTCATTACTATGGCTAAGATAAAATCATTTGCATGAAACTTCATTCCCATTTCAATCAAATTGAAAAGAGTACTATTTTTTATCAATTTTATTTTTCTAAATTTGAATCGATCAGTATGTCAGAAAAGGCGTTGTTTGTAGACACTCGGGAAGTTAGATATAAACTTTCCGTTTGTTTTTATTCAATCTATACAGTTTCCTGTAAAGCCATTTTTGTTACGTATTTTTTCGTACTTTGATTTTAACGAATGTTCCCTAAATTGAAAATAAGTTAAAGATTGAAACATTCTTACCATTGAAATGCACGACAATGGATGCAACTGTCACTGATAAACAAATCAACTGCATTACTATTAGAACCACTAACAATTTATCTCTTTTTTTAATTGCTTTAAAAACGTCATCAATTTTGTTATTCCACACATTAGTCAGGGTTTCATATTCGCAGTTTGACGTATTCTGGTCATCCATCGGAATTTCATATACATTTTTAACCTGTTCATCCATTTTCAAATAAAAATTCCCTTATAATTAGTTGACGATGTAGTAAAAGTTGTGCATATCCCTGAAGAGTTTCTGCTATATTTATGTAAATTGTTAGGTTTTAATTGTAATACACGAAATAAAAAATCTCCTTGTGTCAAACGACACACACTTATGAAAAAAACGTCCTTGTGTGATTCATCAATTGTATTCTCAAAAGGGGATGACGTAAAAATATTGCACTTCCGTGAATAGAAAAAAGTTCAGCTTCATCTTTTATGTAATAAGTTATATTATTCACATAAGACATGTAAGATTAAATCAAAATAGTTACACCCTTCACCTTGGAATATATTCGTCTGGTAGCCATTGTTTCGATAGATGGATAATTAAAATGAAACATTTAAGTCGTCCGTAAATTTCTATTTTATATCATACAAATTCCGTAGCACGTTATATTCATAAATATAAATGGTAGTATACATTAATAGCATTATAACAGTACCGCATATGCTTATTCAAAACAATCGTTTCGAATTAATATCCTTTTGTTATTGCGATGCTGAATCATTTTTGTAGGAAAATAATAAATGCGCTACACGTATGTACGTGGCATAATGTTCTATTAAGTTTAAAATTGATAAATAATTATCGATTTTATTCGAGAAAAAAAACCGAGCCATTATTTACAGTAAGAAAGATTTGAAAAAAAACTATGACATACATATAAAAAAGCGGCGGAAATAACAAAGTCATATTCAAACTCATATGTCGAAAACAAACTACGCAAGCCAACAAATTGAAAATCGACGGAAAAAACAAACAAAAGTCTACAAAAGACAACAGAGAAATCTAAAGATTGAGCAACAGGAACCCAACCAAAAAATTAGGATGCTTGCAGGTGCTCTGGAAGGAGAATCATTAAATCTGGGCAACATTTCACACGAACAATACACATCTTGAAATAAAATTTTAGAATAGAAATACTTTTAAAGCCTTATGTCGCCTACGTCTTGTACGTACCTAATGACTAACGAAGAGTATTTAAAGTTTACTTTCAAGTGACATAGCTGTATATTAATTAAGGCATGAATAAATCAATCAAGAAGAGGGGTTTTAAATCTATTTCAGTTTTTCAGTTTTTTTATGTTTATATAAAAAAAGAAGATGTGGTATGATTGCCAACGAGACAACTCTTCACAAGAGACCAAATGGCACAAAAATTAACAACTATAGGCCACCGTACGGCCTTCATCAATGAGCAAAGCCCATACCGTATAGTCAGCTATAAAAGGCCCCGAGATGACAAATGTAAAACAATTCAAACGGGAAAACTAACGGCCTAATTTATGTACAAAATAATGAACGAAAAACAAATATGTAACATAGCAACAAACGACAACCTCTGAATTACAGGCTCCTTACTTGGGACAGGCACATACAAACAGAATGTGGCGGGGTTAAACATGTAAGTGGGCGCCCAACCCTCCCCTAATCCAGGGACAGTGGTGCAACAGAACAATACAAGAACTGTACAAAACAATAAACAAACAATAAATATGATCAAAATCAACAAACAACAACCACTCAATTACAGGCTCCTGACTTGGGACAGACACATATATAATGTAGCGGGGTTAAACATGTCAGCGGGCGCCCAACCTTCTCCTAACCTGGGACAGTGGTGTAACAGTACAACATAAGAACAAACTATAAATATCAGTTGAAAAAGGCTTAACTCATCAGATGGATACAAATAGAAATACATCGAACAAAAACACAGAGTGGACGTTATGTATTTTTGTTTTGCATTTATTGACCAAAACAGTTTGGCTTTTTTAACAAAGGGCTTCAATATTGATAACATTTTTAAGACTTTAGATTGGGTTAAATTGAGTCATCACAAAGTTCTGTAACTTACCTTGTCATACCCTCGGGAACGGAACATTAAAAATCTCAAAAAAGATGTGCAAAATACGGCTAGGTCATCTATGCCTTGGTGTAGAAAACCTTAGTGTTTTCAGTTATTCAACATTTGATACACAGAAATTTTATGGACAAAATAACTGTATCAATGAAACTTTAGTAATCTTAAAGTGCTGACAACTAGGCTGGTGATACCTTTGGGAACGACACGTCCACAAGCTGATGCATCGACCCGGTGGTTATAAAAAAAAACAGTCAAAGATACCCACTTTTACTTACATTACATTAGGTCGCTAGTTACATCATGTATTCCTACTAGTGAAGCTGGATCCATTTGGTAGCACCTGAAATTGCCAAAACATGCAAAAGTTAATGTTGATGTTCGTTTTCCTCAGGCTTTAAGCTTTCTATGAAATGTTTTTGGGATTTTGTCCTTTCGTCATCTTTCAATTTTTGTCTTTGTGTAATCAGTTTGTCTTTAACCTATTAGTTTTGATGTGGAGCAGGATCTGCTTACCCTTCCGGAGCACCTGAGATCAACCCCAGTTTTTGGTGGGGTTCGTGTTGCTTAGTCTTTGGTTTTCTATGTTGTGTCATCTGTACTATTATTTGTCTGTTTGTCTTTTTATTTTTTGCCATGGCGTTGTCAGTTTGTTTTCGATCTATGAGTTTGACTGTCCCTCTGGTATCTTTTGCCCCTCTTTGAATTTGGCATTTGTATTTTCCGCCTGCTTTTTCTTTGCATATTTATTTATCAACTGGACAGGTGTGTATCGCTCTCCAATTATTGAATAGTCGTTATGTTGTGTAAAAGTACCGGGTGGGATCATGAAACCAACACAAACTAGCACGTTTGACCGAAAATATCCAATTGATTTTTTGATGTGTTAATATAAATCTTTATTAAAAGTGGCGTCAGCGTTGATATGATATCATTTCAACTTTCATTTTTTTAAAACGTTTACGCTCAGCTGTTGGTGATTTTTGCATTAATGGAATATGTGTCCGTACTTTTCACGTTTAGACATTGCAGTGGTACGTGACAGAGGTAGGTGTAATTGATTATGCTATTCAAATTTACATTTGAATGTTTTGAATGTAAATTAAAGTGTCTTTCTGTTGTAGACATCATTTTAACTAAATATGCACAACGACTCAAGTTGTTATAACCGGTGCATCAATATTTCATTGTTCCAATTTCAGCGTTCATGCGCCTGCATATGGAGTATAATTCTCCCAGTTAATACAATATTCCAAAGCTTGCATTTCTTATCAACATATCTCTGATAGGGTTTGCTGCTTACAATAAAGCTATTAAACCAAGAATTTGAAGTAATTCCTTGTAAAATTTTACGGACGCCATCACGAGTTGGTTGACTGTTGAAACATCTGTTTCACAAATGACGACGGATATGTTTCAATTTTCGTAACCACATCCCGTATCGACCACAATAAAATAGTCTGAACTTGATCCATTTGATGTCTTCAAGAGACCAATAATCAAGTACCCAGTCGGACCCTGTCCTAATTTATATATATATTTATATGACAAATATGAAAACATCATTATATAGTCGTCTTATATATGGTTATTTTGCTGAGTTTGAGATAGACTTTCAGCTGGCGACACACCACACATAATAATAAGATGCTCATACTAATAATTGGTCCGGGTACACAGTTATCGTCCTTTGATTTTCGTTGTCCACGAATATAGTCCCTAGTTTGGACAGTGTGTTACTTGTTGATTTTTTTTATACCCCTTCCAAATTTATTTCTCCATGTTTTATGACTCAAATAGTAAGTAGGGGGGTGAAATGACACTGATTTGGGTAATGAATTTTAAAGTAAAGTAGTGATTTGGTCCAGCTGAAAAATGATAAAAATTAGCACTTCGGAAGCTGTCAAAAGATTTGAAGACCCCCTTAACATGAAATTGTCCATATTTTGAGTTAGAGCCGATGAAGTTTTCTATAATTTTGATATAATTTGTCCCAAAAGTAGTACAACACACTGTAAAAATATTATTGAGAAAGCGCAGGTGGAATTTTTTTAATTTTCATTTATTGTCTAAAAGAAATGCACTACGAAATAACTGTGTACTCGGACCTAAGAGGTGAAATCAGGAAATATAGAATCTGTACTTTGGCAACTTCCCTGGATGATTTGATGGTGTCAATTTATCAAATAGCATAAAATTAAAGGATTTAAACTTTTATTTGATTGAATTTCTGCAAAAATGACCAATTTTGGCATTTTATGGTCAAAATAAGCATTTCATAGCTTTTTCAATTTTGATGCATAAGTGGCATTCTGACTTTCTATCTGACAGGTTTTTATGTGTCAATATTTGTGTTTCTATGCTTCAATCCAGTTGTATTACTCATTTGTGAACTCTGAATCTACAGAAAAGAAGATTATCATATTCTGTAGGATAGCAAGTGGTTCAAATATAAGCCTGTTGAGACTAAAATTGCATGCATGTTTTTCACTAAAAAGTGAAAATTCTTTGTAGCAGACCATACTGTCTGCAAAAAAAGTTGAATGCAAGAGTCTTTTTGTGCTCAGATTTATTGTATCATGTCACCTGAGTATAGAAATGATAGAAAAGACACAAAATTTTATTTCCTATAGCTTCAATATGCATTTTTAAATGTAAATATGTGATACGACCTAAATTGATCCTAAATTATTTTCAGTCTTACTTGACCTAAGACCCTTTTAAACTAATGTGATATGTTATTTGTAACTTTTCTTTCCATTTAAAGTACATTAAATACATATGTAAGGATTATTTATAACCAAAAAGCTTTACAAATTTAAAATTGCTGGAAAATATTACATCTTTATGTAAGGCCCCCCTTCATTGGAAAACCTCCATTTTTAGCCACAGGCTCATATAAATTTGACTTTTAAATAATTATGATAAGTCTGGTAATTCAAATGAGTACTCTATTGCTTTTAATACATAATATACAATATATTAAGGCATTTCAAAAGTATTTTTTTGCAATATTTTAATTTTTTAAGCCCCAAAAGTTGATAGTTGAAAATTTTCAATTTTAACGTCTAAATTTAACACGCAAAGTTGAATATAGAATTAGTCATATTGTCTATAATAAATATCCTATTGCCATGAAACTTTGTTAGCAGTATTATAATTTAATAAGCTTTGGTCATACCAGGTTTCATTAAGATTGGTCAATTTTTTCTACCCTATTAGGTCCGGGTACACAGTTATCGTCCTTTGATTTTCGTTGTCCACGAATATAGTCCCTAGTGTGGACAGTGTGTTACTTGTTGATTTTTTTTATACCCCTTCCAAATTTATTTCTCCATGTTTTATGACTCAAATAGTAAGTAGGGGGGTGAAATGACACTGTAAAAAAAATTGGGTCATGAATTTTAAAGTAAAGTATTGATTTGGTCCAGCTGAAAAATGATAAAAATTAGCACTTCGGAAGCTGTCAAAAGATTTGAAGACCCCCTTAACATGAAATTGTCCATATTTTGAGTTAGAGCCGATGAAGTTTTCTATAATTTTGATATAATTTGTCCCAAAAGTAGTACAACACACTGTAAAAATATTATTGAGAAAGCGCAGGTGGAATTTTTTTAATTTTCATTTATTGTCTAAAAGAAATGCACTACGAAATAACTGTGTACTCGGACCTAAGAGGTGAAATCAGGAAATATAGAATCTGTACTTTGGCAACTTCCCTGAATGATTTGATGGTGTCAATTTATCAAATAGCATAAAATTAAAGGATTTAAACTTTTATTTGATTGAATTTCTGCAAAAATGACCAATTTTGGCATTTTATGGTCAAAATAAGCATTTCATAGCTTTTTCAATTTTGATGCATAAGTGGCATTCTGACTTTCTATCTGACAGGTTTTTATGTGTCAATATTTGTGTTTCTATGCTTCAATCCAGTTGTATTACTCATTTGTGAACTCTGAATCTACAGAAAAGAAGATTATCTCAGACAATATGTGCAAAATGTGTTGTATATATGATCCTTGTCTAACGCCCTGTTTGGATCAAGTTAAATGTGAGGAGCTTGGAACATAAAAGTTGAAGTCCATTATAAAGACATCACTAAATTTGTATAAAAAGCACTTAACAAAATTTTCATTTATTGTCTAAAAGAAATGCACTACGAAATAACTGTGTACTCGGACCAATTGGTTTTAAGGATGTACTAAAGTCAGATTTATAAATTTTTGTCAGCTGTTCACACTCCTTGGTTTTTTCTACGATACTGGATAAAATATTTTGCCCCATAACACCCATTTTTCTTTTTATATAAGACTTCAATCGGTTATAAAAGGTCATTTACCAAAATTTAAGCAGATTATAGATTTCTTTTCGTTCGATTTGAGACCCAAATAATACCAATGCAAATATAAGGTAAAAGTCCGAATCAGCCTTTTCCGGCCATCTTTAATAAAATAAATATCTTGAAAAGAAGCTCCATAACTTATCAATATGTTGAGCTTATTGTGTTCCTTTACTAATGCTCTTCTGATTAATAGTATTAATTTTAAATTCTAGATTTTTAATTTCACGTTCGTACATCATAAAATCATGTTTTGGCTTTTTATAAAATATTATTGAAATCTATTGGATTAAATTTTTGCTTAAAGAATGTTCAGTTTGGCTAACACTCTGAGAGTTATCAATATTTCCAGTTGAATTGTTGTCCATTGCAATCAGATGTTTAAAAAGCTGTCGATTGGAACAATGTTTAACCTGATCACACGATATTTTTTTTGCAATATATAATTGAATATGATATTTTGTATTACATTTACAAGCATCCATATATATATATACGATGCTACAAACGATTTATCGTACATCGTAATAATGCATAATTGAATAAAATACATAGAATACACGAGCATTAAACACGTATTACGAAGAGCATGTTTTTTCAAATAGACAATTGGCATTCATATAAAGACAACTGTGTCCCTCTGCTTGCTTACTGGTCCTTTTATTCGTTGAGACAGTCTTAATACATGAGCTTCTCAAGAAAAATAACAAAATATGACATTAATATTTAAATTCACGTTCCGCTCAACAGAGGATGTCCCTTCACTAAAAAAATCGAAGTTTGGTATCTCTGTTAAGTGTATCCATCAAAAATAACTTGAAATAGTTGATATCACATATACACACTTATAAATTAGTTTTAGTCTTAAACGGTCATTTTGATCCTAACACATTATGAAAAGTCTGAATTAAAAAAAAACGTTAAGTCTTTTTAAGAGTTTAAGTTGATTTTCATATATTTTCTTGTTGTAAATTCAGAATTATTCATACATTTGTGTCACTGTTTATTCAGTACGGATCGGTAACCTTTCAGATAATTCAGTATTTTGTTGTTGTGTACTGGTAAATAACAACTACTGAACAGTCTGAACATACAATGAGCAGATCTCAATTGACTGCAAGAGAATTGTCTGAACAGAACTGAATTGACCGCCGTTGGTAAGTCTGAAAATTCACTGAAAGACTGATTATAACTATATAATTTATTGTTCAGTCTTTTTAGAGCTGTTCAGATCAAAATGATCGTTTCAGTTCAAAAGTGTTTTACTACGTACAGTAAGTCTGCTTCATACCTGGACTTACATATAGAAATTGACTATAATTGGACGGTTGAGAACACAACATTACGACAAAAGAGATATTTTCAATTTTTGCATGTTACATATCTTTAAAGCAATATTGGAGCGTTTACAATAGATGCATTCTTATAAAAAAATCTGTTGCATCAAGGGTTTGGTACGGTAATGTAAGGTCACCCCTTCGAACGTTTTAAAGACGTCATAAATATTTAAATAAAAGGTTTTTGGAATATCTGTGTCAGGGGTGGGCATGTTTATTTTCCACTTATCGTTACCACAAACCCGTTTTCTTCTTTTGTGGAGGGGGTGATGAAATTACCTGTAAAGCTAATCTAGTTTAGCGAAGCAACGTCACCACTGTTTCGGAGTTTTGGTATATCTGTGTCAGGGGTGAGCACGTTTATTTTCCACTTATCGTTACCACAAACCCGTTCTCTTCTCCTCGACATTACCGAGTGCAACTTATAACCGTAATCGAACTTAAAATAAATAACACTTACTACTGGAGTAAGAACTAATCACTCTTCCGAACGACCCGAGTTCACACCTGGCTTTTTGTTGGGTATTTTTGTAATTTATAATTTGCATTTAGTGCTTTGTTATTTTTGATTGGCTTTTAGCCATGATGTTGTTTTTTTCATTTCTCTCTTTGAAAAAGAGTTTTTTTAGTTGGAAATGTTCGCATCAAACTGAAACCAGACTGCATGTTTGTGGCAAGTTCATTTCTTAGGAATCGAATGGAATAAATGTTTCGCTAAAATGTATAAAAATTTTGCAAAAAATATACGACATATATATAAATTTGAATTAAATAGTCATAAGAAATGAACTTGCCAAAACATGCAGTCAGGTTTTGTATAATGCTAACACATGTATAATAAAAAAAAAAAAGGCAGGGAAATAATAAATAGGAATAGTGTTAAGGGATTTAATGGGTGTGATGTCGCGTAATGTTTAGAATACCCGTACATAAAAATAGCTTCAATCAAGGTTGAAATCTAGTTATTTCATATGATGTTTATGAATGAAACCAGAAATGATTATTCTAATACAAAATGTAGTTTTCTTTAGTCTTATAATGCTTTGTGAACATACTTTATATATGTTGACGCATACATATTTTGTTCAAGTTGTTGGTTTTCTGTCCCATTGACGCATAACAATCTTTTTTTTTCTGCGTAAAACACACCTTTTTGCATGCAGAGCATATACAAGTACAATAATATATGTTGCGATTGTTATTTATTTTCTCTGTGAGAAAGCGACATTAACAATGAATGCATTATGTCATTTTATAAGTACGTATTTTCTTTTTCATATAAACAAAGGAACAGCGGGCTTATATATTTCATAGTTATTTCATTGTTTGCATCTTTTTCTCAACGAATAAAATAAAAAAATTACTGATGCATTTGTTGCGCCCATTTTCACAATACTTCTGAAATATTTCAGTTTAAGACTCATAAATGATATACCTTAATGAATTCTCGACATTTCAAACAAACAGGTTTGTTTTGATGATTGGAATTGAATCGTTGTCATAGTTTTATTTCACCATAGCTCACCTTGTGTATCAACGTCACATGCCTTCCGACTGACTCTTCGTCAAGATTGCAATTTGTTTACAATGAACTAATTCTTATCTTGAAATAACACAATGTTAAATTTCATGAGAGCATTATTCAATACGCTATACACATTATATTCTATTCCCGTCGTTACTCAATTTATATGGCCTTCGACGAAATTATGTATCTATGTTAGATGCACTTAAGATCAACTTTATCATCTCTCATTACTTTCCTATTTTAGATTGTATAACTTAAGAAACTCAAGTAAGTTTAATGATGTACTTTGTTCTCGAAAGAAAGTGGTTGCAGTTTTTGACTGCAAGTTTATTAAATGTACTTTTATGCAGTTTTCATCAATCATATTTTTGCGAAAAAAATTCAATGTAAGTGATCATAAACATGTATCCTAAAAGAGGCCAAACGATACCAAAAAGACATTCAAACTCGTCAGTCTAAAAAATTACTGATAACGCCATGGCTAAAAGGAAAAGAGACAAACGTATAAACAACAGTTAACAAAACACAACTGACTAATCCCTCTACCACATACATGACATATGTAACGAATACGACCTGTATGTGTGGTCACGTGTACAGGCATGTCCTGACTCTGACTAATCCTTCTATTACATACATGACATGTGTAACGAGTAACACCTGTATGTGTGTTCACATGTACAGATATATCCTGACTCTTAATAATCCCTCTATCACATACATGACATATGTAACGAGTAACACCTGTATGTGTGGTCACGTGTATAGATATGTCGTGACTCTGACTTAAAGAACAAACAGCCTATTTAATTCTACCAGCGATTTTTTCTTAAAACTTAGTGTGAAGGTATTTCATGATTTGTGGAACAAAATAAGACGAAATAAATTGGGGGTCATCCACTCCGTTTCGTCGCTATAGCAACCTAAGCTTGTGCTTTTCCCAAATATGAACATTATTTGGTTGTTATTTAAAATTTGAAAAAGAACCTACAACCATTATTCATTTTTCATGTTGAATAGTAAATTGGTATCTATCATTTAAAGATTTTAGAGTTTAAGATATTTTGGTGTTTTGATCTTAAAAAAATTGATTTGTTTCAATCCCGCCAAAAATAAGTATAAAAATGAAAAACATTTCCATGATTTAAAAATATCTACCAGTGAATTCTTCATAAAAATTTCAAAAAGGAAAGTGCTTTGTGTACTCTTTCAAATAAAGCCCCCAAAATTATACATTTTCCGACCTTTCAAAAACATTATGAGCAATTTTCATGTTTTTTTTCTCATAAATTTTTAAGAAAAGAGTTGTCATTCTTCAGAACATTGAATCTGATGTCATAGTACAAGTTTCCCACATCTTTCGCAAATATCGCAAATTGGACGTTTGAAACCCATATTAGCAAAATTTTCAATAATAACAACAATATATAACTGCTTTAGAATCCTGTAATACAAGAAATCACAATTTTGCATCAGCAGATACATTATCCTCTTTTAAGAAAAATGACAACGTAAACAATTGAATCGAGTTTGTTTTCAATTTTTTCATGTCAGTGTATTTTCTTGAAAGTGAGGAAAATAATGTTGGATTTTATTCCGGAGCAATTATTTTTCTATTAAGTTATTATAACAACAGTTTAGGTTCACAAACATCAAATTTAGATTTGGATTTGGATTCAAGCATTGATTTTAATCTTCAATGAGAGCAAGACAGTATCTTTACCGTTTTTTCACTTCAGACAATTTCAAACGAAACAAATGACAAAATACAATGCACTTTTCTTTCAATTTGCCAGTATAAATAAGATTGAACTTCATTATAAGATCGGAAAATATTTTACGGGAATCAGGAAAAATACTCAACCCAGGGAATAAGCATAAATAAAAAGTAGTGCTAACTTTTGTGGATATTTGTCTCATTGGTAATCACACCTCATCTCTTTATTTTTATATCTAGTGTAGATCGAAACTATTTGAACCATTTTTATCGGCCTACATTTAGCGGTAGTCTGAATAAAAAGTTACACATATGTATATACAAAAAAAAATCAAGTTTGTAGTTGAACGCGTAATGTCAAGATTATAGGTAATATAGTTTCTTTCTGTTAATTTTTTGTTTAATTATCACTAACTATTTGCCGCAGACAATCCCAGCTCTTTGGACAAAACGTATTTTCACGCGCACTGCACATTCAAATACGGGAAATGCTCTAATTGGGACGTTCTAATCTGCCGCTTATGTGGAGCTGGAAACAACGTCCTAGAGTTTTTATGTCATCATCAAGTTGCGTTACCTAATGCGAATAAACAATAGACAGTTTGGTCTTTAACCCTCTAATACATACATGCCATTTGTAACGAGTATCACCTGTATGTGTTATCATGTGTACAGGTATGACAAGTATGACATGACTCTGACTGAACTCTCAACCCTATATACCACCATTCCCCATGTGAAATTGAAAAATGGTTTAAAGGAAATAATCCACAATGCTTTTCAACATGAAAATGGTAGCATAAGCTACCAATTTATTTCTTTGGGATACCCAACGGCATATTTTGTTAATAGTGAACAAAAAGGTAAAACATGCTACAAAGAAGAACAAGTTATTAGTATGCTTGAGTTTCTTATTGACTTGTTGAATTTGGTGGTAGACTTTTTCAACAAATTGTCGGCATTCCTATGGGAACGAACTGTGCACCTCTCCTTGCCGACCTCTTCTTATTTTCATATTAGTCGGAGTTCCTTCAGACACTTGTCAAAAACCAGAAGACCAAAATAAGCCAGATCATTTAATTTAACATTCAGATATATTGATGATGTTAACAATCCAAACTTTTCTGATTGGGTTCCATTAATATATCCTATATAACTAGAAATTAAAGAAACAACAGACACGGCTTCCTATGCCTTACTTTTAGACTTATACCTTGAATTTGACATAAGCGTTCATCTCAGTACCAGAATCTATGACAAACGAGACGATTTTTATTTTGAAATTATTCCCCCCCACCTTAGTAGCAATATACCAACTTCACCTGCATATGGGATATACATTTCCCAACTCACTCGGTATTCAAGGTCTTGCAGCTGCTACTTAGACTATGTAAAACGTCACCAGTATCTGATAAACCAGGATTATGTCAAAGGACGTCTCGTCCTTTTTATAAAAACGTTCATCGGAAGATACCAAGAAATTGTTGATAAACTACACAAACAATGCACGATGGTCTTGAAGTATAGATTTTAGGTACTGACGTTGTTTATCATCTTAATTACGTGTCATAGTGTTCTTTTATTTGGCTTTGTAAGTTATTAGTTTTACTGTTTAGTCTATTTTTGGTATTATCAATTGTATGTGGCTCGGTACTTATACATCCCGTCATTGTGTTTTTGTGCTATGGTAAATCGTTGTATTCTTGTGTTTCGTTTTTGTTAATGCATTCCTTTCTGTTTTTCTTTGTTGACATATTTGTTTGGTTTTATTTTAGTGATTAAGATTTTAACACAATGTTGACTGTTGTACCTCTATTTTTGACATTTTTACCTTATTTTATGTTTGTTTTGTTCACAAACTGTTGTCAATATAATGGAATTGTATGCGACTGTCTAGAAGGGAAGGGTTTAGCTAGCTATAAAAAAAAGGTTTAATCCACCATTTTCTGCATAAGGAAATACCTGTACCAAGTCAGGAATATGACAGTTGTTATCCATTTGTTTGATGAGTTTGAGTTTTTGATTTTGCCATTTGAGTAGGGACTTTCCGTTTTGAATTTTCTTTGGAGTTCGGTATTTTTGTTATTTTACTCTTTCCATATTCATGAAATTTGGAACGAGTATCACATGTATGTTCTATCGCTGGTACAGGTATGCTTGACTCTGACTTAACCCTTTACTGCATACATGCCATTTGAATGATTTCTCACTAGTTAGTATTCTCATTTGCGTTTAAACTTCTCGACTTTGACTAAATCCTTTTCTACATACATCATCGTTGCATGATTTATCACTAGAAAGTTTTTTCATGTGCGTTTAATCTTCTCGACTCTGACTAAACCCTTTAACACATACATCACTGTACTTTATTACCAGTATATGTTAATGTGCGTTTGATATTCTCGGCCATGACTTAACCCTTTAATACATAAATCACTATTGAATGGTTTATTACCCGTATGTATTCCTGTGTACGTTTGAACTTCTCGAATATGACTAAACCCTATACTACATACATCACAATTAAAAGTTTTATCACCAGTAAAAATTCTCATGCGCTTTTAAACTTCTCTACTCTGACTAAACCCTTAACACATACATCACTGTTGTATAGTTTATTACCAGTATCTTATCTTACGTGCATTTAAAGTTTTCGACTCTGACTAAACCCTTTATCAAATCAATGATAAGTACGAGGTGTATCATCAGGTTGTCTTATGTGTTACTAAGTGTAATGTTTGGTAATAATTAAATATTTTATTACACATATCACATGTATGATATTCATCTCTAGTGTGTGTTCTCAGGTGTGTCCGCAGGTTACCAACATGAGTTAATCCTTTACCACTCACCTCACACTTATAAGGTTTATCACCAGTGTGTGCGTATGTGCATGATGTGTGTCAGTAATGATGTTCTCGTTGGTTATGAACTAAAGTAAATCCTTTACCACATACATCACACTTATAAAGTTTATCACTAGTGTGTGCGTATGTGTATGGTGAATGCATGTAAGGATGTGCTCGTTGGCTATGAACTAGAATAAATCCTTTACCACATCCCTCACATTTATAAAGTGTATCACTAGTGTGTGCGTATGTGTATGGTGAGTGCAGGTAAGGATGTTCTCTTTGGCTATGAACTAGAGTAAATCCTTTACCACATACCTCACATTTATAAAGTTTATCACCAGTGTGTGCGTATGTGTATGGTGAGTGCATGTAAGGATGTGCTCGTTGGCTATGAACTAGAGTAAATCATTTACCACATCCCTCACATTTATAAAGTGTATCACTAGTGTGTGCGTATGTGTAAGGTGAGTGCATGTAAGGATGTGCTCGTTGGCTATGAACTAGAGTAAATCCTTTACCACATACCTCACATTTATAAAGTTTATCACCAGTGTGTGCGTATGTGCATGATGCGTACATGTAATGATGTACTCGGTGGTTATGAACTAAAGTAAATCCTTTACCACATACCTCACATTTATAAAGTTTATCACCAGTGTGTGCGTATGTGTATGGTGAGTGCATGTAAGGATGAGCTCGTTAGCTATGAACTAGAGTAAATCATTTACCACATACCTCACATTTATAAAGTTTATCACCGGTGTGTGTATGTGTATGGTGAATACATGTAAGGATGTGCTCGTTGGTTATGAACTAGAGTAAATCCTTAACCACATACCTCACATTTATAAAGTTTATCACCAGTGTGTGTGTATGTGTATGGTGAGTGCATGTAAGGATGTGATCGCTGGTTATGAACTAGAATAAATCCTTTACCACGTACAACAGATTTATAAAGTTTATAACTGGTGTGTGTTCTAAGGTGCATGATGTGTGCATGTTGGTAATAATCTAGAGTAAATATTTACCATATACATCACATTTATAAGGTTTATCACCAGTACATGTATGTACTAATTTGCATGATGTGTGCATGCAATGATTGTATCCGAAGGTTATAAACTAGAGTAAATCCTTTACCACGTTTCTCATATTTATAAAGTTTATCACTAGTGTGTGCGTATGTGCATGATTTGTACATGTAATGATGTACTCGTTGGTTATGAACTAGAGTAAATCCTTTACCACATTTCTCATATTTATAGAGTTTATCACCAGTGTGTGCGTATGTGCACGATGTGTACATATAATAATGTACTCGTTGGTTATGAATTAAAGTAAATCCTTTACCACATATATCATATTTCTAAAGTTTATGACCAGTGTGTGCGTATGTGCATGATGTGTGCATGTAATGATGTATTCGTTGGTAATAAACTAGAGTAAATCCTTTACCACATACCTCACATTCATGCAGTTAATCACTTTATGCAATAGTGTGTGTTCTAATGTGCATGGTGAGTGCCTGTATTAATTACTGTGGATTCGATATTATTCGTTGGATACCAATTTTAGTGGATTTCGTGGGAACAAGTGAACCACGAAATTGACTGTTCAAAGAATGACATATTTTCTATAGGATTGTCCGCAGACTTCTGCAAAACCACGAAATTAAATATCCACAAACATGCAAGTTTTCATTAATCCACGAAAATTGGTACCCACGAAAATAAATGAATTCACAGTAAACGGTCGTATTCCTAGGTTATTAACTAAAGCAAATCCTTTGCCACATACATCATACTTATAATATTTAAAGGATCTATAAGCTGTTTGTGTTTTAATATGTGCCTGTACAGATTAATTCCTATTAAATCCCTTCCCACATACATCATATTTATAAGGTTTGTCACTCTGTATGTTCCCACGTGTCTCTGACCAAACCCATTACTACATACACCACATTTATAATGTGTATCTCCAGTATGTTTTCTGAGATGTCATGCGTGTTGTTTCAAGTTACCATGGAGAATAAACCTTTCCAACATACATCACAGGTATATAGTAGGTCACTCATGGCATCAGCGTGTGTTCTTGTGTGGGCTTTTCATACAAATGCAGACTAAACCCTGCTCCACAAACATCATAATTACTAGAACATACCCGCGAAATCGCGGGCATTTTAAGTTTGGTTGGAAGTATGCAAACTATTGTAGGATGAATTTTTGCAAAAGAAATATGTCTGGATAATTTCAGAAAAGATATCAAAAGTCAAATAGGGACATAGAGACAGGACAATATTCTCAAGCCCTCTCCCTTTTTTCAAAGTCCGTTATTTTTTGTTTTCTGTTGTATTCCATTATTTTCGCGTTTCTGTATACTATGAACATAAGTATATATATTATAAATAAAGTGTATTTGCTATTAACTATAAATTCTAAGTTTCTTCTCCACGGCGATCACTGCTATATTATATAGAGAGTCTCTATATATTATAGTAGTATAATCATAGTATACATGCCGATAAACTCGAAAATAATTGTCCTGTCCCCGAGTATTATTAACTTGATTTATTTCACTTGACCGGGCGGAGTTTAACCCGTTCGCTCATCATAGACCAGTCCATCTATAGATAGGTGTTTTGGGACAAACTCATCAATGAAGTGTCCAATTATGGTCATTGATCCGTTTAAATATGTAAACACTGTATGTGTGTTCGCAAAATAAATAATGAGACACAGCCGTTTCTTTTCTTGTAAAGCGGAGTTTAAACAGATGTAAAAATTGTTACATTTTTTGAAATTGTGGATATGAAAGTTAAACCATGACAATCGCAGTTGCAAATAATGCATATTTCGTTATTCTATAACGATTTGAAATACTTTTATCTTCCTTTTAGAGGCGGATTTTTTGGCAGATGCCCTTTCCCCCCTTTTTGTGGAATTTTTTGTTGTTGATTATTTAGGGAATCACTGAAACATGACTTGCGCGGCACCCTCTTAGGCAGTCAATGCCCCCCATTTATAAACATTTCTGGAGCTGCCACTGCTTATATTCCAAATACTTTAATTTTTTTTTTTTGGGGGGGGGGGGGGGGGGGTACTTGGATAAGTTGCAAACAGAATTGATCATAATAAAGGAAGGAATAATTATTATTTTTTTTATATTTTTATATATATTTTTTTAAATCACGTTTAAAATGAATCTCACAATCAGAAAGGTTTGAAACAGAATAATACAATAGCCGATACTTTAAAATACCGTTTGCCTTAGCACAAATCTTAAAATGTTTTTTTACGGGGGTTCATACATCGTTCCCTCAGTTCTTTTGTATATCTGTTTAGTGACACTAATAGGTGATTAGGTGTTGCAATCAGTAATAATAATTATAACGGCAATCAACCTTATCACACACATCTTCAAATAGACTGCCCTTATGCAAATTAAAACGTTAGCTCCGCCCGATCAGTTGAAATGACATTGGTATACTTATGAAAATTATGTGTAAGTTTAAAACCGGTAGTCATGTCTGAATTAAAGTCGGTCTGATGGCGGAAACAATATCCGGACGCCTTTATTTTCGTTTTTCTCCCAAAATAACCCAAACTGAATAATCATAAGAATGGATGACAAATACGGCTATACATGGTACCTATAGGACACAGAGGCATGATGATTAGTTTATTGTGGAAGGAAGAGAAGCGACACACAAAATGAGGTCTTCTCGTTTAAAAGTATAGATGCTGTTTATATCAAGTACCGGTATGTATTCTTAAGTATTCTTGTAATGTTTGATAATTACTAAATCCTGTAACCCATACATCCCATTTGTAAGGTTTACCACCGGCATCACTGGTATGTGATCACATGTGAGTCTTTAAACCATGATCACTGGTGTGTGTAAACGTGTGAATCTTTACACCATGATCACTTGTATGTGTTAATATGTGAGTCTTTACACCACGATCACTGGTATGTGTTAATTTGCTGTGAGTCTTTACACAACGATCTCTGGTATGTGTTAACGTTTGAATCTTTACACCATGATCACTTGTATGTGTTAATGTGTGAGTCTTAACACCATGATCACTGGTATGTGTTAATATATGAGTCTTTACCCCACGATCACTGGTATGTGTTAACATGTGAGTCTTTACACCCCGACCACTGGTATGTGTTAATTTGCGAGTCTTTACACCATGATCACTGGTATGTGTTAATATGTAAGTCTTTACACAACGATCTCTGGTATGTGTTAACGTGTGAATCTTTACACAATGATCACTTGTATGTGTTAATATGTGAGTCTTTACACCACGATCACTAGTATGTGTTAATATGTGAGTCTTTACACCATGATCATCTAATGTGTTACTATGCAAGTCTTTACACCACGTTCACGGCAAAACAATCAAGACATTAAAGTTGTATTAAAAGATGTGAGAAAAAGTAAACTGTGTTTCTTAATGGTGTAATTGAAAGAAATTCAGTGTCTAGTAAGACATATCAAGTTGTTTCAGACAAAAAATGGTCGATTTTGTGATATAAAAAAAGCACGAATTTTAACTTGAGCTCGTACTTATATTGTCCAGTAACTGCTAGTCTCCTAGATCATTGCGTCGTATCTTCTTTTGTTTTTTCGTGCTTCGTGCCGATCAGATGAGTCAGTCCCTTTCCAACTAATCTTTAGATTGTGTATGTCAAGGATTTGTCACTATTCTTTCACAGACTGTAATTTACGTTACCTTTGTACCCTCAACGCGTTTATTACTTAATTGTAGTCATTTGAGCAAGTAGAGTCTTTATATACAATTAGAACAGTACATACGTATTTTTACTACAAAGCATAATGTGCTGGGGCACTAGGCTTTCCTCGTCTAAGAAGGCCGACCGGACTGAATTACCCTGGTTGACGATCCAAGTAATGTCCAAAGAAAGTCCCAGTTTTCTGAAACATATCTCCTCGAACCGATTAAATAAAACACCAACATTGTCCGAGTTGTCTATCTGATAGACTGTTCGAAATGTCTTGATGAACGATCCAATTTAACTTTTGACTTGAGTTGCCCTCAGTCCGATTTTTCTTGTACTCGAGCATTACTGGGTTTTCTTTAAAAGTCTGGGAGTTTTGCTTATGGTTGAATGCCACACGGTGAACTATAGTTGTTTCCATCTACGTCATTTGGACTCTGGTTGATAGTTGTCTCATTGGCATTGATACCCATCTCCTTATTTCTAATGGTAAAATCATTCTCTTTAGTTCGACTCCGAGCAAATAAGAGGTCAATATATTTTGAGAATACCCTTTTTTAAGGCTGTATTTCATAAGCAGACTTCTTGGGGTCCTTTGTTTTTTTATGTCGTCAGGTTGCTGTTTCAATGGCGTATACCTGAAATCTCATTTAATAAGGACCTTTATA
Source organism: Mytilus californianus (assembly GCF_021869535.1). Taxonomy (NCBI): domain Eukaryota; kingdom Metazoa; phylum Mollusca; class Bivalvia; order Mytilida; family Mytilidae; genus Mytilus; species Mytilus californianus. The sequence continues at coordinate 9,855,926 of NW_026262604.1, read as the reverse complement.
TGAACTGCCTGCCAATATTAACGTTTCTATCAGAGAGCCTTAATATGCTAACGGGATATGCAAACACATAAGTCAGACAAACTGACAACGCCATTGCAAAAATCCAAAAACTAAAAACGACAAAAAAGAAAGCATCAGTCATCAGAAAGCAAAAGATAGAAAACTGAATACTAGGCGACACACCCAAATGGAGTTTTGTAATATTATATAGTTTCTAATTAGATATTGTGTCATGAACCTCCCTAATCTGATGGCAATTGAAGATACTCGGAAATCTTATAAGAAGAACATATCAATTTATATCAAATCACAATTGTTAAATGCTTAACAGGGAATTGACCGAAAAAGTAACATCAGCACTGAAAATGAGTGAACAAGTTGAACTTGTAAACATGCCTGAAACTGCTGACTGGAATAAATCGGTCGCCTAGTATTCAGATTTTTATGGCTGGCAAATGATTGTTTCATGTGTAAATATAAAAAAAATGGTAGATGTTTTAAAAAGATAGAAAACTGAATACTAGGCGACACACCCAAACGGTGGTTTGTAATATTATATAGTTTCTAATTAGATATTGTGTAATGAACCTCCCTAATCTGATGGCAATTGAAGATACTCGGAAATCTTATAAGAAGAACATATCAATTTATATTAAATCACAATTGTAAAATGCTTAACAGGGAATTGACCGAAAAAGTAACATCAGCACTGAAAATGAGTGAACAAGTTGAACTTGTAAACATGCCTGAAACTGAAGACTGGAATAAATCGGATCTTCACAGCAGAGAACGTATTGAAACTAATGTGTGGAATGATAAACTTGCTGACATTCGTAAAGCAAATAGAAAAAGAGCTAAATTAATTTGTGCCGTGACTGTGGTGCTATTGGTTGGTTTTTCTCTTGCAGTCGCAATCGTTGTAATGTATGTGAAAGGTAGATATATTACACTCCCTTTAAGGTATTATGACTGATTGTTTTTTCTTCTTACCTCTAGTGTTGATAATTAACATATTTGATTAAAGTTAACTTTTCTATTATAATAATAAATTTATTTCTCATAGTGTCACATTGATTGTCATTATTAAAACATCTACCATTTTTATTATGTTTACACATGAAACAATCATTTGCCGGCCATAAAAATCTGACGTATGAGACACTAACAATATAACACTTGATACAGTAATTTTCGATGTTCAAACAACTAAACATTACTCATTAAAAGTTTCATATCCATTTATCTGTAAACTTGTTATAAATTTCTAAATATATAAACATTTCTTGCAAAATGTGTAAAAGCTTCGTTATTATCGTATATGATTAGAAATATCTACTTGTAAACATATTTAGGTTAATCAATTCTATTCTGACAAAACATTTAACTACGTGTTATGCTATTTACAAGGCGATGACACGTTTTTAGGATGTGGGATATAGGGGGTAAAAAGGGAGATTGTTGGATGAGTGGGTCACGAAATTGAGATGTGGGATAAAGGGAGTAAAAAAAAGTGAAATCTGGGAAAAAAGAGGGAGAAAAGTGGGAAATGGGAAAATATTACAACAAAATTATCGGAAAACATTTAAATTTTGTCCTTAAATTGCACCGATTGTAATTGTGAGTCAACTTCTTTAGTTGCTCTCACTTGAACGAGTGCCAGAATGTCTTGCCACCAAGAAGTATAACAGTCGAGACATTATATACTTCGGAGCCAACCGTCGGTAACAAAAATTGGTATGTTGTCGTAAATGGAAATGCCTATTCAAAATCTATAAATAGAACGCTAATAACCATTTATAAACATTGCAAATTAGAGTTTCACAATGACTGGGCAAAACATCATGATAAATTTGATATCAACATTAGTTAACCATCCATGTACTTGATATAATTATTAATATTGATTATTCGCTTTCTTTAAAAGATACATTGAATGTTATTTTAAAATGATACTTTTGCATTGTATTTTAGCGAACTATAATATGTATATGGAAAAGAGTTCAGAACTAGAAAAACAGGTGCAACAGTTGGCATTAAATACTTCTAGTTTAGAAAGACAAATTCAGATTTCAAATCAATTAGGTAAATTACTGATATTTCGAGTCATTTTGGCAATTAAGACTTTTTATTCTTATAAATCTTTTTTTATCAAATACAAATTATTGTCATACCATAATAAATGTAATGACCTACCAACTAGAATTGAAAAACAAAGATTTCTTCCATCTATTTCTTTCAAAAATATAAATAATAAAATGATAAAAAGGGGAAGATACCATGTAAGTACCCGTCCACGTCACCTCTGTGTTTTTGTTAGATGTATTTCTATTTGTATCCATCTGATGAGTTCAGCCTTTTTCAACTGATTTTTATAGTTTGTTCTTATGTTGTACTGTTACACCACTGTTCCAGGTTAGGCGGAGGGTTGAGCGCTGACAAACATGTTTAACCCCGCCACAATCTTTATATGTATGTCCCAAGTTAGGAGCTGTCACGAAATAGAAGTTCCTTTATAATGCAAGTTCCAAGTGGAAAAAAAATATTCTGGAATATTATTTCCACTGGAATAAATATTACAGTATATGTTCCTAACGGAATAAATTGTATAGAATATATGTTCCAACAGGAACAGATATTATGACTTTGTTTATAACAAATTTTCCAGTGGAACCTCTGTTAGACGGAACAAATATACGTTGACAGAGCCTGTAGATCAGTGGTTGTCGTTGGTTCATGTCTGTCATATTTATTTTTTCGTAAATTGTTTTGTTATAAATAGGCCGTTAGTTTTCTCAATTGAATTGTTTCATATTTTTCATGTCGGGGCCTTTTATAGCCGACCATATGGTATGGGGTTTTCTAATTGTTGAAGGCCGTACGGTTGCCTATAATTGCTTACATCCACTTCATTTGAACTTTGGTTGTCTCACTGGCGATCATACCACATCTCCTTATTTTCATAATGAACATCATAAGTCAAGGTCAAACGGACAATGCCTATTTCTAACGGTGATTCCATCAAACAACAATTCACAAACTACTACATATTTAAAAATATAGACTAAGAAACACTAACCCAAGCAAAACCAGTCAGTTGTTGTCTCTTTTACGCATTCCCCGTTTCCATTCTCAATTTTATTGAATTATGACTGAGAATTCAACTTGTTTAGAAGTTATTTCTACATCCTAACAAGTAGGCATGAACACAATAAGTCAAGGTCAAACAGTCAATGCCTTATTATAATGGTGATTCAATCAGACGACAATTCACACACTACTACATATAAAATATAGACTAGGAAATACTTACCCAAGCAAAACCAAGATTTTCTCGCTGTGTTGAAGACCTATTGGTGGCCTTGGGCTGTAATATGCTCTTTAGTCGGGTTGTTGTCTCTTTGACGTATTCCCCGATTCCATTCTCAATTTTATTTAATTCTGACTGAGAATTTAACTTGTTTAAAAGTTATTTCTACATCTACCAAGTAGGCATGAACATCATAAGTCAAGGTCAAACAGTCAATGCCGTATTCTAACGGTGATTCGATCGAACAACAATTCACAAAGTACTACATATAAAATATAGACCGGGAAACACGAACCCAAGCAAAACCAAGGTTGAATTCTGACTTCGAATTCAATTTATTTAAAAGGTATTTCTACATCCTAGGAACAAAAGGTTCAAATGGAGCTAAAGGTGCTGTTGGTGAAAGAGGTCCAAAGGGTGATATGGGCATAACTGGTCTAGTCGGTCCTACCGGAAGCGGAGGATTAGCTGGAGAAAAAGGACAAACAGGTGATAAAGGTCAAAATGGACAAAATGGACTTCCTGGCTCAAATGGGGAACATGGTGAAAAGGGTATCAAAGGTGACAAGGGCTTAATAGGAAGTAAGGGCCCTATTGGCGACAAAGGCCAAAGAGGTGAGACTATCAAAATAAGTTCAATTTGAATGTCTAAAATATATGATCTGTTTGATTAGCTATGAACTTATTTATAATAATAGACGACTTTCAAATTAGTGCATTTTTCCAATGTAACAATGATTTTGTTATGACGTCACAATAGGAACCGATTGTTTATGGATGTTATTTTCGCCGATTGACCTCGAGTCAACCGGTGTAACTCATATATATATATAAACAACTCGAAATTGTCGTATTACAGTTGTATTGTTTTATAGGTTATATTACAGAATACAGCTGTATATCAAAATATATCAAATGAAAAACAATGAAATATGTTGAACGTCATATATCTGACAAACAATAAATTAGCCTTTATATAAATATAAATATAGATTCTACCACTGCATCAAGTGTGATACGATATCTATCCACTCGAGACAGTTAAATTTTCAAATTTAAAACCCGCGAGGCTCGCCATTCGTTTTAAGTATTTAAAATTTAACTGCCGAGAGTGGATAAATATCGTATTGCATGAGTTTTGGTGGTGGAATCTGTTTCCCTTATGATTTATAGACGATATACATTTTAATCCTACTTTTCGAATGATCTGCAAAGCAAAAAATGTTGACGCCATAATCAAATTTTGGCCAATGACGAACTGAGATCAAACGAACCACACGTTGATTAAATAAAAAAAAAATCAATAGGTCAGGAAAACATATTATGATTACCCGTTTTCACTATGATGCATATTGTAATTTATTTTTATCTAATTCTAAAAGGGAAGTCCGGACTAGCGACAAAAATCAAACTTTACTAGAGTATCTACTTCTTCAACGCCCATATCAAAATTTTGTCGGTCTGATACTTACTTCAAGTGTACGAATTAAACATCCTTAAAACATACTGTATATCCATTTCGGAACCCTTGTTGGTCATACAGACACATAATGAGATAGAATGATCCAAACAAAGATAGCAATATTATGAACTTTGCTCTCACACACGATATTATGTGAACAGTTATATTGAAAGGTTTAAGTGCATTTTAAAAAAATATGTGAATTCATAAATGTCTACAAAAGTCATATGTGAACATATGAGCTGCGTCGGATGGAAATCGACCTTATGCAAGTGAACGTATACATGTACATGTAAAAGACTTTGATTGATTTTGAAACATTAAAATACGACATAAAAGATGGATTCTTGTCTGTTTTATAGGATTCTTATTACAACTGATATTTCAAACAGTTACAGACTTTGCATAGCGATTATTTCAACCAGAAATAAGTTAACCGATGTATCGATATTCATTTGCATAAAGTCGATTGCTATCCGACACAGCTCATATAGTAAGGAATGTCTTTCTTTTTCATTACGTAGTTAGTATACATAAAATGTGAAAGTGAACATAAAATAATCTTAAATCATTATTGAAGACCAAATTAAAACATTGATTACAAATTATATACTTTTAAATATACATTATGTACATACATTATGTTGCAAGTGAATACGTCTCTTTTGAGACATAATCATGTTTCACAGAAATCTACAAGAGAAAACCTAGCTATTTACAAATCCATCTAAAGTCAACTTTGCCTAGTTGAGTTGAAGCATCAATTTCTAAATAATGTATAAATGTGCTACTCTAATATTGATTGCAGGAGAACGAGGACAAAGGGGTGAAAAGGGAAGCCCAGGAGATTCAGGTAACTAAATACGTTATCATGTCAATAAATATAGAACTGTTAAATTCTTGATTTAAATCAATTAGAAACGGTAACAACCAAAGTTTTTCATCATATGAATGAGTGTGGGATAAACATCAATGTGCAATCCCAACCACTCAAATGTTCATCAATGAGTGTGGGATAAACATCAATGTGCAATCCCAACCACTCAGATGTTCATCAATGAGTGTGGAATAAAAGTCAGTGTGACAATAACACTACAACTCAGATTGCAATCAATGAGTGTGGGCAAAACGTCAGTGTGACAGTATCCCAACAACTCAGAATTAAATCCCTAAGTATGGGATAAACGTCATTGTGACAGTAACTAACAACTCACAATGATTATATGAAGGGGCATTTGTTCCCCCAAATTCTTTATCGTATATCCAAATTGCAATAGAACTGTGAACTCATTATAAGATCTCAGCACTTCTTAAGTATTCAAGACTAGACAGCATCTAATTTTAAAAGCATCGACATGACCTCCGACGACTGCCGATTGTAATATGACCCGATTAAAACATAAATATGAGTATAAATGAAAAGACAAGCATGTTCAAACATGTAATGACCGATCTGACTGCTAATAGCGAAATAGTATCTCTATATTTCGATTTTGTTAAATCCTTCAAACAAATAATATCATAATTTTATTTTTTTGTCTGAATGATAGGTAATATTCTTTTCAGATTCGAGTGAACATTAATTCGTTTAACACTTTGATGTAGAATTTGATGCGACTGTCGTACAAGTGAGAGGTTTAGCGCAATAAAACCAGGTTCAATCCACCATTTTCTACATAAGAAAATGCCTGTACCAAGTCAGGAATATGACATTTGTTGTCCACTCGTTTGATGTGTTTGTGCTTTTGATTTTGCCACCTGATTAGGGACCTTCCGTTTTTAATTTTCCTTGGAGTTCAGTAATTTTGTGATTTAACTTTTGACCCTGTAAAATATAATCTGAGAGATCCCTGTTTAAAGAAATCGAATATCTATCTTATTCAAGACTTTGTGTCGTCTGTCGTACACATGTATCATACTTTGTGTAGTCTAGTGTACACATGTATCACAGGTTCAAAGGTCAATCATCATATTTCTGCTCTGTTGGTTTGTGACCTTTATTGCAGATACGAACCTTCATATCAAAATGGTTAGCGATATCAATTTACTTAAATAACAAATTTTAATGGTATTAATTTAAATTATTTTGAGCTGGCAGTCATATTTTACACTCTTGTCTGCTCAACTCAGGTTTCAGATCTCAACTTTTTTGTATTATAAACTAATTTCCTTCTAAAGATTGATAAATTATTTAATAACCAAAGCCATAGGATTGTCATTTACATAAAAAAAAAACAAATGTTATGCGTGAATAAAAATATTGGTGTTTTTTAGTTATTACAATTAGCTGTGGTTCTGGATGGGAACAGTTAATGAATAGTTGTTACTACTTTCATTTCCAATCAACGAAGACATGGAATGATGCAAAGGTACAAATAGTAACGTAAAATATTAGCAAAGGAACTGATATAATTACGAAGATAAGACTAGAAGGCCAAGCACGTGATAGTAATACATGTTCATGATGTTAATCTAAAAATGGATCAATTTCGACACTCCCTTACGCTACTCCTACATTTCCATTCAAAATAAGCGTATGTTCCATGTTGCTTAGCAAATTGTCCATTTTGTTTACTTTTTTTCGATATAAGTTTTTGTTTTTCATCCATTCACGTTGTTATGGCCATCAGCATCAATTCGACAGTGGAATGAACGGTACGTCGTATATACATTTGAACAAGGATCGCAACATTTTGCACGCGTAAAACGTGTATATTCTTACTCCAAAGAAAAATTCACTGCCGTCGGAACGACATGATACAATGTACTCGAAAATATTATGCAATGGCATCTTTCAACAATGCATCGATCTTTTCAAATGCTGATTAAAAATTAATGCCATTTTTTTATACCAACTTCAATAGCTCGAATATCACTTCGACAAAGAGGACTCGCTTATTATTCTTGCTGATCAAGTCAGTATCGAAAGCAAAATGTATATAATATATATTTTAGCATTTTCTAATAATATACAAGAATAAAGCCACATTTAAATATAATTGTAGTATATTTGTTGCGCTTTTTCAAACGTTGGTTTGCTAATTTAGTCCGATACCTTTTTGTGCAATTAGCATTATAAATATTGTACTTCTCTGCCATATTTACTATTTTGACACAAATTTAAATATGTATTTTGTAGATTGATTGTCATAACATGGGAGGATTTCTTGTAAAAATTGACAATAACTTTGAAAATTGGTTATTGAAATCCTTTATAAAAACCGGTAAGTAAATTTGTTTATGATACACTGTTTATGATTTTCGTATCGTTGATTTATAATTTATTAATATAAGATTAATAAACGGACCACTGGCGCTGAAAAACCAACAATACAAATTGTAGAAAGAATACAGAATTTTTATTACTAATAATACAACAAGTATATGTACAAAAATATGTATGTGTGGATATTTGATAGGCCGCAGATAAAATGTTTAACCAGTTCCAGGGAGACAAACAACCCGATAGCCAAAGGATTGAAAAGAGCATATCGGGGACCCTATGATAACGTAAGTGTCAAAATATCCCTCCTACGTGCAAGAGTGGACTGGACGGAGAACCCCCCTCTGTTTACACAAATCTCTGCAAAACAACAGTCTCTCCGATTTTTTATATGCAAACAACCTGAATTACGTGTACTGCGGAGATGAAACCTCCCTTCTGATACCAGAAGTGGAGGGGATTCCTCTCGATGACAAGAGTGAACCCTAGGAAATTATTTAATACCCTCCATTATAGAGCCGGTAGGGTAGAGATATGTGCCAGAGGGGGACAGTTCTAAGTCCGTGTACTGTCTCTCTGAACCGCCAAATGAATGGGGTCTCATTATTCCCCATTTATTTGGTGGGAAAACCTCAGCAACACCGATTACGAATGTTTCAATAACTGCCTGAATGTTATTCAAGAAGATACCAATACCAACTTGTGACAAGTGTGTGCCGTCATGTCTGAATAAAATAGAATCAGAGGCTTTGATAGCTGGATACCTTAAAATGTATTGACCTTCTTTCTTCATAAACGATCTTACAGCACAGTTTACTCTTTTTCTTGCTATTTCAATTAACTTTGGCCTTAATGGTCCATGCCAATAGTGCCTTAGTAAAATATCTGACCATATGATTTTAATGTCAGGTGCGAAAACTTATATTCTTAAAAATGAGCATTTGATGTTCTCGATTAATTCATTAACACTAAATCATTTGCACCCAGATGTATAAAAATATAATTAGGGGCTCGCAACTTTTTTATTTTACTTTCAAAAAAATGAATCCAGAGCTTTCTATTTCATTCCTGATTTTGTTATCCATTGCTATTGTGTATCTGATAAAAATATGTTACGAGCTTCTTATAACAGGTTTCGTTGAAGTGTCAGGAAAATTCAGAAAAGGCATAGTATTCTAAAATAAAAAAATATTAAAACAAGACTTATTTTCAATTTAGTATTGCTATTTTGTTAAAACGCGATTTAGGTAGTTTTCTGAGTAACATGCAATAATTTAGATGAGGTAAAATAAAAAAATATAATGCCTGAGATTTATAAGCATGATGAATATCAGGAAACAAAATATATTTGTAAAAGTAAGACTGATAATTTAGTAGAAACATATGAATAAACTAATTAAAGATACAGGCTTAAAGTTATGTACGTCAGACGCGCATTTCGTTTCGAAAAAAAAATGTTATATAGACCAAAAACAGTACTAAGTTGAATGAACTGTATTCTGTTATCTTTTTGATTTTCCTGAAATGTTTAAAAAATTGTTCTGATAAGCAGTGTGTTTGTTTTAAGATAAGAACCCAGGTGACGTTTGGATCGGAGCACATGATTTTGTACGAGAAGGACTTTTTGTATGGGAAACTGACAATACACCACTTACCTACACTGACTGGTATCCTGGCGAACCAAACGATTTTGATAACAGGGAGGACTGTGCATGTTTGTATCATAGTGAAAGATACAGATGGATTGATATTTCATGTTCAAATACATTTTATTATATTTGTGAGAATCATTAAGATACACGTACTATAGTACAATTGTGTAGCTTATTTAGTGACATCTACATGTTAATAATGCAGCAGTAGCTTATCAGATGTTAAATATGCTCTCTTATAAAAACATTTCTATATCTTTTTTTTTTTTGGACTGTCTTAGATCATTGAGTTATAATTTTACCTTAAACAAAGTTAATGGTTACAAATTGTTTTTTTGAAAGAGATATATGTCGATGGACATGTTGATTAATTAATAGATATTTTAATTTATGGTCGCATACAGAAATTTAGCGTTTGTGCCATTGAGACAGCAAGACACAAGACTACAAAAACGTATGCACCAGCTAAAAATAATAAGTATGCCGTCCATTGTTTAATTTCAAATAACCTGGAGTTAGATTGGCGACGACTTTATGCTAGAAGGACTACCAAAAGTTGTGCCATAAACAGATCCTTAAGTGACACTAAATGAAGGTCTATATCTTAAATGTTAAATGCTTGGAACAAAGGACTAAAACAATCCTAGGACAGTATCACGCGACTGCATTTACATGATTACTAGGAACAAACTTATTCCCCTGAGCACTTCTCTTTAACATATTCGCGATACAGGATAAAGGATAAAATAAGTCTGTTTGGTATAAGTGGTGTTTATCACACAACTATATTCCAGAAAAAAATTCTGATGATGACTGACTTCCAAAACGGTGCTTAGCTGTAGTCGTTATTTTGCCTTATTTGTCTTATCTAAACTTATAAGTAAATAAAAATAACACTTTATAAATTTAGATTTCTAGATTATCTTTCATTATAGGAATCCACGGAAATGCTTTATAACTAAAAAGGACATAAATGAATAAACCAATCCATTTAAGGTCAAATATGACTGAAGGAGTGAGAACCATATTTTGTTTTAAATAATTGATAACTTCATCAACGCAGAATATAATAACAAACCATTGATTTAAATCATGTCCATTCAAGTTTATAATTTGGTATGCCTTCTTGATGAAATCACTAACATTTTATTTCTGATGTAGTGAGTTCAAACTTTGTTTCTGCACTATTTGTTCGACTCCGATCTTCATCAACTGACTCCTAGTTGTGCTTCCAATCGTCCACCTTCCTTCACCAATAGCAACTTATCGCTATGACATAGTAAAATATAATACATATTTTGCATATCTATCTTACATTTTCTTTAAATTAAATTATTACATTACATGTATGTTTCATTACAATACGTTATTTTGATTGGCCAAAAGCAATCTCTCGTCATTCTGAAATTAACCTTCATTTCAAAATGAAATGTAACATTCATGATGACACGAGCTTCTACAATAAAGTGCACAGGTTAGTAAAAGAAAAACTTGATAGAAATCGTGTGTTCATGATCCTAGCAAAAAAATGTAATTATAAGTATTGGGTGCTTGTCGACACCTACATCAACAGCAAACAGTGAAGTCTAACAGATGTTTAAGAATTAAATGCTTCTTTTTGTAATTTTATGGTGTTGTAAAAGCGTTGACCGTGCGCACTTTTTTAATTGTGCGTACCTTGACACAGTGTAAAGACCAAAGTGGTCATAATTTTATTTCGAATAGTCATTGAGAGAGGCGAAAGATACCAAAGGGATTTTCGATCGAAAAAGAGGTGAGAATTACCAAACGGACATTCAAACTAATGATTAGCAAAACAAACCGACAATGGGGAAAAAAACAAAAACAAAAACGAAGAAAAGACTAACAACGGTACACACATTACAACATAGAAAACTGAGCAACACGAACCACACCAAAGAACCATGGTGATCTCAGGTGCTCCGGAAGGGTAAGCAGATTCTACTCCACTTGTACATAAAGCGATGATTCCCTGTAGACAACCGTATCGATAAATACATCAAAAAACAAGTATATTCTGACAAAAAGTCAAGACACTGAAGGTGTATTACATCATTTGTGAAAAAGTCAATTTTGTTTCTATATGGTGCATGAAATACAAAAGAATGTTTCTAAAGAAATTACTAGTTGTTTCAGATAATACAAAATGGTTGAATATATGTTATATAAGAAACAAGAGTTATACTTACTAACACTGATTTGGGTAACAATATATTAAAACATTACTTAAGTATACAAAAAGGAGAACTCATTTGCCTATATCATTTCGGTACTTAAATGTTGCCATTGGACAAGATCAACTTTTAGTTTATTTTTGGCTGAAGCAGTATAAGACAATTTCACTCTCATTGGATGGGTATTGATTGGCATTTAAGTCGCAGAAACATATATCTTTTTTAATTGTAGAAAGCTTTGACCGTTAGTGTTTAGTTATTGCTAGTCTCTAAAATCGTTGTGTTGTGTGTCTTCTTTTGTCTTTCTGTTAGTGTTTTTGTGCTTTGTGTTGATCAGATGATTCAAGACCTTTCCAACTAAATTTAAAGATGTGTATACAATGTAGCTGTTACATCACCGTCCCAGGTCTTTTTTTTTCATTGTGGAAGTCCGAACGGACTTAATGTCCCATGTAGACGGTTAAAGTCGTGTTCATAGAAAATTCCAGTGTAATTCAATACATATCTTTTCAAATCGAATTAATAATACACCAACATTGTTCAAGTTGTCTATCTGATAGACGGCCCGACATGTCACTATGAACGATCCAATTTGTCTTTTTGTAGAATTGTTTTCGGACCGAGTTGTCTTCGATTAACAGTTTGCGAAGAGTTCCTTAAGTTTTGCATACGACTAAAGGCCGTTCTGAGACTTATAATTGCCAACATTCACGTCATTTGGTTGATAGTTGTCCCATTTTGGCAATTATTATTCTTATTTTTTATAGTAAAATTATTCCTTTTTTGTTTAACTTCGACCGATTAAGAGTTCAATATATTGTGAGGATACCGTTTTTTTTTGCTGTTTATCATACGTGGACCTCTTGAATTCTTAGATTAGTTGTGTCGTTAGATTGATGTGTCTGTGACATTTCTTGTTATGCGGACCCTTATCTACATTGCATCTCAACGTTATCCTTTATATAATAGAGAAGCGGAAGATACCAATGGAATATGCAAACGCATAAGTCGGCAACAAACTGATAACGACATTGCCAAAAAAAAAAAGAAGAAAGAAAACGACCTAAGGATAAGCAACAGCGAGCATGACACAGCATCGAAAACTAAAAACTGAGAAACACGAACCCCACCAAAAACCGAAGGTTTGTAATCTTTTATAGCTTGTAATCAATTACTGATGTATAATGATCCTCACTGATATGAAGATGGCAATTGAGGGTACTCGGAAATCTTATCAGAAGTACATATCTCTTCACAAATTGAAATAATCAAATACGTTTGACAGACCTTCATTCCGTTCACACTTTTCATAACCTTGAGGGAATATTCTTTTCTATAATTATCCTAAGAACTTCAATATATTTTCAAACTCACTAAACAACAAATACTGTTTCATGTTATTAAAAGAGAACAGACTGAAGAAGTTTCATCGCCACTGAAAATGAGTGAAGAAGTTGAACTGTTTAAAATTCTACAAACTGAAGACAGGAATGAATCGGAATTTCAAACCAGAGAAATTATTGGAACAAATGTGGATGATGATAAACTTGCTGAAATTCGTAAAGCGAGTAGGAAAACAGATAAATTAATTTGTGTTTTGACTGTGGTGCTATTGGTTGGTTTTTCACTTGCAGTAACAGCCGTTGTCGTGAGTCTGAAAGGTAGGTATATTTCTTACCCTTCAAAACATTGTGACTACTTGTTTTTCCTCTTATTTCTGGTGCTGATTATTAGCATATCTTATTACAGTAACTTTTTCTATTGTCATAAAAATTTATGTATTAAAGTGTCACATATTGATTGTTATAAAACCTCTACAAAATCTCTAATATTAAAACAGAAAACAATATTTATACAGCCATAAAAATATAACAGTATGACACTTTATACATTGATCATCAAAGTTTAAACAACTTCACAAAACTCATTAAAAGTTTAAAATCCATACATCTGTAAACTTGTATAAATTTCTAAGGATAAACCAATATCATGACTATGGTTGGGAGAGACGTATAAAACGTTTCATTATTATCGTATGTGAGTAAATATCTCTACTGATCAAGATAATTGTATTTATAAATCCCCATTCTGTCAAAACATTTATCTTCATGTTACGCTATTTACATAGAGGGATAACACACGCTTTCACTAGTCAACTAAGTTTGATCCGAAACGATCATTTTGAACTAAACAGCTCATAAAAATATTCCCCTTTTTTTTATATGAACAATAAATCAACAAGTAATTTTTAGTCTCTCAGTCAATTTTAAAGTTTAGCCACTGCAGTAAATCCAGTACTGTTCAGATTATTCGCTTGTAGCCAACTAAGTCTGAAACATTAGTGAACGACAAAAAATTACTGAGTAATTTATTGTTAAGATTTTTCAGATGATGTTCTGACCAAAATGACCGCTTAAAGCTTAAATACTTTTACTACTGTTTGGAATATAAGGGGTAAAACAAGTGGGGATGTGGAATATAGGGGTACAACAAGTGAGGCTGTGGGATATAGGGGTTGAAAGAAGTAGGGATGTGGGATATAGGGGTTCAAAGAAGTGGGGATGTGGGATATAGGGGGTAAAACAAGTGGGGATTTGGAATAGAGGGAGTTAATGATATTGCTGAAAATTGTATATCTTTAGGTTGATTATTTGCCGATGACACATCTCTCAGCTACTCTAGTCGTGACACGTCACAAATAAAATCAGTGATCAGTCACGACCTGAGTGAGCTGAGCGATTGGTATAAGAAATGGCTGATGTCCTTTAACCCAGAAAAAAAAATAGAAATTATGTTGTTTTCGTACATTGAAACTCCGGAAATGAATTTCAATGGTAAGAATATTAAAGTTACAGATTTTCATAAAAACTTGGGTGTTACATTTAGTAGAGATGCTAAAATATGATGTGGAAAGTATCATAAAAAAAGTATCGAAACATTTGAAAGTACTTAGAAAACTAATGTACAGATTAAGTAGGAATAACTTAGAAAAGCTATACTTGACTTTTATAAGACCGTTACTCGAATACGCCTGTGAAGTTTGGGATAGTATGGGTGTGGGTTATTGTAACAAATTAGAGCAGCTGCAGCTTGAGGCAGCCAGAATTGTAACAGGTCTTCCTATTTATACTAGTAGTAGAATTATGTATGATGAGATTGGTTGGGAAACTTTAGCTGAACGAAGAGAAAGGAGGAAGTTACAATTATTTTATAATATCCAACATAATAATGCACCAGCCTATCTTTACAGTTTAGTTCCACCAACAATCCAAAGTACAGCTGTTTACCCCTTACGTAATGGGAATGATATAATATACCCTTTTTGTAGACTTTCATTGACCCAAGAATCCTTCATACCTTCAACTATACGACTGTGGAATAACCTTAATGTGGTGACCCGCAACATTGACTCTTTAGGTAAATTTAAAACCGAATTCAAAAATCTTAAACTGAATTCAAAAGCCCAAGTACCTAAACATTATAAATTTGGCAATTGTAAACTCAACATCATTTTGACTCAACTAAGATTCTCAGCCTCTTTTTTGAATTATGATCTTAAGAGCCAATCCGCCAGAAAACCATGCAATATTCAGAAAATCGTCCAAATCGACAATCACAACTTGACAAATTTTTATACATCATCTTAATCCTTGACATAAAATAAAAGAATTTGACCACTTAATTTTTCCCAGAATCGTATCTATTTTTAGTAACAGCCTCATTTGCATAATTCTGTAAATTCATAATGAAACCAAGGAAAAATCCAACTTTTTTATGCCTTTTAAGAATGAACCAGAAGCATATTAAAATGGGGTAGTTGGGTTTTTAGAGTAATGTCAGCTGAAACTCATCCATTTTACTATGTTATGATCAATACAAATGAAAATTTAAACGATTTGGCACATTGCCAGGAGCAGGGACACAAAGGCGGGGTTTTTCATACATGAATTTACGTGGTTTTCATTCGCTTCTATCTTGCAAGACCCATTCCGGATTTGTTTGCAACTTATATCGGTTTTAACTATGAGGTATGTTTTATATCAAAACAGAATATTAAGCTAGGCAAATGACTATTATATGTTAATTTATGCCTTGGAAGAATGGTGATTATAGTCCCAAATTGACACATTTTGATTTTGATTTTAATTAAATTCTAAACACAATTGGTACTAAAATGGCTCATAAAATCATTCGAACAAGTAAAATCAATTTGTCTGAAAAATGAAATAAGACGTATTTGTACTGCAAGTCCAAAAATCAATAAATTGTCTGAAACCAGGGAGTCCATCTTTTATGCTCTTCCATGGACTTATCTCCCTTGGGTAAGATCTCAAACATGTCAGCTCCCAGTGATGGTTTGGCAGACAAATGTTTACAGTGAAGTTTGTGACTTTAATAATCTAGGATGAGCATGTGGGCTATCCCAGCCTTATACATCTACATATTACAAACTATTTAAGATATCTGAATGCACTAAAGACCAAAATAGCATTTCCAAAAAAAATAATTACTGCCAAGAAATTTGACAATCATGACAATAATTTAGTGAATAAACATGATAAATATTGATTGGAAAAATAAGTCCATGAACAGCAAAAAGTGTTTTTAGATTTCAACGAGCAAAACAAAAGTATTCTAAATCATTCTTCGTAAAAAAAAAAGTGAGCGAGTGCCGAGTGGAACCACCTTGCTCGCACCAAAATTGAGATTGAGAGTGTCAAAACTGCTCTGGCGCACCATCAATAAATCAACGACACTCTCTCTACCGTGGTATTGAAACCAGCATTGGTAACCAAACATATTCATACAGATACAGACTACCATTCATCTACATTTAGGAAGTCTGAACAATACTGAAAACTATGGTGTAGAATTTCCAACAGGACTCCTTATTTTATATAAGACAAGGAGTGGTTTATTTTCCCATGGTTGTTACATCATCTTGTCTTTGAATATGCTCGAAGTACAGGGACTTTTATGGAATTCATTGACATGATAGTCAAGCAAGATGTCAACATCTCGTCCAACCCTCTTCCAGCAAAGCCAAAGCTGACCAAGGATCTTCACCCTTTCAAAACAAGCTGTATACAGGACGAGTTATTCCAGTAGGAACAGGTACAAATCTTACAATCAATTTTCATTTGTTCCATATAGTCAATCTGAAATTAGGGGACCAACAATTGATACATTAGCTAGATTAAAAAAAGGGGGGGTGTTGAAGGGGCATGTGAATATTCTTTTACACCTGACCTGTTTCTAAGACATCTTATTTATTTCCTATGGCAAAGTGCAAGCAAATAATATATATCCGTATATACATTGTTCTGTCTTGGGACCATTTGATTAAAAAAGCAAGGGGGAGGGTTAGAATGGTCAAAATATTTATGTCCTTGTCAGCTTAGGACAGAATTTTAATTTTCAAGCTATTAACCAGGGTACAATATATATTTATTTTCTGCTTTAAAAAATCAATTTATAGACCAGAATCATGATAATAATCAAAATCTATTTCAACATATTCAACGTTTAGCAGGTCAGGTTTTTATTCTTTCCCTAAGTTATATTTTCAGTTCTTACTGGAAGTTGTTCAGCTCTTTGTCTACTAAAAAAACTCTTATCTCGTGGAAAAGCCTCCTACAAATACATGTTTTACATACAACATACTGTACGTGTAACACTAGACAACTTTATGCAGAGAATAATATTTTTTTAATGAACTAATAGGCCATGGAGACTAAAAAAATCAAAAGCATTGCAAACTTTTGTAAAGTTCAATTTTAGGACCCTAGATGTACATGTATGTAGATTACTTATAGAGCCCTTTTTAAAAGAAAAAAACATACATTTAAACTACATGCACAGTGATGCTACACTACCCTACATTTCCTGTCTGATATATTTTATTTCATGTAAAACAAAATTGAAGAATTATTTTATAGTTTAACACTTTTTATTTGTAGGGCTATATATATGCAAGCAATGCTCAATTAAGATGAATTTTTGTAAAAGTGACAATAGCCAGGTCAAACTAAATACATGTATAGAAGAAGATATTGTTAAGTTATTATTAACTTATATATTAATTTAACTGTTTGTATAACATGGTAATCATACAAAGTATATGTAATCACTTATATAATAACATAATTATACAATTACATGTTATACATTTGTACATCAGTTTTATTAAACAGGTCTTTGTTAACTTGGTTTTCCCATTGAAAAATCACTTTGCTAATTTTAATTTGTAGTACTATATTGGGCGGCTCCTATAGTTTCCATTCAATAACTAACAATGACTAATGAACTGTTCATACATTCCATTTCAATTATTTTATTTATTAATACGTATTACTTTTACTGTTTCGTCTGTTTTTTGTGATATCCATTTTACGTGACTCTGTATTTATGTATCCCGTCATACTTTGAACGACAAAATTATTTTATGTCTACCTGTGCAAATTTCAAACGCGTGATTTTACGCCAGTACTTAAAACCTTCCATCCTTTATGGGTTGATTTTACATAGATATATAAAATCGTATAATATAAGCAAAATGAGGATGTTAAATTTGATGTATGCCTTTTTGTGCTTCTTCGTTACATTTGTTTGTTTTTATAGTGATTAAGATGTTAACACAATGTTGACTGCTGTACCCCTATATGATAATTTTACCTATTGTGTCTGTTTGTTTTGTTCACGCATCGTTGTCAATATAATGGAATTTGATGCGACTGTCATACAAGTGAGCGGTTTATTATCTAGCTATAAAACCAGGTTCAATCCACCATTTTCTACATAAGAAAATGCCTGTACCAAGTCAGGAATATGACAGTTGTTATCCATTCGTTTGATGTGTTTGAACTTTTGATTTTGCCATTTGATTGGGGACTTTCCTTTTTGAATTTTCCTCGGAGTTCAGTATTTTTGTGATTTTACTTTTTCAAATATAAAAGGGGGAGATTTTTAAGTCTCCCAAACAAAGTTTGGGAAGACTTATTGTTTTTCTCAGTTCTTCTTATTATTATTCTTCTTCTTCCGCCGCTTTTAAATTTGGACTTATTGTTTTTGCTCAGTTCTTCTTCTTCTTCTTCTTCTTCTTCCACCGCTTTTAAATTTGACCTTGTTCGCACCCGTTCTCCAAAACTGCTTGTCAGATTAACTTAGGGTTTACCAATATGTTAGACTAACATGTCTAGTGGTGCTATCAGGGTTTTGTTTGTGCAATGGGGTTTATAAAGGGGTACTTTGAGGGGCAAAAAGAAAAGAGGGTTTTACTATAGAACCCTATGGGATTTTATATTTTCAAATTTTCAAATGATTAGAAATTGAAAACCGTTTGTGATAGACACAATCTTTTTAATTGAAAATGTTCTAAATGATAAAGCCCATTAAATGAAATACAGGGTTAGTCCCCAGGGGTCACCCCACCCCCTGCCATTTAAGAAAGTTCTAATACCTTGTAAGTGGTCAAGATCCCCACCCCTAAACCATATATATTTTGGTTTGTCATGCTAAGATGGTTTGAATGATATACAGAGTTAGTTCCCAGGGGTCATCACGACCCCCTGCCATTTGAGGAAGTTCTAATATCTTGTAAATGGTCGAGATCCCCACCCCTAAATCATATATATTCTGGTTTGTCATGATAAAGCACATCAAATGTAATACAGGGTTAATCCCCAGGGGTCACCCCCACCCCATGCCATTTAAGAAAGTTCTAATATCTTGTAAGTGGTCAAGATCCCCATCCCTTAACCATATATATTCTGGTTTGATATGCTAAGATGGTTTGAATGAAATACAGGGTTAGTCCCCAGGGGTCATCCCGACCCCCTGCCATTTGAGAAAGTTCTAATATCTTGTAAATGGTCGAGATCCCCACCCCTAAACCATATATATTCTGGTTTGTCATGATAAAGCACATCAAATGAAATACAGGGTTAGTCCCCAGGGGTCACCCCACCCCATGCCATTTAAAAAAATTGTAATATCTTGTAAGTGGTCAAGATCCCCACCCCTAAACCATATATATTCTGGTTTGATATGCTAAGATGGTTTGAATGATATACAGGGTTAGTCCCCAGGGGTCATCCCGACCCCCTGCCATTTGAGAAAGTTCTAATATCTTGTAAATGGTCGAGATCCCCACCCCTAAACCATATATATTCTGGTTTGTCATGCCAAGATGATTTGAATGATATACAGGGTTAGTCCCCAGGCATCACTAATGCATATAACTTTACTGGACCAAACCAATTTTCACTGGACTTTGCCCAATGTCAGGCGACCCTGGGAATTAGGAATTATGGGAGCTTCGTTTGGGAGACTTCGTAACAGCATCCTGTTACAATCATTTCTTGTTATTGGTACTTTTGAAGATATTTCACCTGTTCGATTAATTGATTGGTTGTTGGTAATGCTAATGTCCAATGGCAAATAGTTCATGCATGTTTAGGACAAGAACAAATTAAAATAAATACATTAGTTGGGTTCTTAATATGCTAAATCTAACAATGTATTTTAATAATTTAAGATGTTGCAATTGGGCCCCATTTTAAATTGGTTCACATTGATTTCAAAATGGTCCAAAATTTATTTTCTTATTTCTACACAACTTGAATTCTTGAGGTTCTTTTGATATACAAAATGCAAATGTTTTATATTTACATTTTTAATTTTGGTCTAGTTTTCAAATTTGTCCACATTTTAAAGTCCAAAGGGTCCAAATTTTAACTTAGTTTAATTTTAACAAAACTTGAACTCTAATTACAATGAATTAGGGTTCTTTGAATGATAAATAGAAATAATCAAATATCCTGAATATAAATATGTACTTAGATTTATGATTTTGGTCCCAGTTTTCAAGTTGGTTCAAATGGGGTCCATAATTTAACTGTGTTTGATTTCAACAATAATTTTAAAGATGCTGATTCAGTCTGAATCTAACCTGTATTTAGTTTTTGGGCCCTATTATGAAGTTGGTTTACATTGAGGTCCAAAGGGTCCAAAATTAAACTAAATTTTAAATCTTAATTTGATCTTTGGGGTTCTCTGATATGCTGAATCTATTAAACTTTATCTTTATTCCATATTTATTCTGTGTTAGAAACCTATTCTTTGTCAAATACTTAATCCCATTACAAATTTAGAGCTGTTATAGCTTGAATGTTCTGTCCAAACTTGCATTTTTTCTTCATCTTCCACAAAATTTGTCCTTTTCTGAGATAACTGGTGTTATCTTTTTAAATGAAACTTTAGTGAAAAGAAAAGCACAATATATGGATGATTATCTGATGTCAAACATTTTCAAGATGCCCACCAAGGATGGCACAAATTTCAACACTGGTTAATTTAATTTAAATTGTTAATTAGGGATAGTCGTGGTAGTTTGACGCGCTAAACAAAGTAAGGTTGTTTTTTCTTCCAAAATGGCAAACATTTTCAAGATGGCCTTATATGAAAATTGACATTAAGGAATTATAGCACTTTTGACATGCCAACAAAACAATGAATTTTTTTTTTAAAGATGGACACAGCAAATAAAGGGTAAAATTTTCAATTTTGTTGAGTTTGATTTTAAAGAATATTGATATTTAGCTGTACTTTGACACAGAGAACAGATATAAAGATGGCCACCATTTCAAAGATTGTCACTAAAAGCGGTCAAATTATCACTATTGTCTGTTTTCAATGTAAAATGATATTGAGAGGTAATTTGACATGCCAAACCAAATGGAGGCAATTTTTATTGTTGTAAAGATGTTAAGGGCTATTTGGACATGCTTAAAAGGAGTGGATAATAACTATTCTTGCAAAAATGATTTGGCTTTAGTTGGGAGAATTTTGTAACTGCATCCACTTACAGTAAAAGTTGTCAATTTTATTTCCTGTCAGTGGTATATGAAATTAAAAAAAAATGTGGTATGATTGCCAATGAGAACAAATGACATAGAAGTAAAGCTATAGGTCTTCATACGCCATATGGCCTTCAACAATGAGCAAGACCTATACTGCATATATATTCAGCCATAAAATGCCCAAAATAAGAAAATGAAAAAATATGAAAACTAACAGCCTGATTTATGTATGTTTTGTGGTTTTCAGATCTAGATTCGCAGCTAACCTTTCTGTCAGTGTCAACAACAACTGAATTTTCACAGCAGTCAACATCAGATTGGGAGACTGATAATGCTTCTAACAGAAACAATTTTAACCAACCAAACAAGCAACAGAAACTTTCCAACTTTAAAACATCAGTTAAATCTTCCATGGGATGATGTCTCAAAAAATAACAGTTCATCATTTATGGAGATTTTAATGTTATGGTTTTTCTTTTACAAGAAAGTTAATGTACACTTGTTTTATAGTAAAACTTATAGCCGTTCAAGTATAAAAAAACACATTCAACTTATTGAAATTTGAAGATTCATATGACTTATTTTAATTCTGTTATCTCCGAGGATGTGATGTAGAGCATTATAGGTACAGTAATCTTAACAGCTGTCCAATTTCATTCAAAATTCTTTTTAAATTTTGCACTGGTATATATAGACTAAGTAATTTGTTTTTCGTCTAGTTATGGGATTTTTTTTAGAAGCATTTATGATTTTCATGTTTGTATTGACCACATTGCAGCAACATAGAAATAGGTACCTGGCAAATCTTGCCTTGTTACCATACTAGGCTCAAAGGGTCATAAAAAAATGTCCATCACTAAGTGTCTGTTAAAATCATCTGTTTACAGTTTTCACTTTTAAACCATCATCTTAATAACTTTAGAAGAAGTGTCATACATATATATATGTATACAAAATTTAAAAACTTTTCAATATATAGATATATATATATATATATATATATATATTGATAAAAACTATCAACATGACAAGATCTAAATACCCCAAATTTTTCTGAAAAATTGGACATAACATCTATGAGCTTTTGTCCCTGAAATGTGTAAATTTACAAATTTTCACAGTTTTCTGCTACTATCTGACAACTATATCAATATATTATAAGAATAAATTGCAAAAGTGGTCAGAAGAAACTTTTTGTTTACAGTCTGAACTTATTCTGAATTGTTTAACTTCTAATTTAAATTGATTGCATTTGAAATATGTGTTTTTTATCGTTTTAGGTGCACAATTTGTCAATACGATCTATTTCGGCTCCTGGGAGCCTCTAGATTTATAATGAATAATTTGTATTTATGCATGATTATTTTCTTAATGTATTAAATGAAACTTTAATTATTCTTTTCCATTTGTTGTTATACTTATTTATAAGTCCAGATCCTATCATATGTCAGTAGTTACAAATTAGACGGCAAAATTGAGAAAATTTTAATATGCAGGTTACCCCATTTTGTTGTGGCA
This sequence comes from Mytilus californianus, assembly GCF_021869535.1. Lineage (NCBI taxonomy): Eukaryota > Metazoa > Mollusca > Bivalvia > Mytilida > Mytilidae > Mytilus > Mytilus californianus. The sequence continues at coordinate 9,832,709 of NW_026262604.1, read as the reverse complement.
TATACCAGACACCAACATTATTTGCCGAGCTTGATATTTATTTTGATTTGGTATATATAGCTATACTTTGCAAGTAGATATGTTGTTTTACAATAATAAACGGGTCTTGGAGTATTTTGGCTCTGAAAGATGACCAATATCAGCCATTTTAGACATGTAGCTAAATAAGACATATTGAAACAGTTAGATTATACATACACTTAATAGACAGCATTGTTAATTCTATGCATTCTTACACTTAAAGTGATGTATTACTAGGAACAACTATCAAAAAATTATAAATGTTTACATATTTTTTTATTTAAACCAGCGACATATGCCAAAAAAGGCTTATTTTTGCTGTTTTCAAGCAATTTCATCTGTTAAAACATGGCGCTCAAAAAACATCCAGATTGGTTCAATATTTTCCCAAAAAAATTTGTGTGGTTATTTACATTACTAAGGTGCACCAATATGCCAAATATAAACTCATTTGGAAAAAGTGACATTCGGACGGTTTTGCATGGTTTTCTGGCAGATTGGCTCTTAACAGAGTCAATATAATTTCAGATCCGTCTTGTAGCTGTGGTGCTAAGCGTGAAGATTCATTTCACTTCTTTTTTGAATGTCCTAATTATACGAATATAAGAATCAAACTATCTAATAATCTGAACTGGTTACCAGAGAACTCTCTACTAAATTTGAACATCTAAACCTCCGGTGATTCGTCATTAACTAATGATGAAAATGAAAGAATTGTAAAGAATGTATATGAATTTATTAAATAGTCAAAGAGGTTTCTAATTGTGTAATACAGCACACTAAAGTGCATATACATGTATAATGTGTACAACCACTCACATCATCACACATCATCTTTTTACATATCCAATATATATAATGTATTGTTTGCATGCATGCTTTGTAAAAAATTCTATTGTTATAAATTGTTCATGGGAGAAGACTTCATAAGTTTGATTAACTTGTGTCTCATCCCTTTTGCATATTTAAGCAAATAAAATATGTTTCAACTCAAAAAAGGAGTAAAACAAGTGGGGATGTGAGAAATAAGGGGTGAAACAAGTGGGGATGTGGGATATAAAGGGTAAAACAAGTAAGGATGTGGGATATAAGGGTAAAACAAGTGAGGATTCGGGATACAGAGGGTAAAACAAGAGAGGATGTGGGATATAGAGGATAAAACAAGTGATGATGTGAGATATAGGGGTAAAACAAGTGGGGATGTGGAATACAGAGGGTAAAACAAGTAGGGATGTGGGATATAAGGGTAAACAAGTGAAGATGGGGGATATAAGGGGTAAACAAGTGTTTCAACTCAAAAAGGGAGTAAAACAAGTGAGGATGTGGGATATAAGGGTAAAACAAGTGGGGATGTGGGATATAAGGGTAAAAAAAGTGAGGATGTGGGATATAAGGGTAAAACAAGTGAGGATGTGGGATACAGAGGGTAAAACAAGTGGGGATGTGGGATATAGGGGTAAAACAAGGGGGATGTGGGATATAAGGGTAAAACAAGTGGAGATGTGGGATACAGAGGGTAAAACAACTGGGGATGTGGGGTATAGGGAGTAAAACAAGTGAGGATGTGGGATGTAGGGGGTAAAACAAGTGGAGATGTGGGATATAGGGGGTAAAACAAGGGGGATGTGGGATATAGGGGTAAAACAAGTGGGGATGTGGGAGATAGGGGGTAAAACAAGTGGGGATGTGGGGTATAGGGGTGAAACAAGTATGGATGTGGGATATAGGGAGTAAAACAAGTGGGGATGTGGGATATAGGGGGTAAAACAAGGGGGATGTGGGATATAGGGGGTAAAACAAGGGGGGATGTAGGATATAAGGGGTAAAATAAGTGGGGATGTGGGATATAAGGGGTAAACAAGTGAGGATGTGGGATATAAATGTAAAACAAGTGGAGATGTGGGATACAGAGGGTAAAACAAGTTGGGATGTGGGATATAAGGGGTAAAACAAATAGGGATGTGGGATATAGGTGTAAAACAAGTTAAGATGTGGGATGTAGGGAGTAAAACAAGTGGGGATGTGGGATATAAGGGGTAAAACAAGTGGGGATGTGGGATATAGGGAGTAAAACAAGTGGGGATGTGGGATATAGGGGGGTAAAACAAGTGGGCATGTGGGATATAGGGGTGAAACAAGGGGGGATGTAGGATATAGGGGTAAAACAAGTGGGGATGTGGGATATCGGGGTAAAACAAGTATGGCTGTGGGATGTAGAGGGTAAAACAAGTGGGGATGTGGGAAATAAGGGGAAAAAGTTAAATCTATTAAAAGGAAGAGGAAAAAAGTGGGAAGTGGGAAACAATTTAGATAGATCTGGGAAAAGCACGAAAAGAGCACACCCTTGATATTTGCCTTTGTAGATATGTGTTTACATTTTGTTTATCATATTTTCTATCGGATTAAAACTTTGTATAATCAATGTATTGTCTAGATTCCTTAAGTTCTTTTGTTGTTTTGCTCTTTTTTAGCTAATTATGCTACATTAACTTTAAAAAGCGAAAAAACAGACGACAAATTATTGTTCTAGGAAACCTAAGTTGCCTAAAACGTTTTGTCATTGTATTTTATTGTATTGTTGATACTGTTATATTCATATAAATTGTTGATAATTTGAGTTTTAATCTTATATAAGTTTTTGAATGTAATTGAAGTTTTATTTCAGGGTAAAATATTCTTGACAACCGATGTTATAACAATGCCCCCGTTATAAAATCTAATAAAAATATGGACAACAGAAGATATATGGAAATACTTATTTGGAATTAATTTACCATTCAGGCACTTGATTCGATTATAATTAATGCATATTTCTTTCCTTAAATAGATAAATTGCATTGATCATGTTGATGTTAGATAGATACTTTTACATTGTATTTCAGCGTACTATATGGAAAAGAGTTCAGGACTAGATAAGCAGATACAACAATTGGCATTAAATACTTCCGGTTTAGAAAGACAAGTTCAGAGGTTGTCAAATCAATTGGGTAAAATACACTACCATTTAAATGATATTTCGAGTCATGTTGGCTTTATAGACCTTTTATTTTTTAATCAAATTTATTCTATTAATATACAATAGATTCTACTAAATTTGCAGACACCATTATAATGCCTTATTCTAAAGGGAAGCAGCTTTCACTCTGAATTCAAGTCGCTTAACATATATTTTAAAGTTATTTCTACATTCTGGCTTTGCACTAGCTTTCAGTAACTGCGAGTACTTTATATTGTTCCTTTGTGTCAATTGTTTTTTAGTTCTTTTTGTGTCACGAACCGATCTTTTGACTTAAGCCAATTGCAACTGATTTTTACATGTTTAACACTGCCACATTCTATATGTGCCTACCTCAAGTCAGAATCCTGTAATTCAGAGGTTGTCGTAAATAAATTTGTTATAAGTTAGGTTGCTAGTTTTCTCGTTTGAATTGTTTCACATTTTTTTTATAGCCGACTATACAGTATTGGTTTTTCTCACTGTTGAAATCCGTACGATGCCCTATAATTGCTTATATCTATTTCATTTGAACTCTAATGTATAGTTGTCTCATACAATGGCAATCATACCACATCTCTTTATTTGATATTAAAGGTGAAAAAGGACCAATGGGAGAAAAAGATGGAAATGGTACAAAAGGCTCAGCTGGTGAGATAGGTAAAAACAGAGATGTAGGAAAAAGTGGTCGGAAAGGCATAATTGGAGACAAAGGTGCAGTTGGCACAAAAGGTCCAAATGGAGACAAAGGTGCGGTTGGTGAAAAGGGTCACAAGGGCGAAAGAGGCCTAACTGGTCTACTTGGTCCTACCGGAAGCAGAGGATTAGCTGGAGAAAAAGGACAAACAGATGATAAAGGTCAAAATGGGGAAAATGGACTTCCTGGCTCAAATGGTGAACATGGTGAAAGGGGTATCAGAGGTGACAAAGGCTCAATAGGAATTATCGGTCCTATTGGAAACAAAGGCCAAAGAGGTAAGACTATAAAAATAAGTTCAAGTTGAATGATTAAAGTACATGATCTGTTTGATTAACTATGTAGATATAAGAAGATGTGGTATGAGTGCCAATGAGACAACTCTCCATTCAAGTCAAAATTTATAAAAGTAAACCATTATAGGTCAAAGTACGGTCTTCAACACGGAGCCTTGGCTCACACCGAACAGCAAGCTATAAAGGGCCCCAAAATTTACTAGTGTAAAACCATTCAAACGGGAAAATCAACGGTCTAATCTATATAAAAAACGAGAAACGAGAAACACTTATGAACCACATCAACAGACGACAACTTCTGAACATCAGATTCCTGACTTAGGACAGGTGCAAACAATTGCAGCGGGTTTAAACGTTTTAATAGTACCAATCCTTATATATCATAATAGACGAGTTTCAAACGCGTGCATTTTCCCTTACGTTTCCCATGTAACAGTAATTATATTATGAAGTATGAAACGATTTTTTATTGACGTTATTTACGCCGATTGACCTCGAGTCAACCGATGTTACTCATTATTCATATAACACAACTCGAGATTGGTCTATTAAAAATATAGTTTGATAGTTTATATACCAGAAGACAGTTGTTGATCAATTTAAATAAAAAAAAATCATGAAATATGTTTTATGAGTTGAATGTCACATATCTGAAAAATAATTCATTTGCCTTTATATATATACACATATTTTAATAACCCGTTTTTCATTATAATGAATATTGTAATTCATTTTTATTTAATTCTGAAAAGGGAAGTCCGGACTAGCGACAAAATCATACGTTACTAAAGTATCTATTTGTCTTATTGCCCTTCTCAAATTCGTTGTCGGTCTGATAATTACTTTAAGTATACAAATTTTACATGTTTAAAACATACTTTATATAAAAATAAGAAAATGTGGTATGATTACCAATGAGACAACTCTCCAAAGGAGACCAAATGACACAGAAAATAACGACTATGGCCTTTATATCCATTTCAGAAATACTTCTAGGAACAAGTAAAACAGAAACTTGATGATATAGAATGATCTGAATAAATGTAGCAATATTATAATCTTTATTAATACACGTTATTTTATGAACAATTACATTGAAAGTTTTAAGTACAGTTTAAATCCATATTACGATGTGAATTCATAAATATTTACAAAAGTTATATGTGAACATATATTGGGGAATGTCTTTTTTTCATTACATAGTTTGTATACATAAAATGTGAAAGTGAACATACAATGATGTTGACTAATTATTGTAGACCAAACAAAATATTGATTACAAATTATATACTTTTTATTAAACATAATGTACATATGTTATGTTGCACGTGAGTACGACTCTTTTGGGATGCTATTTATGTTTCACAGAAATCTACGAGAAGAAACCCAGATATAGAAAAAGCCATCTAAAGTAAACTTTGCCTGGTTGAGTTGAAACCTTAATTTCTAAATAATGTATAAATGGGTTACTCTTACTATCAATTGCAGGAGAACGAGGACAAAAGGGTGAAAAAGGAAGCCCTGGAGAATCAGGTATCTAAATACACTATCATGTCAATAAATATAGAACTGTTAAATTCTTGATTGTAATCAATTAGAAACGGTAACATCCAAAGCTTTTCATGATGAAACTAGAATGTTCCTATATATTAATGAGTATTGAATAAAAGTCAGTGTGACAGTAACCGACCAACTCGGATTTCTATCAATAATTGTATGCAAAAGGCAATATGACAGTTATCAAACAACTCAAAATTCTATCAAGGAGTGCTGAACACGTCAGTATGAAAGTAACTTTACAATTCAGATTGAAAACAATAAGTTTGAGAAAAACATCAGTGTGACAGTAATCCAACAACTCAGAATTATATCAATGAGTGTTGGATAAACGTCAGTGTGACAGTAACCAACAAATCAGAATTATATCAATGATTGTTGGACAAACGTCATAACTTGATTAAATGTGTATTCCAATTGCATAGAGTTCAATAGAAAAATGAACTCGTAATAACAACACTGCGCTTCATGTGTATTCTAGACTAGACGTCATCAAACTAACCATCAACATAACCTCCGATTGTAATATGACCTGATTAATACATGCATATAACTAATAAATAAACCAACTGATAAAAAAAAAACAAACACGTTCAAAGGTATATTGATGTTTTTTTAGATCTGTCTGAATACATGTAATAAGTTTTAAAAAATATGTATATCATCATTCTTTCTTTATAAGAACTATTTTTTTGTAGGCTAGTTCAGTCAACGAAATAAAGTTTTCTAGTGGCTCTCTTGTTTCGTTTTCAATGTTGACATCCTTTTGATGCTACTCACTCAACAAACTAAACACATGCGCAAGCCACCTCGAGTTAAGGTTCAAACAAATTGCAGAATACATAGTATTTAAATGAGTTTGAATAATTGACTTCCAAGCCAATAATACATCCATAACGTTTCACACTGGTTCTCCGTTAAAGCGCTAATTTTATGACGTTAATTTGTCCCACCGTAAGAAAGCAAAACTAACGACTTCGAGTTATATATATCCGTAGCTTGTTATACTTATATCTGAGATTTTTATATTTCTTTATTATCTATATTTTTAATTTTTATAAAGTTTAGTACATGTTGCACAACGATAGTGATCGGTACACCGGCCGTCAAAATATTTTTTTCGTAAACCTGTAATTTCCGTTAACGGAAAAAAGACCAAGCAGGACAAAATATTAAGCACAACATTGAGTGTGATTTGAGTTAAATTTGACTATAAGATTACATAAATAATTTTGTTTATAACAATGGTCATTTATTCCAAATCATATCAGTCTGAAAAACTAAACAAAGTTGAAAACTGCAGAGATTTGTTAAGCATGTGATCTCCGTGGAATGGTCTATTCTAAACAAACACCTATTTTAAAAATAAATTTTACATCCAACAGATCGATATCGTTGTCAACATTTAATTTTAGGGACTCATCATTTTTCATCTGGGAAGGGGGGGGGGGGGTCAAAATGCAGGGGGGATCAAGTTTTTTTTTTCTGTATGTGGACAAGGGGGGTTCAATTTTTTTTATAAATTCAAAGTCGGGGGATCAATATTTTTTGCACTTGGAAATAAGAAGTTCACATACTTCAAGAGACAAAATGTCAAGAAGAACATTACAGCAGTCAAATTGAAAGATATTTTTAACACCATTCATATACAATTAAGTAAGATACCACAAGACTTTGGTGATGTAGGAAAGTGCCATTTTGTGTCATTTTGTCCTATATAAAATGCATAGGTGCTTCATAATCCGAATAAATTAGTTGTTATATTTTACTCACGTCGATCACTAAATTAACAAGCATTATTGCCAATGTATCTTTTGTTTTCATTACAAGAGCCCTTTGGGTCCATTTATACCTCTCACTCCCTCAAAACTTGTACTTTTTAGGCTAATAAATCAAAAATTTGAGGTTACTATCACACATTTATGAATGAACTGTGACAATAAATGAGTAATTGAATTGTTCAAGCTGAAAGCATGAACTATCCATATAAAAGTTTAGCGACTCAATGGAGGTTTCAATAAGGCCATACGTAAAACTTAAGTTTAAGCAGCGTTCAAGAGAGGGACATATAAATAATGTGTTGTTACTGTTTCAAAAAGTTTACTTTTTAATGTATATTTTTACAGAGTTACTCAGAATCAAGTTTTCTTTAATAGCCCAATATAGGAAATTAGAAAAAAAAATCAGAAAAAGCTACTCAAAGCACTGGCTTGCTCTACCTACTAATATTCATGGAAGAGGCCTCATGCAATGGGAGAGCCCTATTTCAAGGCAATTTTCCCTCAAATAAGTTTTGGGATTCAATCCACTGAGAATATTTCATTTTCAATATTTCCTTGAAATAACATGATAAGTGATTTGCATGTTAAAATTTTGGCATGTTTAATAGAGGGGGGGTCACATTTTTTAAATGTTTTTACAGGGGGGATCAAATAAAAATAGTGAAATATTATGGGGGGGATCAAGAAAATTTGTATTTATGATTTCAAAATAACCAGCCCCCCCCCCCCCCTCCCAGGTAAAAAATGATAAGTCCCTTAGTACAAATTCTATCTTCAGATGTATACGTATTAATCTTCGAAATGTAACCTCCGTGGAATGTAATCTCCGTTGACGTTTTGGTAAAGAGTGCTTTCTATCACGTCCGCACTTCTATCGAGTATGGCATGCCAAATAAACATATTAGATAATTATTACGGATGGCGAATATATAGCTTACAGATCAATAACATACATTGTAATTATAGATATAAGAAGACACCATGTGACAATTTTTATTAATCAATTGTTTTAGTGTAACACAGTTGCTTTTTTCTCAGACCTAGAAAAAAAACGAACCGGATGATTTTATAGAGAATAATACATGGCAAAATCCGTATCACATGCCGTATCATCCCGAGATACCAACATCAGCCAGAGGGATGATACGGCATGTGATACGGATTTTGCCATGTATACGCTTTATAACAGATTTAAACAGGAGAGTATGTAGGAACTGCTTACTGATCTAAAGCACCTGGGTTACCTTCAGATTTATTCTTTTTTGCCATGTTTTAAAAGTTTTATCATATATAGGAACTGCTTATTGGGTTACCTTTCAATTTAGGTCCTGTTGTCCATAGAAATATTTTGCTTATTGTATTTTTTGTTTGTTTGTGTTTTGTATGGTAGTTCATTCAGTTCTTTTTATCCTCCTTTAGTAATGTTGTACTATATAAAACACATTCTGAATAAAACATGTTCATAAAAAAATAGCAACAATAAACCAACAATTTAATAACAAGTTTACTGTAATAAATAAGAGACTACTTTGAGACTGGTGAGTAAAATGTGCGGTTTTAAAATATAAAAATCTAGTTTAACAAACATCGGACTTCGTGTAAATTTAGTCAGAATCACTACTGTCATAAATGAGAAATCCAAATAGGGGTGCGATAAAGGGTAGACATGTGATAATGGGTGCGCATCAAAGTTGAGCGATACGGATTAAACAGCTGGCTATTTATCAAATATTCAAAACTTCTGTATTTACTACTAAATATAAATTATGATACATATCAATATTAATGCAAGTACATAATTTTAACCTGTTTTCAATATTCAAGATATGTAACGTTTATTATTAATATAAATTTGATACCGAATTTAATACGATTTAAAAATTATGCAAGTAGCCATTAAAATTGCTCTGCTTAATGAGTTTTATATCATGTTGCACAGGGAAACAAGCTTTTAAATACTTTCTTTCATTTAAATGAAATTACGACGTCGGCTGAGAGGGTATGGTATATATTGTCCGTTACAGTTATTAACAACACCTTGTACAAAAATTCTTTTCGAAAATTAAAACAGTTAAATAATAAATAAACGATATAATGAAATTTGATGCGACTGTCATACAAGTGAGAGGTTTAGTGCTATAAAACCAGGTTCAATCCACCATTTTCTACATTTGAAAATGCCTGTACCAAGTCAGGAATATGACAGTTGTTGTCCATTCGTTTGATGTGTTTTATCATTTGATTTTGTCATTTGATAAGGGACTTTCCTTTTGAATTTTCCTCGGAGTTCAGTATTTTTGTGATTTTACTTTTTAAATAGATCAACAAAACTATCCGTCACAATATAATATATATGACGGTCTGGATTAGGGGAGGGGGGTCTACATTTCTGTATTCTGTAATTCTGTAGGCCATTTTTCTCTATTCAGTAAGAAATATGATTATTCTGTAAAATTCTTGTGTTCAGATCCTGCATATGAAAATTTCCTGTTGTATCATAATATTGACATGATAAATCTTCTTGTCTGTATCAACGACATACGTATGACGACACTACCCCGCACCCCAACCCCATTTTTTTAAAATCTGTCACTGTACTGCACAAATGATACCATTTACAATTTTGATTAATATCTGAATATCTGATTAAAACCAAACGGGGGAGAAAAAGACCATTTCAATTTCTTCGTGATAATTTGGATATCTTTGATAATAAACAGAAGTTAAGTTGACATGATGTATATTTGATCATATTTTGTTAGTCATATGAGGTACTAGTACTGAGAAGCTGCATTCAGTTTTATAACAGAGACAGTACCGGTAGTTAACCGACATTAAGAGAAATCTGAAATCCGATAGAGACTAAAAATTCAATCACCAGAACTAGATTTTATCCTTGATTGCCCTACTGTCCAACAAAATATTAAATCATTGCCTATTAATCAATTGTTTTGGAGAATATTAAAATATATTTAACATTTATTGGTACAAAAAATACCCCCAAAAAATCTAAGACAATGTCATCCGTTCTCAAGCATCAGTCTTCCAACCCTTACCATTAAATTGTTTGTTTTTTTTTTAATTATAATGAGTTATGGATCTTATAAATATGAAACTGAAGATGCAGGAATTATGTCGACGAAAGAGCCGTTTTATTTCTGCAATTCCTTTCAATTCCCTTTAATTATCCATTGATAAATTTTGAAATTATAAAGAAACTAAGGTTTCAACTCCATCGGGCAAAGTTAATCTTCGAATGATTTGGCTATTTTTTTTTATGTCCTTTTTGGTCATATGGCTCATCAACTCTTTCTGTTCTTTTACATCCTTGGCTTTCAAATATTCGGCGCTGGGCGTAAATGATGAAGATAAATCCAAAATAGAGCTTTGGAACGAAATGATACGTTAACTCGTGCAAGATCGTGATTTTGGAGAAAAATACCGATGCTTATGAATGTATATAATTTGCATCGCTTATTTCAATAAACCATTTCCGATTACGACCAGTTCAACATTTCATTCCAAATGATCTACTTGTCTATTGTCAATTATCAATAATAAATTTGATATGCAAAAAAAGCAAAGTTTCATTATTCTGTAAATTATTTATTACTGAAATCAGTATTTTCTTTACCTTATTCTTATAATGTTTATACAATTATTTTAATTACACCCCATTATTTTCTATTCTTTATTTGATTGCCTATTTTTCTTCATTCTTTATTTTTTAAGGAGGGGGGGGGGGGGGGGGGGCATTATTTTCTATTCTATAAACCACCTCATATATCTTGGGTTATTTCAAATAAATATCAGATATTCAAGCGGAATAGGATACATAATACTACTGGGCCTCGGTGGCCGAGTGGTCTAAGTAGTTACTACTGTAATCACTAGCGAGTCAACACTGAGGTTGTGAGTTCGAACCTCGCTCGTGCGGGTGCACTCGACTCCAATCTTAATTTACTAGGATTGTCAGTTTTCCTATCGAAGGTCGGTAGTTTTCTCCGGGCACTCCGGCTTCCTCTACAAATAGAAACTGGCCGCCACGAAACAGCCCAAAGGCGGCGCTTAAAAGTGGCGTTAAAACACCAAAACAAATCAAATCATTATACTACTAGTATAAAAGTATCTACAAGGAGAAGCTGTTTAGTTGGTCGTTTTTAGTGGTCTCTTTTAAAATTAAAGTCGGTGAGATTAATTTGCTGCAACCAACCAACAAAGAGGGTTGCCTACTATGAATAAAAAATCTATAGAAAATGTTTTTATATTTTATTTTTCGCTGTTTGTTGTTGTTTTTGTCGTCTCACTCTCGTCATGGTTTTGTTTATTTTTATAAGTGTTAACTTTGGGTTTTTTTAAATTCTTTTTTAACGACAACGCATGGAATATCTTATTTATTGTTTGAAAATTCTTCTCTCGGTCATAATTCTGCATGAAATATCTGCCACTGTACGTTCAGAAAACAACAATCAATCAATCATTATTCCTCTAAAATTGCAGTATTGTAATAACTTTAAACATTATCAATAAAAGTGATTCGTTTAATCCTTTGATCTGATATAAACACGTCTCATCACTCTCCTATATTAACATTTCTAATTTCCGATACCAAGGAAAAAAGTATTATTGAATATCAAAGGAAGTAACCTATCAAAGATTCAAGGGTTGTGTTTCGTCTACAAAAGAAAATTCTTAGTTATTCAAACTATTCAAAGCAAGGGATGAATGCATTATACGCCATTCTTGTGCATTTTGAAAATATTTATAAATATGACCACATCAATGATAATTCATGGTAACACAGATTGGCAAACTAGATGATGATGATGATGATGGTGAGGTGAAGGAGGAGGAGGGGGAGGGGAGGAGGCGCGAATTATATGCATATTCGGGTCGAAAGCATGTTAATACGATATTAATATTTATTCTGCTTTGTACAAGACCAACACGCTGAGTCGATTTTTTTTGGCGTACTAGTTCACAAGCAAACAGTCCACAGGAAGATTATCACCTTAATTTGTGTTAATTTCAACTCACAAGAAAAACGCACATAAAAGTTTTTGAGAATTAATAAAGATAACAAAACACCGTAAAAATAATGATTTCAAAGTTTTTAGCATTTTCGGTATTGAAAATCACGATAACGACGAAAATCAGATAACGACGTCAAAGGAAATAAAATGACGTTAAATGTATTTTTTTGGCATTTTTTCATCTAAACTCTCTCGATCATTACAAATTGACGGTAGCATATTACATGCTGAAATTGATATGTTGGATAGAATATACTATGAGGATGTTCCATGTTCTTTATTTACAAGTTTTGCTGCAATTTATATTTTATCATTGTTTTACTCGGACGTTGGGCGCTTTACCGGAGAACCAGTGTCCAGCGCTTATTTTGTTAAAATTGAACCGAACTGACTGCCAGTAAGACAATATTTATATTCCGGTTTCCTATAAATGTTAGAAACAAATAAATCCATATTTTATTTTTTTCATCTGAATTACCCTTTAAGAATCGTCTTCTAGTTAATTCGTTTAACATTTCGACCCAGCAACATATAATCTGAGAGATCCCTTTCAAACGAATTCGCAAATCTATCGTATTCAAGACTTTGTGTAGTCTAGTGTACACATGTATCATACATTCAAAGGTCAACCATCATATATCTGCTCTATTGGTTTGTGTAGTCTGTCGTAGACATGTATCATACATTCAAAAGTCAACCATCATATATCTGCTCTATTGGTTTGTGTAGTCTGTCGTAGACATGTATCATACCTTCAAGGTCAACCATCATATATCTGCTCTATTGGTTTGTGTAGTCTGTCGTACACATGTATCATACCTTCAAAGGTCAACCATCATATATCTGCTCTATTGGTTTGTGTAGTCTGTCGTAGACATGTATCATACCTTCAAAGGTCAACCATCATATATCTGTAGTCTGTCGTAGACATGTATCATACCTTCAAAGGTCAACCATCATATATCTGTAGTCTGTCGTAGACATGTATCATACCTTCAAAGGTCAACCATCATATATCTGTAGTCTGTCGTAGACATGAATCATACCTTCAAAGGTCAACCATCATATATCTGTAGTCTGTCGTAGACATGTATCATACCTTCAAAGGTCAACCATCATATATCTGTAGTCTGTCGTAGACATGTTTCATACCTTCAAAGGTCAACCATCATATATCTGTAGTCTGTCGTAGACATGTATCATACCTTCAAAGGTCAACCATCATATATCTGTAGTCTGTCGTAGACATGTATCATACCTTCAAAGGTCAACCATCATATATCTGCTCTATTGGTTTGTGTAGTCTAGTGTACACATGTATCATACATTCAAAGGTCAACCATCATATATCTGCTCTATTGGTTTGTGTAGTCTGATCAACTCAGGTTTCAGATCTTGACTCTTTTGTATTGTATACATGTTTCCCTTTAAAGATGGACAGAACCATAATATTCTCATTTGATGCGTAAATAGAAATATGTGTGCTTTTTTAGCTATTACAGTTATGTGTGGATCTGGATGGGAACAGTTAATGAATAGTTGTTACTACTTTCAATTACAATCAAAGAAGACATGGAATGATGCAAAGGTATGCATATTTATATCAAATATTAGCAAACGAACTGATATTTTATAAAGATAAGACGAGAACGCCAAGCACGTGATACTAAAACATTTGCATGATGTTAATGAAAAAAATGTACGAATTTCAGATTGCCGACACACCCTTCCGCTACTTATACATTTCTATTCAAAATAAGCGTATGTTCCATGTTGCTTATCACATTTGTCCATTTTGTTCTTCGATATATGTATTTTCACCCATTCACGTTTTTCATGGCAATCAGCGTCGAATTGACAATGAAATGAACAGTACGTTGTACAATAAAACCGAACAAGTATCGCAACGTAGTGCATGTAAATAAGTGTATATCAATATTCTAGCCAAAGACGAATTTCCAGTCGTTGACATGATGCAATAAAATGTACTCGAAAATATATGACAATGGCAACTCTTTACAATGCAGCAATATTAACTTTGCAAATGAATTGCGTATTAAAAAGTAATGCCATTTATTTTTTTAATACGAATTTGATTAGCTCGAATATTACCTCGCCAAAACGGACTTGCTTATTATTGTTGCTGAACACAATTCATCTAGTCGATATCGAGAGCAAAGTATAACTTTTCTATAAAAGTTAACTGCACTTTTAAGTTGAAATTATTTTTAACACTTTGTATAAATATGCAAGAAATAAAACCAAATTATAATCATGGTAGTATATTTCCTTGTTTTTTTCAAAAACAAAGTTGGCTGGTTATTTAGTCCGATACATGTTGGTGCAATGAAGATAATTAATACTTCTTAATTAGCACTTCGCTGTTGACATGAATATCAATTATATGGTCATTTGTATAAATTTCCTGTTACAAAACTTAGAATTTTTCAAAAAACTAAGGATTTTCTTATCCCAGGAATAGATAACCTTAGCCGTTTTTGGCACAACTTTTTGGAATTTTGGGTCCTCAATGCTCTTCAACTTTGTACTTGTTTGGCTTTATAACTATTTTGATCTGAGCGTCACTGATGAGTCTTATGTAGACGAAAAGCGTCTGGCGTATTAAATTATAATCCTGATACCTTTGATAACAATTAACTATTTTTAGCACTTAAACTGGATTTAAATGCACTTATTTTGTAGATTGATTGTCGTAACAGGGGAGGATTTCTTGTCAAAATTGACAATGCCTTTGAAAACTGGTTCTTGAAATTCTTTATAAGTAAGCATTTTTTTTTATTATAGTAGTAAATACTTTTATACACTGTTCATAATTTTCCATATTGTTGGTCTAAATTTTGTATCTGATAAAATAAGATGTTACCCCTTTTAATAAAAGGTACTGATGAATTGACAGGAAAAGTCTGAAAATACATAGCTATTTAAAGTAATAGAATATTTTAAAACAAGACTTATCGCATTCTCGGTCAATTATCGATAATTTGTTAAAACACGATTTATGTTGTTTTTATTCAAAATATTATGATTTAGCTGCGATAAGGCTAAAATCAGATTGCTTGAAATCCATTATTATGAAGAATATAAGCAAACAGTGAATATTTTTAAAAGTAAGACCGATAATTTTGTAGCAACATATGAACTGAATTATTTTTATCATCTCGATTTACTTACTTCGTTCTCAAATTTCTATGACAATAGTTCTGACATCATTATGTTTATTTTAAGATAAGAGCCAAGGTGACTTTTGGATTGGAGCACACGATTCTGTACGAGAAGGACGCTTTGTATGGGAAGCTGACAATACACCACTTACTTATACTAATTGGAATCCTGGCAAACCAAACAATGCTGGCAACAAAGAAGACTGTGCATATTTCTTTTCTGGGGATATAAGCAAATGGAATGATGCCCCATGTTCATATACAACTTTTTACATTTGTGAGAAACATTAAGCTAAACGTACTATCATATAATTGTGTAGAATATTTAGGGACTACACCCTGTTAATAATGCGACAATAGCTTAGCAGTTGTTTAATTCGCTCTCTTATAAGAAAAAGAGTGTGTCCTTTTTTGGAAATTTTGATAGCGCTCGATAGTCAAAACAATAGGAACACACAAATCAAATTAGAAAAAGTAGAGCACTTAAACAAATAAAAGTTCGTAAAAGTAGCGCCATTTTATATCTGTTAAGACCATTTTCAAAGTTTTTTAAATGGTGATTTTACAAAACATTAGCTTGTCATTTATATTTAATGTCAACAGGATAACTTACCAGCTAACCTGTGATATCCTTGATTAAACGTAGGCAGTTGTATCACCCCGATCGTTATAAATACAGATCTACGATAAGTGTTGATAGTTTTCTAAGACACAAAGAAATCCTATAAATAAATCTCAGAAATACATCAAAATATTATCTGAATTTTATTATTTGTTTGGAGAAAAAGAAAATGAATGTATAATAACATTTATAAGAACATGAACAAAGAGTAAGATATATTTACAAGATGTTTAATACCAAAGAAGAAGTTTTACTAGATTATTATACAAGTTACTCTTATAAAAGATGTCGCATTTAACCAATGTTCAA
The DNA here is from genome assembly GCF_021869535.1 of Mytilus californianus. Taxonomy (NCBI): domain Eukaryota; kingdom Metazoa; phylum Mollusca; class Bivalvia; order Mytilida; family Mytilidae; genus Mytilus; species Mytilus californianus. The sequence continues at coordinate 9,816,216 of NW_026262604.1, read as the reverse complement.
GACGACTTTATGTAACTCAATAACACTTGAAATGAGATTGAACTCTGACCTTGTTTTTAGTGAAATAAGAAACTCTCCCTATAACATTGAATATAGACGAACAAAAGATTTGTCTAATTTAAGGTTTCGAAAAACATTACATCATTGTTTACAATATGCATATTATCTTAACGTTTTAAGACACATTATTCTTACTTTGAGACATCTAGGCAATTTTAAATTCGTGATTTGTCCGATTGAAAATCAAATTCACCCAATTCATAAACAGTAAAATGCAAACATAACGACACTATTCCCATAAACAAGCTTATTGTCCTGATTTCAATATGTTTGCAAAACAAAATACATGATAAACAAGTTGCTGCAAATTATTCTATAACATTAAGACTGACATGTAGTTTATACAGGGAATGTTTATCACATAACACATACTTGTTTTGACCTCACTGGATAACTGTTATTTAAGAGCAAGTGCCAGAAACATAAAAAATGGCATTTTATATATAATTAAAAGATATTGATGATTACTGTTCAAAAGGGTATATTGTGACTAACAATAGTCGGTGAAAGATGTTTTGCATGTGCTTACTATGGATTCATTATTATTTATGGGGTACCAATTTTCGATGATTTCGTGAGTACAGGGAAACCTCAAATATTAATTTCAACGAAATATAAGTTTACTTCACACTCTTCGTTAAGCACAAAATCAAATATCCACGAAATGCACGAAAATTGGTTCCCACGAAAATGAATTTATTCACAAATTTTAGCTTCGTTATTAATAAAACATTAACACTGTATAACTGTGTTATGACCGCATATTTTTCAGTTCCCTTCAGTAGGAAAGTTCTAACTTAAATATTGAAAGCCACAGATGTTTAACTGCCTAAACTAGTGAAAAGTTTTATGACCGCAAGGGATATAAAATAAACAACAAGTCCACGTAAAGTCAAAATTAGAACTATATATAGATTTTTTTAAACAATATCTGAATTATAAACGTAGAATATAATTACACAAAATTATTATAAATTATGTGAGTAATTTGCACCAGATTTAATCCTATTCACACACACAGACTTTGATATTTCCTATCCATGTGCAAATTGTTAAGTATGTACTTTATCGAATTAAACACAAGATACTAGAAGACGTCAATGAAAGAAGTTGAAGTAAACTCATTATAGATACAAGGATTGATTTTTTGTACGCAAGACGCGCGTTTCGTGTTAAAAAGACTCATCAGTGACGCTCGAATAAAAAAAGTTAATAAGGCCAAATGAAATACGAAGTTGAAGAGCATTGGGGACCCGAAATTCCTAAAAGTTTTGCCAAATACAGCTAAGGTAATCTATTCCTTGGGTAGAAAATCTTTATGTGAATTTTCAAAGTATATAAAGTTTATTTTCAAAGTATACCTACAATAACGTATCTCATTTGGTATGAGGTAGTTTCATGTTTGTATCGATAAATCAGAACTCCAATTAACTGAGTATAATATATGGATATGTTCTTCAAAGTTTGACGTATCGTTAGTGAGTCAACATTAGGTTTTTGTTTTATAAATCAATACAAAACCTTTTGATTACATTAAGCTCACGCTAGATCAAATAATTATATTCAGATTTTACCCCTTGCATAATAGATAATATCATTGTACCGACTATACGGTATGGGTTTTTCTCAGTGTTGAAGGCCGTATGGTTGCCTATAATTGCTTACATCAACTTTATTTGAACTTTGGTGAATAGTTGTTTCATTGGCAATCATACTTCATCTCCTTATTTTCTATATCAATCTGAAACTGAATAAAGTTTAAGCTGTCGGCTATGCTTTTGGCGCAACGTTTGCGTTCATTTGAGTATGTATTTACATTATGGCATAAACTTTCTTAGTAATAGCACTAACCTAAGGTATAGCGTAGAACATTTTGATCAATATTTTAAGACCTTGTTGATTTATGCTTGATTTTCTGTTGAAGTCTCACATTACCTCTTTTACATATTAACACAAACAGTATAGTGTCAATGCACATAATATATTAAAGCTTAATGACGCTGTGGTTTTTTTTTGTGCTTGCTATTAAACGTCAAATTTTGGCATTATTCGATTCTGATCATTTAAGCACTTACTTAAATAAGTAGGATAAAAAGTAGAGGAGAATATTAAACTAGCAAAATAAAAACGCTGATCTATAAATCTGCGTTAATTCAAGCATCAAAAAGTTTATCGAGTATATTTTGGCAGGATTTTCACCAATGTACATCCCTTTTTGTTGGTACTCAACAACTGCGATATTAGCAAGTCCCTTCCGCCGTTTTTCTTTTGCTTCATCTTACTCTCCATAAATAACATTGTGGCACAGGAAACAATTACCTTGTACAGATATATACGAGTACTACACCCTGTACATTTTGGAGGCTATGAAACAAATCCTTGTTTTTAAACATCAAAACTACCGTATTACATATGAGTTAAAGTCTTTAATCTATATATAAAAATCGTCGGTTGACGTGAGAAACCATAAGGGTTCTGGTTACAACATATGAGAAATAATTATATTGTTAATTAAATTCGAATTATTTTCATTTTGAAGGAAAAGTCACATATTTTGTTTTTAAAATATTAGAAACAGAAACGGACAGCGCAATTTAGGTCGTTTGAAACCATGAGTCAAGTCACTAAAATCTAATAATAGATTTATTTGATTAAAGAGACCTGGTCTGTTCGATAGATTATATGTTGTGGTACAATATAAAAATAAGGAGATGAGGTTTGATTGCCAATGAGACATCTATCCACCAAAGTTCAAATAAAGTAGATGTATTCAATTACAAGAAAGCATACGGCCTTCAATAATGAGGAAAACACACATACCGTATAGACCGCTATCAAAGACCCCGACATGAAAAATATGAAGCATTTCTATTGAGAAAACTAACTTATTTATTACAAAAATAATTTACGAAAAACAAATATGATAGACATGAACCAAAGACAACCACTAAAAGGCTCCTGACTTGGGACCAGCACATGAGGATTGTGGCGTTGTTTAAAAATTTTTGCTGGCGCTCAACCCTAACCATAACTTGGGACACAGGTGAAACAGTACAACATAAGAACAAACTATAAATATCACTTTGCAATTTCCTGGGAGAAATGCATTTTGATTTATATTTAATACTTAATCGGTTGTTTTTCTGTTTGTACACTGTTTGACGCTGAATCCAATGGAAATAGTGTCAAATGATAGGTGTTTTTCGTTTGTAACCCTATAACTATTCTCTACCATTGTTAGTATTCAGTATAATTACTTTTCTGAATTTGTCTTCCTTACATGACTTGTCTTCCTTAAATATGAAAAATCATATTTTTTGAACGACGAGGATGATGATAATGATGTTGAGGAGGAGGAGGAGGAAGAGGATGTCCTATGCATTTTTTTGGAAATATCAGCATTTTCATTTGAAAAAAAACCCCTCTTAATTCAAATATTACTGATCAATGATTAATGTTTCGTTTTGCAAAAAAAAGAAAGTACAGATGTATCATGAACTTTATAGATAATTAACAACTTTCAATACATTCAACTAATTTCTCTTTATAGCATCAGACAATTTTTTAATTTAATGTTTTTCACAAATGTATCCCAATTTCACCGAACATGGAGCGTCATTCCATTTGCAAGACCTGCTTTGAAAATGAACACAGTCTTCACCATTTCTCAAATTATCCGGCTGGCTAGGACTCCAGTCAGTAAATGTAACTGATGTATTGTCAGACACCCAAATAAAACGAGATTATCGCATTGAATCATGTGCTCCAATTCAAACATTTGAGCCTAAAATGCCAAAAAAAACTAAGTTGAAATACCATGCACTAATGTTCGATGACGGGATATAACTGATAAAAACTGATTTTTTTTCTTGGAATTTGTAATCGACTGATTGGTTATTAGTTGCGTTACATTAATCAACAATCATACTTTTATATTCGATATTGTATGCCTTATTTCTTTCCTTTCATAATTTTACTTAAAGTCGACTATGTACAAACTGTTCAATTCTTTCTATTTCGTATTGCCAGTAGTGTATCCAACAATGACAAGTTCTTGTTTTTAGAGTTACGTTCAAAGAAAGACGTGACCTCGCCAAGTTTTCAATATAGCTTTAAGAAGCGATGTAAAAGGAGTATTGCCACCAAAAGCCTTAAATTGGCTACTAACAATCTTTGGTATAACAGATCTAAAAAATAGAAAACAACACGTTTAATAATTTCATGCGTCCGAAGCGCTTTTTTGGATTTATCTTCATCAGGAACGCTCAAAGCCAAACATTTGAAATCCGAAGGATGTATAAGTACCGAAACAGTTGAAGATAAAATATGAAAATGTAGATAAACAAACACTTTTGTTGTCTGCTGTTCGTTCAAACCAAGTATGATATTTAACAAGTATTTTAGCCACATAGTCTGTTTTATATGCATTTGTATGGACTACTTCCTTTCGAAAATCATTGGCCACACCCTTTGACCAACATAAAATTGTAATAAAAAGATGTATATGGGTTAGATACAAATTCTAACAAACATTATAGTGGTCCTTGTATGGCGTTTGTCGATTAAAGCAAATATTAAAATAGAGGCAAAAAAATTGTCAAAATTGCTTTACATCATAAATGTTCTAGTGCGATAGAGCTTGTTGAATTTGTATTTGTTAGATATTTTTACATATTTTGTGGTCATTCTTTATTCATTTTACTAAAGATAATTTTTACGGAATTTTTGGGCCAACATGGTCCCCCAGTTAACATGTTAAGCTACTCCTTTGCTGATACGGTTTTTAAAAATCTTTCCATGAAATTTATAATAGAAATACTTATTTTTAAGTTTGATAGAGGATTGCTGCTCACAAGGAAGCTATTAAACCAAGAGTTCCAAATGGTGAAGTTGAAGTCATCCCTTCGTAAATTTTACGGACGCCATCACGAGTTGGTTGACCGTTATGGAATAACCGTTTCACAGATGATACCGGATATGTTCCTTATCTCGTAACTACAATACCCTTCCCTTTTCACGAATGTGACTTACCGAATTAGACTATTTACCGGATTTGTAATAACATAAGCAACTCGACGGGTGCCACATGTGGAGCAGGATCTGCTTACCCTTCCGGAGCACCTGAGATCACCCCCAGTTTTTGGTGGGGTTCGTGTTGCTTAGTCTTTAGTTTTCTATGTTGTGTCATCTGTACTATTATTTGTCTGTTTGTCTTTTTATTTTTGGCCATGACGTTGTCAGTTTGTTTTCGATCTATGAGTTTGACTGTCCCTCTGGTATCTTTCGTCCCTCTTTTAATTATTCCATGGTATGCGAATTCTCAATACTTAAGATATTATTTGGAAGTTTTTTTTATTAATGTTACAGAAACAATAACAGTGTTATAGAAATACAAAATTACTAATTTCGTGGAGGTGGATGTTTCCATAAGGGACAGATAGTCCACATGTAGTGGTACTAACACAGTGCTGTTAACATAGTGATACAAACAACTATGTCTTCCTTGCGAGTGACACGTTTACGAGATAATCTTCATCAGGTACGTTCGTGGTCATGGTTCACGTGGTCGTGGAAGCATAGATATTAAACATTTGAATGTACTGTACAAACACGACTAGAAAATAAGACTGTCAAAACAATAAAATGTCAACTATAGCGAGAGGGGTTATCAATATCACAAATACGTTTACGCTTTCATTCGCGTGAAATTTACATTATGTGCACAAACAAAATTAATATGAAAAGACAAATAGAAGTTATTACATGTATTATAACAAACATAACATGAAACTGTTTGTAAGTATGATAATGATGATTTATGATAAACCTACCACTGACAAAAGATTTCAAAAACCAATTCTAAACAGCATCCTCAATTTTTACAAGAAATCCTCCTTTCAGTTGACAGTCTATCTAATATAAAGTGGATGAGGCATAAATACATTATATTTTTACATTATTTAACACAAAATAACATCTTTTCGGCTGCCTTGTAGCAGCAACTTTTTACCCTTCAGGGGCACATCAGTTTAACCTAAGTGCTTGGTGGATTCGACATGTTCGTTTTCAATCTTTGAATTTCTCCGTAATTGTTCGTATTTTATTCAATTCTATTTTAAACATGGTGTTGTCAGTTTTGTTAGATTTATAAAAATGAGCCTGAAGATACAAAACAGACCTTCAAACTCAAAAGTTGAAGTGAAACTGACAATCCCATGGGAAAAATTGAAAAACGACGACAAACATTGTCATTTCGGGGCCTTTCATAACCTACTGTGCGGGATTAGTTTTGCTCATTGTTGAAAGCCGCATGGTAACCTATAGTTTTCAACCTCACAACAGTATCTGTGATATCCTTTATATCATATTTGATTGGATAGATGCATTCAATGAATTATTTAGTGAGATAACATCACCTTTATATACTAGGTTCTAATTAAGTTTCTGTGTGAAGCCTGCTTCATTTGAATAAAGGAACAAGTCGGCTAATAGAGGAGCAGAGTTGGTTCCTAAAACAAAATGCCGATTGTTTGTGAAAAAAATATCCCAAATGTAACAAATATGTAAAAAAAAAAATCCAATCATTTCGATAATGTCAGTTAACATCTCATATATCCTAGTGAACTTTATATCACGTATAGCTTTTAGAATAGAGGGTCTGCATCATATATCGATATTTGCATCGATATTGACACCGATAGATTTCAAAATAATATGATTTCAACTGTTCATTTGTCAACTTCTGATTTCTCAGCGGTAACTTAACTTCTCATTCATCGTATAGTGTTTACATATCTCAGTTAATACATTAAGCTCGTGCATGTTCAAACTTTATAAATTTCTTAACCAGGGGGAAAAACACCTTCAACAGAATTATGAAGAATAACGACTGAAATCGACCCTTCGTAGGTTTTTCTATCACCATAAAACATATTTGATCGTTACTAGCGACATATTTACGCGGTCTCCGGTTTTTAGATGCAATTACTGTCGTTTTGGTCGATTATTATATCGTTTATGTCTTATATCCGATTTTGACATTTTGACGTAGTGTGGAGTTGCATGACGGGTAATGCATGTATAGCAGGACGCTAACCCTGTCGTTGCACGCGGTTTCGCTACTTTTTAGGATCATTCGATTCTCTCTGTTTTTATTTGTTAACTCAATAGATTTACGCGAATGCAACGAATTTTCTGTTTGAATCATATTTACAAAGGAGCAGGGGCAATAAGCCCCTTATTTGGCCCAAATATTACTGCAAATTTAAAAGTTATCATACATATTCTTAAATTTGTCATAACTAGACTAAGGAACAAGGTTTTCAGAAAATAAAAACAAATTTCACATTAAACGAGCTACCATGGCAACAAACCATGACGAAATTTGTATATTTTATAAAATTTCTTGAATTTCCTTGTTTTTCATCAAATTTTAAGTATATTTAAGATTGGTAAAGTATGTGCGCACCCAAGAAACAACTTTATATTTGGTGAGATTATTTCAATTGCTATAATAAAGCTTCTCTTAAATTATTTTGTTGTTTCTTGGCTGCGCACGATGTTTCCGTAATAGAAATAACGATGGAAAATTGCACAAATTCTTCATTTTTCATGAAAACGGTATATATTATGACGTAACTGTGACGTCTAAATATAAAAAATCTTATGTTTTTCATTTATATTTCTTCACTCTATGCATTTTCAAACATTATGTGCCAATTTGAAATAGTTGTCAAACATTTTATTTTCTTGGGCCAAAACCGGGCCTTAATGCCCCTACTCATTTGTTTTTAATATGTGTTTACATTTGAACTTACTTTTGCCTCATCCCATGTTTTTTTGGATGCGAATTCAAAGTTGTAACAGCTTCCTATAAACCGACCCCAATCAGAACCGCAGGATATTTTTATAGCTTCGAAAACATAAATTTTGTATTTAAATTGCACTGTTAATATAATGGCAACTATTAAGCACATACAGATACAGGAGTATAAAGGTAACAGTAGTTTACCGCTGTTCAAAAGTCATATATTTATTGAGGGAAAACAAATCCGGGTTACAAACTAAGACTGAGGGAAACACATCAACTATAAGAGGAAACCAACGGAACAACAGACACACTGGAGTGCAACAAAAACAAAAGCCAACATACATAGAAATAACCATACTTAAATCAGTAAAACGGCAAATAATACTATTTTTGAATGTTTTTGATTATCCTGGTTGTTTTTACTGTGTCATAGTCACAAAACATCAGTCATAAGTGACCGTAGTTAGATTTGTCAACTGTGTGGTGTTTTTTCGGTTTTGAGAGATCTCCAACTCCTTTATTGGCCCGAGAACACAGTTATTTTGTAGTGCTTTTCTTTTAGACAATAAATGAAAATTAAATAAAATCCCAACCGGAACTTTCTCAATAATATTTTTACAATGTGCTGTACTACTTTTGGGGCAAATTATATCAAAAACTGCATCAGCTCTAACTCAAAATATAGACAATTTTATGTTAAGGGGTCTTGAAATCTTTTGAAAGCTTCAGACATACTTATTTTTAACCTTTTTCAGTTTGACAAAATCACTACTTTACGTTAAAATTCATGATCCAAATTTTTTTTACAGTGTAATTTATCCCCCTACTTGCTATTTGAGGCATAAAACATGAAGAAATAAATTTGGAAGGGGTATGAACAAAATTGCAACTAATACACTGTTCACAGTAGGGACTATATTTGTAGACAATCAAAGGACAATAAGTGTTTTCTCGGACCTATTGTTTTGACGTTTCTCCATTTTGATACTAGTACCACAACTTAGGGGAGACATCTGGCGTACTTAAATATCAACCTATCCTTTTGATGAAATTGTACTTTCACTGGATTTATGCCTTTGCTTATAGACGTTTCTTTTCCTATTTTTTTCCCAGCTCATCCGTCCTTTTCTATTTATTACTGTTTATAGATTGACAAAAACCCTCAAAACAGTGTTTGCTTGTTATCATCCCTGTCATACTAAGCCTATGCCAGACTTTGTGCAATTTGTTTCATTTTTATGATATCAATATTCTTCAACTTCATGATTGATTTGACCATCCAAATACTTCGATGCGAGTGCCGCTGATGTGTCTTATGTAGACAAAACTCAATTCTAGTGTGCTGGAATCTTTCATATCTGTTAAACCTTTTTGGCTTAAGATTCTGATATTCAAGATTAGAATAAATATCGAACTACTGATAAAACAAACAAAATAACCTTATTGTTTCACACACTAGTAAATAAATTTTAGTGTCAATCGGTCATGTTGTTATTGACATCAACAGAAAAGTCAAAACAACAAATAATTCAGTCATATTCAGTTTTTCAAGCTATTTTCAGACTTACCCACTGCTGTCAATTCAGTACTGTTCAGACAATTCGCTTGCAGTCGATTCAATGCTGTTGAGTAGATTTACAGACAATTTAGTATTATCTTAAAGGGAGCAGGTAAATGACAACTACTGGATCATCAGAACATACACTGAACAATTCTTAATTAAGAGCAAGCAAATTGTTTGAACAGTACATAATTTACCCAAGTGGATAAGTCCAATCTTCACTTTTCAGTTTTAAATTACCGTTTCAGATCAAAATTGTTTTACTGGTGAGAGTCTGAAATGTGTAATGTATCAATAATGTACCTGATTCTCCTACACTGCCCTTTTCGCCCTTTTCTCCAAGTGCTCCTATGATAAAATATGAAAATGGCGCATATAAATTGAAGCAAAAATTTTCTTTCTCAGATAAAACTACTTTATTTCTTTTTGTTTTTTATATATAATTTTAACAGTCTAAACAGTTTGACGAAACGGACTAGAAAAATTTTAAACCGTTTCAATTTAAATTGACCTGAATTTAAACGAGGTGTATAAAATCATTCCTTTTTGGCCATTATCGCCGATAGCACCTTTCTGTCCTGTAGTACCCATATCGCCATTCATACTCTTTTCGCCATGTTCACCTTTCAAGCCAGGTAGTCCAGCTACCCCCATTAGATCTTTATCACCAGTGACTCCCTTTGCACCTGTTAAACCTTTGTTTCCAGTTGGACCAATCATACCAGATGATCCCAGTTCGCCCTTTTAACCCTTTTTACCCTCTGTACCTTTATCGCCAGACACACCCTTGTGTGCGTCTAGACCTTTTGCACCATTTTGGCATTTATCTTCAATCAATCCCTTTTCGCCTTTTACGCCTGTATCTCCTATTGGTCCATTTATCCCTGTTGATCCCGTTTCACCAATTGTTCCTTTATCTCCAATTGGTCCTATTTCGCCTGTAGATCCTTTATCTCCCATTGGGCCCTTCTCACCTTTTACGCCTTTTTCTCCTTTTCGACCTTTTATCCTGTTGGTCCCTTTTCACCAGTTGTTCCTTTATTTCCAATTTGACCTTTTGATCCTATAAAACCATTGTTTCCTTTTTCGCCTTTAACACCCGATATACCAATCGGCGCTAAGCTCATTGTCGCCTCCTTCACCTTCTCTCTTTTTTCACCAGCGATGCCTTGATTACCATCAGCACCCGCTTTACCTCTGAAGCCCTTATCACCTTTAAATGGGTCTTCCTTATCATTGTCATTTTTAATAAAATGATATATATTATATGAAAGGAAGAAATAAATGGTAAGACTTTGTTTAAAATGACGTATGGGGCATCCGTCAATGAGATAGCATATTAGCGAAACTGTATTCTTTTATTACAAACCACTGCTAAAGAAAGTTATCCCTAATAGTCGCATGTTTTAAACGTGCTATATATACTCGGCTCTCCGAAAGTTTTGTTTCGAACTTTACCCTATATGGTTGTTCCAATAAGGACATAAGCTCGGTAATCGGATTCATATATTGTTTTACAGTCAAACCTTTATTAAGCAGTCACTCATAGGAAGTATCAAAAGTGATCTATCAAGAGAGGTGACCTTTTAAATGAGTTCCGAAAAAAATTCTGATTCCAATATGGCAAGTTGACGGGATCAAGGCATATTGTTTTAGTGTTTTCAATTCATAGAGTTATCGTTCGTGCGAGCAGGCAAATACAAGTGGCGGATTTCGGCGCTCTTAATTTTAAGAAAAGATTCGAAATTATTAATCAGTCGATGATACGGTTTTAAATGATAACCGAAATGAGTGAAACACGAGAAATTCATAAATTCACCTCTATTGCGCGATCTTGGTTGCAAACGGATTCCAATTTCATTTTGACCTCGATACTGAACACATATATTTTTCGTCATGATTGTATTTTGGTTGTTAAAAAAATAAAATGACCTTTGTTTTAAGTTGAAATGACGATTTTGTGCAAAAATTAGGTGACCGCTGACCGCGTTAGACAGGTGGCTGCTGAAAAGAGTAAAATCATATATAAAAACTTTTCGGAGGGTCTGAAAGTGGTCGTTAGAGGCAGGTGACCGCTGAAACGTGGTCACCCTTAAGGCAAGATTGCCTGTATACGATATGCTTTTTTTCTACAGTTTGCCGATAAAATTATTAGTTATCTTCGTACTTTTTGGAGAAGATTATATAATCTAAGTCTACGTCAATTTACATGATAATTGACCTTATTTGTCTTAATTTGTTAGTTTCGAAGTATAAATTTTCCATTGTTGTATTTGGTTTTCTATTCTAACACTTTTTTGTATATTATCTGGAATAGATTATTGATTATATTATAAAGGCAACAGTAGTATACCGCTGTTCAATAGTCATAATTCGCAAAAACAAATCCGGTAACAAACTAAAATCGAAGGGAACACGTCTACTATAAGAGGAAAACAAAGGAACAACAAAAACACTGAACTATAATAAAAGCAAACGCCAACATACATGGAAACGGGCTGTAGATATCAACTGCCATATTCCTGACTTGGTACAGGAAATTTTAAGAAAAAATGGTGGGTTGAACGTGGTAGCTGATTTTTTATCTTAACTTTTACATACATACAGAAAATAAAAATAAAATAACTGTGATATAAGGCAAGATCATATCAGACTAAACAGTAAATACACATGAAAATAAACAACATAAAACAAAAACCATGAAGACGAACCACGAGTAACTCAAATATACTGACAAAAAAGATATATGAGAAATTTACTGAAAATACGGAATTAAAATCACAACCGAAATAAACAGACAACAACTCAGCACAAAATGACCCACCGGACACACACGTATAAGAAAGGAACAAAATGAACCATACAAACTATTTGATTTTTATTTGTTTTTTTTTTTTTTATTTTTAATGATTGAAAAGTATCAAGATCAACATTTATCTACACATTTAACTGTCCTTTTCTAGTTGTCTAGATGCAAGCGTAGAACTTGGAGTTTTATGGTTTTAATTTATCAAAGTTCTTTTAAATTGAAATTTACTGTTTCTGCCAAGCTTAAATGTTTCTAAATAAGTAGGTTTTTGTTAATTTTCCTTTTTTAGACGGCGATGTGCCTTTGGCTCCATCATACGGTGTTTATATATCCGAACTCGTTCGGTATGCCCGTGTGTGTAGTGATGTCATAGATTTTAACGAACGTAATCAATGCATCACTGGTAAATTATTAAGTCAGGGATTTTGTTACCATAAATTACTTAAAACTTTTACTAAATTCTTTCATAGATACAAAGATTTGATTAGTAAATTTGGCTGTACCTGTAGAAAACTTATAAAAAAAGGTATTTTACATCCTAAATTTTATGGTAATATTGTACTTAAAGCGCGGAAATAATTATGTGATCCGTGTTAACTCACCGAACCTTTAAACAAACTTATTAGTAAGGGTTGTCGTACCAATGTTGTAATTAGATCTCTGAATATAGTTAACATTGGCACTAATATCGATTTTGTCATTAGCAAATTAAAACATAACTAAATTTGTATTTTCTTTTCAAACGGGATGTATAGAGACACACACACACACGTTCATTTTTATCTATAAAGAAGTCACTCCTAACTATCCTACTACCTGTCGATACATTTATTTTTGGCATTGCACAAGTCATGTCTTCTTTGACTGTTCATGACGTTAAAATACTAAATCCCTGGGATGTATTTTGGTTGATTTTAGTCTCTGATGCATTATTTTTTATTATTAATTGTTTTTGGCTTTTAACTAGCTGTCAGTAACTGCGAGTACTCTCAAATCGTACTTTCTTTTTAATTTGACCTGTTGATACTATTTGTAATGTTTTTTTGTTATTTAATGTTAACATGGATCTTGTCTATATACCAGCTTTGATTATTTGGTATTTAATTTAATACAAATTTTCACTTCTTCGTACTATGAACATCAAAAATTATTTCATTTTTCCTTAGATGCTGTTCTTGGACCTGTACAGGAAGTTTTATCTAGCACTAATTGTATAGTTTTATTGTTGATATTCACCCCATATGTACCAAGTGTTAGATTAGTTTTATTGATATTAAAGAAATTTCTTGGTATTCCTAAACGGAAGATTTTATACACAAAGAAGAAGAAGTATACTTAACAACAAAATTATTTTCATTTACCTGTGTATAATATGACGCAGGTTTCTTCAAAAGTGATGATTTTCTAAAAATTGTTTGTTATTTCACAATGATATCATACTTTAACTTTGTTTAAACCTGTTAATTAACTCTTGACTTTAATTATTTATCCCTTGTAATTTTTTATTAACTGTGTATTTGTATTCAGGTGTCACAGGTCAAATTTATTCGTTCATTGTGTGGTAATTTACGTTTTTTGATTGAGTTAAGCCTTCCAATTGATATTTTATAGTGTGTTTTTCTATGTTGTGATGTTATACTATTGTTTCAGAAAAGGGAGAAGGTTTGGTACCATTAAAACGTTTAATCCCGCTGCAAATGTTTGCACCTGTCCTAAGTCAGGAATCTGATTACAGTAGTTGTCGTCTGTTTATGTAGTTCATACGTGTATCTCGTTTCTCGTTTTTATATTGATTAGACCGTTGGTTTTTCCGTTTGAATGGTTTTACACTAGTAATTTTTTTGGGGCCCTTTATAGCTTGCTGTTCGGTGTGAGCCAATGCTCCGTGTTGAAGGCCGTACCTTGACCTTTAATGGTTTACTTTTATAAATTTTAACTTGGATGGAGAGTTGTCTCATTGGCACTCATACCACATCTTCCTATATCTATTTTATAAAGTTTTGTTGATGGTCTTTTCAGCATATTTTATTTAGTTGTTGTTTATTTTTTTATCTTTTGTTGGTTACGATATTCAAGACATGTGAACGATTTTGAACTTGAAATTATTAGACTTTATGTTCACCATAAGTTCGGTTGCTGACATCTTACAAACATATCCTTCTAATTTTTATTTGCTTGACTGTGAACGTAGAAATGTTGATGATGTCACAACTGCAACAATATCAATAAAAGGTCACTATTCTGTTTACCCCAAATAGTTTGAGATAAAATGTCTGGTTTATATTGATGTACCTCAACCTAGAACTACCCATACTACTACATTATTACTGTATCAGCTACTTTAACAATGTTATGAATTTGTTCAACGACTGTTTTCTTCAATACAAATTAGTTCAGAAATATGCTTACCATTCAAATACATGAAATTGACCGCGACTGCCAGTGAAATACAAATCAACTGCACCACTATGAAGGTTAAAATTAATTTATCTCCTTTCCTATTTGCCTCATGAGTTTCAGCAAGTTTAATACTCCATACATTATGTTGAAAATTTTCCATAGTTTGAATATTTCTAGTCTCTAGAATGTTCACTAGCTCAACCTGTTCACCCATGTTCAATTACAAAAAAACAGTATTTAACGATTTATAAATGATATTTATTGCCTCAAGAGACACTAATTTTTGAAAAGTCTTCCGACAATTCTCAACTGTCATCTCAATAAAAGGGTTCCATTTAAAATATTGTGTTCATTTGAAGGAAGTACTTGGACAATCATTTGGTTTCTATAACAAATCAGTAAATTCGTTTACAAACAGGCAAAACTATGTTTAAGAATGCCACGTGTGGAGCAGGATCTGAACATCCTTCCGGAGCACATGAGATCACCCACGGTTGTTGGCGGGGGTCCTGTCGCTCAGTCTTTAGATTTCAGTATTGCGTTTTTTAAACTGCTCTCTGTTTTTTGGTCGTTTTGTCCATTTTTTTGCCATGGCTTTGTCCGTTTTTCATCAACTTTGAGTATTCCATTGGCATCTTTTGCCCTTCTTTTGAGATCTTCACTGCCTAAACAGTGAACGGTTAATTTTTTCTGCTAGACTTTTCACCTTTTTTCCTTGATAAAAATGATGCCAAGAGCTATCATATTGCTAGCATTATTCCTCTCAAGTGGATAATCTGAATACCATAGTATTATCCAATTTAGATAGTATTTACACAGAAGAGAGATGAATATTGCCTAGCCTACTCAGCGTTTTGAATATTACTGGTTAAGTGGTTAGAATAAGTATTGCGTTCATTTACATGAAGTACTTAAAAATCCATTCAATAAAAAGTTTGTATAAATTGACTGGATTTAATTAGTATTTTAAAAAATGTGTTGTGTCATAATAAGTGTGACACACAGACAGATCATGTTTTAGCTATAAAATATTTGTGCTTTCTACATCTGATAAATAAATAGCTCCGGTTAATTTCTGTGACGTAATTGATGGTGACACAGAAACTGTCCATTAAAATTGGATAGTTTTTACCATTCCTATTCTTATAAAATACTGTTAAAAGGTTGATAACTTAAACTTTTCAAAGTCCTTTGAAACGTTGAATGCGCTTGCGCAATGTTGTTGCTAATCACTCCAATTATCAACATCGGAATTGACAACAGACGTCACTCAATCAAAGTTGGTGGAACATGATTTATTGCATAAGCATATTTTCGTTTTAAATTTATATATGCATACAGATGAAACAAGTGCAATCGTATATCGACAATTTTCCAAATCTGCTTGATTTCATGTAATAGATAAACACAAAACAAAATTAAAATCGTCGTTCTACCTGTGTAAGAATGAAGAAATCGTCGTTCTATCTATGTAAGAATGAGATCGTCGTTCGTTCTATGTAAGAATGGAGAAAATCGTCGTTCTACATGTGTAAGAATGGATAAACCATCTTTCTACCTGTGTAAGAATTGATTTTTACGACCAAGTCAGTCAACCCAATCTATCTTCATGTTGGCTTTCTGACTTTCAATTTTCAATGTGGACATCTTTTTTTACAAAAACTGAACTTGCTAAGGACATGGATCTCCAACTCGGGTCACATGCATATGTTCGAAAATACGTCATTTTATTGATAAATAAAACAAACTGATAATAGCTACTTCATATTCAAAATGCCTTTTTTGCTTATGTTTGAAACATAAAACTATACTTTTTTTCAAATCATACTGTCTAAACCGTAGCTTATACCATGCATGTTTTTTCTCATGACGGGTTTCTGTGCAAAAAGTCCTTTTAAGGCGATAATTACACCGTTTATGAGGTCCGGAATATTCTTAATAAAAAAAAACGAAGTGTTTAACGTTAATTTGAGAATAGGGTATTGTAGGCAGATCCTTGGTTCTTTCTGTTAAATTTATTCATAACTTGTATAGACTCGGAAAGATTAAGAGATTTAAATTTTTTGTAGACTAATGTCTATTGTTATACACTATATAGACCTGATGATGTGTTATGTTTTTATTTTTGTCATTATATGAGTGTCAGTCTGGATGGGAGGTAATCATTTCTTTATTCGTTCATTTTAAAGCCATTTTTTTCTTTTATTCATTTGTCTTAATCTAAATCTAACATTCATAAAATTCCAACCACTTGAAACCATTCAGAAACAACCAGGACAATTACACCAACAATTTGAAAAATCCCGGGAAGTTCACGAACTATTTTGGATAAAAAGACTTCAAACAGCTTATCCTCTCGGTCTCAATGACAAAATGTTGGGACAGGAGAACATATCTAAAACGTCTATCGATGTCATGAATATTGTCGATAAACAGTTAGGAAATATTAGGTCTCATGGTAAACGTAAAAACCGTAATCTACATATTAAACATCGTATAAATTATACACTTGCTGATCTGTTATCTATAATAAAAAAAAAATAATTGTAGACATCAATTACTATGCAAACTTGGTCATATACCAATAAGCAAACAATATGTTTTTTTTGTTTTTTTTTGGAGTGTGATGAAATTTCATTTTTTTAGCCCGTTGTATGAATACACCCGTATTATTACAGCCTTTTGTCATCACATGCTGTTTCCTAGTATCAATAAACCTGATAATCATAAACGGCATTTTCTTAAATTAAACTATATAAAAAGAGGTACTGTAAATTCAGAAATTATTGCGATGTTTTTATTATTGCGAAAAATGCGACAGGGTTGTAATCGCAATAATTTAAACTCGCATTCTGGATTTTTTTTATATGAATGAAGCGGAATTTTCTCAGTATCGCAAAAATAATAATCGCATTTTGGTTTAAAATGACAAAATCGCAATAATAAATGCACGAAATAATTTCTGAATTTACAGTATTGATTTTATTAACATAGCTAGTATATTCAATGACTCTACCATTCATAGCCAAATACCTCTATATTTTGATAATGCAGAACCACCTGTTATGAGTAGGGTGTCCAGTGTCCACAAAGTCCTCTAGTTAACGACTTTAAGTTAACGGATAACACACGGCTAATATTTTTGAAAAATTATAGGAAAATTATTATATTTTACAATCATGAATAGCGTCGTAGGTTCCCGTGGTCACGATTTTCTAAATTTCGTGTTTTTACAAGGTCTCCCCAGATACCCTTTTGTACGGGGAATCTTAAACATGAAAAATAAAATTATTGCGCTCTTTGTTGGTGGTTAAGGTAGTACTTACAATTTAGTTTATATATTAAATATATCATATAACGAACGCGGAAAGTATTTAAGTGATTTTGGTATAAATATTCCAGCATTT
The DNA here is from genome assembly GCF_021869535.1 of Mytilus californianus. Taxonomy (NCBI): domain Eukaryota; kingdom Metazoa; phylum Mollusca; class Bivalvia; order Mytilida; family Mytilidae; genus Mytilus; species Mytilus californianus. The sequence continues at coordinate 9,798,169 of NW_026262604.1, read as the reverse complement.
TAGTAAGACTAATATTTTACCCAAAATTTACCACATTTTCATTGAAAACAAAATTATTACGTTCATCATCACGATGATTTTTACTCTGATTAAGCAATAAGACACAGTATATATGTGTGGCAAATTTCATGTTTGAAATCGTTTTGAAGAAATTAGCAATTAAATACACAAATTAAGTCAAAATTTTGGTATTGATTAAAGACGGATTATCTCGTGCCATTAATCATTTTCTTGCGTTCACTATTAAAGTTTATTAACAAGGACAGTGGTCACTCACTACGTTTCTCATTGTTCTAGTTGTCTTGTTGATTTATTTGTTTTCAATAGCCAGTTAACTTTGTAGATTGTCATTTTTTTTTCAAAGGATTATGTTTTGTGTCTGTTTTTCCAAACATTTTTTATTGAATAGATTTTTTTGTTATAATTGTAGTATAGGAATCAAATCGGTCGATTTCGTTTCACACCCGGAATATGGTACATCAAGTCTAAAGGTATTGGTCTTGCGTGATGTTTTTGACCTAAATCCCCCTCGGTGTGAACGACAACAAAAGTGTACCACCTTTCGTGCTATAAATTATACACCAGCAGACACAACTGTAGTAATTTCAAAACTAAATTGGCAATAGGTTTGTCCGAGCAAACCACTGAAGCCAATGACCAAACGTGCCAAGCAGGCATGTTCAATCTATCTACCACGTTTCGAATTGGAAAGGTTTGTTTCCTGTGAAAATAATAGAGTTAAAAAAAGATCGGTAGTTTCAAATTATATAATCAGCTATAAAAGGCCCCGACAAGACAAATTGTGAAACAATCCAGACGAAAAAAAAAATAACAGTCTCATTTATGTGAACAACAAAAAACAAATACAACAGTCAGCGACCAACGACAATCACTGAATTGCAGGCTCCTAATTTTGAACCGACACATACAGAATTTGAAGGGGTTAAACATGTTTGTGATCCTTCAACATGTTCAACCCTCCTCTTACCTGGACAATGGTATAACAACACAACATAAGAACAATCTGCCAAAAAAGTTGACTCATCAAATCAGCCTGAAGCACAAAAACAACTTACATGAAGACAGAGGACACAAAGTACCGATCTACAAGTACTCACAGAGGTACACATTCGTATCCTCAACTATCCCGAATTTCATGTTGCAGAGTATTCATTTTCATCCTGTCTTGTGCAAAGTCAGTTATTTCAGTTCATACCAGGCCATGTTATTCACTTTCAAAATTCTCCTCCCGCTTCCCACCCCCTTTTTGAAATCAAATGGTCGTCCCCTTACTGAAAGCTAATGAAAGGATGTCATCAATAGTCTGAGAAAAGTATGACCAGAAACATCATTACCGTAAAAAACTAGGATTCTACATATACCGCATGCTTTACTAACTGACTGAATTATGTCGAAAGTCTTAGAGAAAAGGATTATACATTCTTTATATGCCTGTCCCAAGTCAGGATCGAGCCGGTTTTTGAGTGGTTGTCGTTGGTTCATGTCTATCATATTTGTTTTTCGTAAATTGTTTTGTTATAAATTCGGCCATTAGTTTTCTCAAATGAATTGTTTCATATTTTTCATATCTGGATCTTTTATAGTCGACCATACGGTATGGGTTTTTTCTCATTGTTGAAGGTCGTATGGTTGCCTATAATTGCTTACTTCCATTTCATTTTAACTTTGATAGACAGTTTCGCATTGGCAATTATACCACATCTCCTTATTTTTATATTATACATCATGTACACTACTGAACAAGTATTACATAAAATTAACATTATTAATTCTCATTGTAAATGAGGAAAGGTCAGATAAACTCTGTCATAAAGACATGTACTCCTTGCTATCATTCCATACACTTAATATATTTGTCCCACTACTTATTGTATCTTATATACGGACTTGTCCACGGAATCTTAACCATGTGCACTAATCCAAGAAATGAGGTCGAGGTAAGGTGAACCATGTCTGATGGACTTGTAGACTTTGTAAGGATACCATTATATTAGTAACGAAATATAGTAATCCTAGAACTCATGATAAGTGAGATATTTACATGATGAAATAAGCTATACAGTTTTTAGCAGTCACTGAACCATGAAAATGAGGTCAAAGACAATAAATATATGACAGACGGTAACTTCGAAACACAATGGATCTATATAAAAAGTATGAATCATCCAATTCATCTACCCTTTGAAAAATAAAGCTATATATATATATTTATACAAATAGTTTACGCCGTTGCCGCCACCACCATCATATTGTATTCTCTATGCCTCGCATTTTGCGACTTGCGTCGAATGCTGGTCGGAGTTAAAAAAAAAAGAACAACTGAAATTAGGTCTCTGACCTAGACCTGGTAGACAACGAAACGTAATAGCTACTACTATCTTCGGCAATTTTTCTATGTCGTTTCAATTTGATTAAAATTCTGATCTATATTAACTCGCATGCTCGTATATATAGACTGATATGAGTATAAGGAAATCAGAGATCTATATTTGAATAATATTGATGTTGTTTACAAGTGTTTTAAAAATACATCGATGCTGTACATAACCCTCTTTTTGTAGATAATCTTTAACTTCATGTCGATTGTAGGCCAATGTATGCTCAATAAGTCATATAAAAGTGTAAAATGGAGTGATTTGCCTGTTTTTAATTGTCACTTTGTTTTCATAACTTTGACAGACAACCCTTCCCCTTTTTCATCGTTTGCAGTATTTCTTAATTCTATAAAGCAAAGATATACTCAGACCTGCAAATTCAATCCCTACTGCGTTAATATTACACCAGTTTTGGAACTAAGTACAATTTGATGTGATTTCACACTCACTTAAAAAAAATTGGATATTTACCCAGAAAATCTTTACGAACACCTTCTATCAAAAGACGAAAAAAAAAATAACAATTTGGGAGGGCAACTTATAAGTGTTAATATCTAAAAAAAACATCACTAGAGATAACTTGTGTCGAATCTTATGTAAAAATTCCGAATTTGGAAATTTTAATAGGTCAAGGTCACTGTTATTTAACAGCCGAATGAAAATTGTAAATGTACACCCTATAAGTACAAATGTCAATCTCGAACCATATTTGGCTACAAAAATATCAAATTAGCCAATAATGTAGTGGTGGTGTGACGCATATACTACAGAGAAGTTCTCTAAAACGAAATTATCAATTCTTCTACATTCAGGTCCGTACACTATACGGAGAGTCAAATTGTAAACAGGCATATCACTGCCACTTCCCAGCTTCAAGCCTCTTCCGAACATTTGAAAGTCCCGACTATGTACTGGTTACCTAAATTACACAAACAACCATTTGAATTTTGTGTCATCTCCGCTTCTAGTAAGTGTTCTGCTTCTAATCTGTCAATGCTTCTAGCTACCTCCCTCACTACTTTCAAAGAACTTGTTATTAACTTTTGTAATAAAGTTTATGAAAATAATGGTATTAATTATTGTTGTAGTGTTAAAAATTCTTTAGAGGTTTAAGATAAAATACGTGCTTTTGATGGTCCTTTTAATTCTGTTGACAGTTATGATTTTTCTACCTTCTACACTACACTTCCACACAATCTTTTCAAGTTTTCATATTTAATTAAATGGTCTTTTGAAAAATCTAATTGAAAATGTATTTGCTATAACTCATTTAAAGTATTTTTCTGTAACGAAAAAGGAAAGAATGCTAGATACACTTACTGGAAATGTGAAGATATAATTGATGCTTCAAAATTTCTCCTGGACAACAAATATGTACGTTTCGGCAATAAAGTGTATCGACAGGTAGTAGATATTCCTATGGGCACTAATTGCGCCCCTTTAATAGCAGATTTATTCCTGTATTTCTATGAATCACAGTTTATGACCAAACTCAGTAAAGACGCGTCATTGTTACATTTGGTTGATACATTCAACAATGCATACCGTTACATGGTTATCTTGATGATATTTTTTCGTTAAATAATCCAGAGTTCTCTAAATATACTACAGAAAGTTACCCAAAGGAACTTACTTTAAATAAATCTAACATAAACTGTGTAGTTGTCCTTTTCTAGATTTAGACATTTCAATGTCTAACGGGACAACACTCCATACTAAAATTTACGACAAAAGAGACGATTTTTCATTCCCTATTGTTAATTTTCCTTTTTTAGACGGAGATGTTCCTTTGGCTCAATCATACGGTGTTTACATATCCGAACTCGTTCGTTTTGCCCGTATGTGTAGTGATGTCATAGATTTTAACGAACGTAATCAATGCACCACTGTTACATTATTAAGTCAGGGATTTCATTTCTATTAATTACTTAAAACATTTACTTAATTCTTTCTTGGATACAAAGATTTGATTAGTAAATTTGGCTGTACCTGTAGAAAACTTATTAATACGGTATTTCATATCCTAAACTTTATGGTAATATTATACTAAACGCGCGGAAATCACTATGTGATCCGTGTAAACTCATTGAACCTTTAAACAAACTTATTACTAAGGTTATCTTATTAGTGTTGTAATAAGATCTTTGAATATTGTTAACATTGGCACTAACATCGATTTTGTCATCAACAAATTAAAACATCACTAAATTTTTATTCTTTTCGAATGAATTTTGGGATGTATAAATACACATCCACGTTTATTTTCTATTCAGAAATTGCTTTATGTATATACATGATATATAACATGATGCATATTTATTATAAGGTTAAATACTAACTATCCTACTACCTGTCAATACTTTCATTTTGTCATTGCACATGTCATGTCTTCTTTGACTGTTCATGGCGTTAAAAGACTAAATCCCTGGGATGTGTTTTAATTGATTTTAGTCTCTGGTGCATGATTTTTTATTATTAATTGTTTTTGGCTTTTAACTAGCTTTCAGTTACTGCGAGTTATCTCAAATCGTACTTTCGTGTTAATTTGACATGTTGACACAATTTGTAATGCATATCTGTAATTCAATGTTTTCTTTTTTGTGTTATATCTCGTCTCACTTTTTTTAATATTTAACACCTTTCGTCAGTATTTAGTATGACGATACATTTTCATTTCTGTACTCGTACTGAGAACAACAAATTTATTAATTTTGTAAAATATTTTTCCGTACTACACTGCTACTTTTGCATAGGTTCTATTTCTGTAATAAAAATCTGTCGTACTGAAAATTTACTTTTAATATTAAGTACTATTTTTTTACTTTAAAATTCTTGTAATATTTAGGTACCTGTATTTTACAGTACTTGATTTGTACTTAAATGTTTGGTACAGAAGTAATACCAACAGTGATAACAATATTCCATGTTAATCATAACTTTTAAGAGATTTGAAATAGACAAACTTTCAAAATGCTGAAAATGTAACGGTGTAACCAAAATTTTGTAGTACTTAAATTGCAAGTAAAATACAGGTACCTTAATATTACAATAATTTTAAAGTAACAAAATAGTACTGAATATTAAAAGTAGATTTCCAGTACTATAGATTTTTGGTACAGACATAGTTCCTATGCAAAAGTAGCTGTGTACTAACAACAAAAATATTATATTTAAATTTACCTGTGTACGTTATTTTATTTAACGTCATTTTGTTACAGGTTAGAGTTGTCTTTTTGACACTGTTGATACATTTTTTTTTATTAATATTGTACTTATATTCTGTCATAGATCAAACTTATTTGTTCAGTGTATGCTTACTTGTTTTTGTTTATCTGTCGAGTTAAGCCTTTTCAATTCATATTTCATAGTGTGTTTTTTTATGTCGTAATGTTACACTACTATCTCAGGTTAGGGTGAAGGCTGGCGCCTGTTAAAAGGTTTAAACCCGCTGCATTTGTATGCACCTGTCCTAAGTCACAAGCCTGTTGTTCAGTGGTTGTCGTTTGTTGTTGTGTTCAAATTTGTTTCTCGTTTCTATTTTTTTTATATAGATTAGACCGTTGGTTTTCCTGTTTGAATTGTTTTACACTAGTCATTTTGGGGCCCTTTATAGCTTGCTGTTATGTGTGAGCCAAGGCTCCGTGTTGAAGGCAGTACTTTGACCTATAATTGTTTACTTTTTATACATTGTGACTTGGATGGAGAGTTGTCTCATTGGCACTCATACCACATATTTTTATTTATATTTATATAACATCACCCTATTATTCTCTATCCTTTTTTTTTCTTATTCTTTATTTTTTGGCTCTCCACTTTATGCCTTTATTCTCTATTAAGTAAACACCAGCCAGAACCTCGTTTATTGCTATCTCTATGAGGAATTCCCAACATCTAGTTTTATTCGTGAAGATAAAAAAGTTAAGATTACAGATTAAAATTCTGATTTATATTAGCATAAAAACACACGTTGGGTACACACAATATCTTTTTGCACAAGCATTTTAGCCACCATGACTCTCCGTAGTTGTTGTAGGTGCATCAGTGGTAACTACTCCTGCATCAGTGGTAACTACTCCTGCATCAGTGGTAACTACTCCTGCATCAGTGGTAACTACTCCTGCATCAGTGGTAACTACTCCAGCATCAGCAGCTGAAATAGAAAAAAAAATGATAATCTAGTTCACATCAATACATTGATGAAATGACTTAGTGTATGAAACAGATGTAGCGCATTCTTTATACCTTTTAGTGTTTTACAAATATGAGGGGACGACTATTCAATTTTCTTGAGCAGATATAGACGTTTAAAATTAATGTGTTGACCCTGTAAGAACTGTAACTAAATGATTTAAGACGGTATGAAAGTACATATTTTCCCCACAAAATGCTAAATATATTTGGGTTTAAAAAATAAATTTCCAATGAAATAAACATTAGTGACTAGCAACATATGAAATAGAAAATTCCGTTCACGAAAAAATCCTCTTACTGTTTGCCTGACACTGGTTGACATTACTTTTATTATGTTTGTAACTAGGACACTTCAGTTTCATTATTTTTACTAATCAAATGTTCATTATGATAACATCAAATAAAGTAAAAAATGTTTTAAGACACAAACTTTTAAAGTGCCATTTCTTTCCTAGTTCAATTTGTTATATGGCCTTTTACAGCTTTGTTATATGGCCTTTTACAACTAGGAAATCAAATTTTTCATTTTTCATTTTTTTCCTTATAATTTCTAAATTTTAGGAAGCGTTTTGATGTTACTTTGAAAATTACCTAAATAGACATATAATATTCGACACTGGATGTTAACCAAACAACAATCAATACAATTTGAAATAGAATAAATGATTTTTGTCAAGAAACGAAGTTATGAAAAAACATTTTTGTTTGTAAATTGATGAAATGGACTGTACCAAGTCAGGAATATGAAAGTTGTTTTCCATTCGTTTGATGTGTTTGAGCTTTTGATTTTACCATTTAATAAGGGATTTATCGATTTCAATTTTTTTTTTGGAGTTCTGTATTTTTGTTTTTTTTACGTTTTATTACTAGTAAAACTATTTTTTTTATTCAAACGATTAACATTGTTCCCATTTGTTTGCTTCCTTTAGGTAAACAAATACCCAGACTTTACTTCCTAGATAAAATAGTCCACATTCCTTGTTTTGCAATAAATTGAAGTATACGAACAAATTCCCTGGGAAAAAAAGCGACACACTATTTAATTGACCATGGACTCATTTTACAAGTAAAAGTTTTGCTGGAACTTAATTTCTAGACAAATTATGAATAAGTACTTACTTACCTAGGAAATAAAAACTGGGAGACACATTTTCTACCACAGCGAATTTAGTGTTACACTTTAATATGCATGCGCATGCTGTCCTTGTTTTTTTTTATAATATAACAAACATGTTGTGTTACATTTATCAGAGGCAATTCGTTGTGCAAGTATAAGAAATCGGTCTTTTTAACCTTGTGAAAAATTTAAGTAAGCCTATATGGGCGTACGTATGATCGTATGAGTATAAGCAAGTTCACGTATAATTAGAATAAACAAAACTGTTTGCTAGACATGAAGACTATATAAAACTCTCCTGGGAATTTTTGCTCAATAATGAACCAAACGTCTTTAGCAGTGACGTGAAATATTTACCAACTAAAAAGCGGCAAATGATATTTTTCTTACAAAGGACGATCCTTGAAATGAAAGATTAAAACAAATAATGCAGTATATGTCTGAAATGATTTTATTTAGACATTTCTCTATTATTATTTTTTGTTTTGCATATCTTTTGAATCCATTAAAATTCCATGACGTAATAACAACCGTTTATAGAAAAATATAGATATTATTTTGGTACAAAATTGCGTTATGATGAGCTATCGAATGATCCAATGTGCCAATTTATAACTTTCGATAGCATTACCATAATGACTTATACATGTTATATTTAGAAGCCTTTTGGTATTATATGTGTATTCAAGTGTGATTACAGTAATGTAAATAAAGGCAACAGTAGTATACCGGTGTTCAAAAGTCATCAATCGATTGAGAGAAAACAAATCCTGGTTACGAACTAAAACCGAGGGAAACACATCAACTATAAGATATAAACAAGTGAACAACAGAAACACTGAAGTGCAACAAAAACAAACGCCAACATACATAGAAATCAATAAAAACTGCTATATTCCTGACTTGGTACAGGACAATTTAAGAACAAATGTTGGGTTGAACCTGGTTTAATGGCTAGCCAAACATCCTGTTTTATGACAATGTTAAAAAATACGCTACAATTACCATACTACGTTACAGAAATACAACACAAACACACCGAAGAACATGTATCACAGAGTAACGCACAAACAAATAATTTAATAGTTGACACAACATGCAAACCGCAGAACAACAACGAACATATTCCATCAACGACAGACACCACAGGATATCAAAAACAGTGACGCGCTTACTTAACTAACATGCAATCTCGAACTTTATACAATTATTTTCACAATACTCGTCCAAACAAGTTTTGTTGTAGTCAATATTATATATGGGTTGAATCATATTTTTGGAAAAAAAGTAATAGGACTAATTTCCCTAAAAGTATTTCACACAAGGGCTATTTTCAAATACTAACTTAATTTTATAGTTTCAAAGCGAAATATGTGTACTTTTAGGTTATAAAAATATCTCCGCTTATTTCTTATCAAATAATAAAAACCTGAAGAAACACCAGAAACAACAATTTTGAGAATTTTTTGCAAATATTTAGTAATTTCCTAAAAATATACTAGAATAACATCTTTAACTTTAACTAAACTTATGTAGAAAGTCAAACTATTTATTGTATTTCGGATATAATTAAATTCACTTTGGTTAGCGTCGTCTTTAGAAGAAGACATTGACAAAAATATATGTCAGTTTTTGATACAGACTTTTTGCTAATCATTTTCATATAAAATTTGATAACTTTATGAGTTTGACCCTGCAAATGAAATAAATACAAGGGAAAATATCCCTACTCCTTTACTGAGTAGGACGACATGATCACATAAACTAGCCAAAGACAAGTGGGTCAGGTCAGTTTAATACACACCTGGTATGATTGGTTGGATTAGTTGGATTAGTTGTGCTGGAGCTGCTGGAGCTGCTGGAGCTGCTGAAGGGGTAAGTACCAAAACTACAATAAAATCAAATTACTTTTGTGAATACATATTCAAGATGTTTTGATTACAATCAGCATAGCGACGGAACATTTAACATTACCGACAATTTGACGTTTCTAGACTTTGAATATGGTTGGCTGGGTTTTTTTTACCGTACAGCGTAACATTTATATTGCAGATATCTTAAAAGATTATCATAACTTGTTTTGGGGAGAATTTTGATTTAGTAGACTGATAAATGTAAAACACATTCAATTTCAGATCAATATCTAAATCATATTGAAATAAATTATAATTTTTTTATGCAAGTGTCCAAATTCGGGATATCAAATTATATGTTTGTGTATTTGTATATTTGATACATGTGTAGTTGATGTCAGATATTTTCTAGTCATTGTTTAATTTATTCCACCGTGCAAAACCTACCTTTTGTATCAATTGTTAATTTATTTTTGTCCTGACAATTAGTCCCAAGATGTTAGGCAATCAATCGACCAATTGATCAGTGTGTACAATTGGAGGGAGGTGAAAACTGTCTTACGATGTTTCGTTAATTGTTTTAAAAATAGATATGTTTTCATTCAATGCTTAATGGTAAATAATTATGAGTAAGTGGCTCATTTTATTGGCATATTCTTAACAATCATGATTTTATAAATATATGCGTTTGGCGTCTCCTATATTCTTTTACTATCAGCATTGTTCATAGAGAGGATAAAGTTCATTAATTTGGGGAAAAGAAAAAATTTCAACGTAAGCTATGATATAAAATCATTCAGTTTTGCTACTATTAGCAACAGACGTAAACAATTGTGTGTAGTAATCTGGTTGAGAAAAATTCTGAATCTAAGCAAAAGCTGATCTCGGGACTTTTCTTTCCTTTCTTGTTACTTTAGAGAAAGTATTATTCAATTATAAAAGAAAACAAAATAAATTGTCCACATTTGTAATAAGGATATATAGAAAATTAGTTTGGGTGAATTTCTCGATTTCCTGGGTATTGTCAACAACCCGTTCTTGAGTGAAGCCCTGTGCCAATATTCCCAAGTTACCTTTGACAATACTGCAGTTAAAAAAAAGTTTCTGATGATTATTACAATTATTATCAGTGTTATTTCTATTATAATTATTATTATTATTATTTTCATTAATACTATTATCCTCATATTATTATTATTATTATTATTATTATTATTATTATTATTATTATTAATAGTACTTTTATTATTATCATTATTGTTATTATTATTATTATTATTATTATTATTATTATTAATGTTATTATTATTATTATTTTTGGTTGTATAAATACTTGAGTACTTGAGGAGCTATGAGACATAAAGGGAGATAACAGTTATAGTGAAAATAACCTAAGATATTCGTGGTAATTGAGTTTTTAAACATAAAATATCGTATTTAGAATGAGATTTATTGAACATATGGACACCAATGGATACTGACAATATGAACATGTTTCCGTTCTATAAATATGGGACATGGACACATGAAGAGTGCCAAAGAAATGGTTATGATAATGACAATTTGATATACATTTTAGTTTTGTATTTTTGTATAATTTATTATGCGGCTATTTATATCTATTTATATTATGATTCATTGATTGAATGATTGATTGGTGTTTAAGGCCACGTTCCACACTATCGTACTATTTCGTGGCTGTCAGTTTTTATTGGTGGAGGAACCAGGAGTTCCCAGAGAGAACCACCGACCTTCGGTAGGAAAACTGACAATCCTAGTCAATTAAGATTGGAGTCGAGTGCACCTGCCCCGTGCGGGATTTGAACTTACAACCTCAGTGTTGACTGGCTAGTGATACAGTAGTTACACTACTTAGACTACTTGGCCACCGAGGCCCTATTTATATTATGTATGAAAATATAATTCTGTACTTAATCGGGCACATTGTATTTAAAAATAGGAAAGTTAAGAGATATAGTGTTTGTAGTAGTCGTAAAATAGTTTAGTGCATAGTTGTCTCCCTTCCTTTGATCCTTGGTGCATAATTGTCCCATATCAATCATACCATGCTTCCCTTTTTTTATATTAAAAGAAACTTTAGAAATACAAATAATGGTAGATTGTGCAATTACTTTCAGGTTTCCATTCACCAGAACAGTTACAAATTTTTGATATGGTTATTGACAAAATGAAAATGTGTGATTAAATCAATAAATATTTTATATAAACAACATACTAGCTGATTTTTTTTAATAACAAAAACTTAATGGTCAGTCATCGGTGTCCATTTACCACAATAATTACATATTTCATATACATGGGTATGGTTATACTATCCATGAAAAGTTTGGAACATAAATATATAATATAGTGACTCTACAACCATTGCAGTGGACAGCGTGATTATCATCATCAGGTACTGTCGAAAAAAAAACTTTCGAAACTCAATTAATACAAATGTGACTGTTCAACCATGACAGAATACAGTACAGAGTCTGATGACCTTCGTCATGTACTTTTCAAATCGAAAAGTTCGAAGGGCAATACGTATAAATGTTGATGAATATAAACTTTTCCAAGTCTTAAATAAAACATATCTTTATGGTCGAATTCCCATTTGGAAGGCGCAATTTAGGGTTTGATATAAAATAATTTATGAATAAGACATTTACGAAGTTAAGGATGTTCGCTACTCAGTTTCAAAATAACAAGCTTTTTGAAAGACTGTCATAAATTGATAGTATATAAATGAAGGAACTAAAAAAGCAGAAAAAATGAAGGGTCCGTGTGCTTGTTTTCGAGATATAAGCCATTGAAAATTTGGCGGGAAATGATTCTCTCTAGATTTTTCATACATTTAACATTGGCACCTTTTTTCTTTCAAAAACATTGAAAAAATAACAAGGATTTTATAATATTTTCAAATATGGCTTTTTAAACTATATGTAATAAAATTATGAAAAGAAAAGTAGGGGTTAGTGGACAAAATTTCTTAATGGAAAAACATAGATAAAACCAGAGGATTCCAAATATCTGACAAAAAATCAAAAACAAGAGGAGCGAACATCCTTAAACGCAAGAAGTAGTTTACCTTAGTAATTATTTGTTACAGTAGTACTTACATATGAGGGGTGATAATAACACGAACAATAACGATGTCAATCCACCACCTAAGCTACCGCCAAATCCACCGCCAACTCTACCATCAAGTCCTCCATCTAGTAGTCCATTGTCTTGGATGAGTAACACTTCTCTTTCAGCCGTATCAGGATCCGGTGCACGTGGAGGCAATCCGCCAAAGAGTGGTCCTATTCCCTGTTGTGGTAGAAATCCTGGAAGAAATCCTATTCCCGGTGGTGGCGGAAATATCTGACAGCTAACATGAACAGGACCATTCGTTAATCCAATAAAAACTTGTATGACAAGGATGGTCAGTTTGAAATACGCCATCTTTTTACAACAATAACAGATTTACATATATATTCCATAACAACAATAACAAAAAATTGGATATGAATAAAAAGAATTGTATTTAAATTGTTTGTATCTTGTTTCAGTATTTAATAATTTCGTTACTAAAACTATATTTAGATATATGTTCTTAGCTTCAATAACAAGTTCAATCGGCCAAATTTAAAATTGTATATTGCAGAATAATATTTCATTACCTTTGTTGTCGCCGGTTGTCCTGTCTATACAAATATCCGTTAATCTCAAGTGCTCCGGAATGGTAAACAAATCCTGTTCGACACGTGACACGCGTCGTTTTGCTCATGTAAGAACAAATCCGGTGATAAAGTTACAAAACACTTAAAAACACTTAATCCTGAAATGAAAGTCAAATTTCTAAATTTTCATGAAAAAGTATAAAAAATACCCTAGAAAATAGATTGCACTATATTTCATGTTTGTAAGAATGTGAGTTTTGTAGATGCAACGCACAGAGGGCATAATTTTGTAGACGAAATCGTTTATCATGAAAAGGAAAGTGTAACTCCCAGAATGTTATAAAATCTGTGATTTCTCAAAGATGAAGAAACAAGGAAGCGTTGACATACTTTTAATAAAGACATCTAATATGTGCATGTGTTTTGCTGCAAACGAAAGTACTAATTATCTGAAGATCATGAACTGGAAGTTGTCAGAGATACCCTCCGGTTTAATTTCTTAAATAACACATGTTCAAAGAATTCAGCTGTCGTCGTGGTTTGTCAGGCATACCCACCAGCGTAATGTCTGGTGTATTTCTTATATTACATATGTTCTCTTATTTGATTCATATTAATACTTGCATTGTTAAAGAATTCTTATGACTTTTGATGCTATCGTGATAAAACTGTATTTACGACTCGACACTAAAATACGAATCTGTATTGTATTTTCATTATTAATATCTTTGCAATTTGTTGACATCATTAATAAAGATATAAATGCGCGTAGTAGAGATTATTTCAATGTTTGCTGCATCAATGACCATGCAGTTGTTTCTGCTTTTTTTTTTTTTTGATTGGTTTTACTCTTTTTTTGATGTCAGTAGAATGTTTTTGACGTTTCTTCATGTTTTAAAGGTGTAGGTCAAATCGAAAAGATTTACGGTCAAATTCAATAACTGTCTTTTTTATCTTTGTATGTCACTTGTATTATCAAAGGAACTGCTACTGACTTCATTGGTCTTGTATTCGTGGGAATACTTGCTTATTATACTTTATTGAAATATCCCGGTAAATAATGCAATTCGATCGGCTATTTTGACAGGGAATGTGAACCCATATGCAAAAAAAAGATCATATATTTAATAAATGTTAAAATCAGTACACACGATTATAATATAAGTGTTATTAGAGATTTTCACGGGGAATATACGTTCTTATTTCCGTCATTTTTTTTTATTACCCGGTCTAATCTCTACCTCTAATACCATGGCCCAGTTTTAAAAGCGCTTATCAAGACTAGACATGGGATATACCTGGTAACCCCTCTTCCCTATACTACCGGACTCGGGTGTGTCTAGGGTATATGTGGTATTGTGCATGCTAAAGTCCATACCTACCTCTACCTATAATACCAGGGCACACGGGTGCCACGTGTGGAGCAGGATCTACTTACCCTTCCGGATCACCCCGGTTTTTGGTGGTGTTGGTATTGCTCAGTTTTTAGTTTTTTTTATTTTGTGTTTTGTATATTGTTGTTTGTCTATTTAGTCCTTTTGTTTTTGTTGACATTGCGTTGGTATTTCATTTTTTGACTTCTGAGTTTAAATGTCCCTTTGGCATCTTTCGCCTTTCTTTTGTAAAGACGTTATAAACAGTCTGGTAAAAACACGACCTTGTACAATGCCAAAATATAAGTACGGGTTTATAACTGTACATAAATAAATATTTAGTTATGTTTTAAATCATTTATAACAAAATTAACAGTTAGAGCTCTGACATAAACAAGTCAGAATGAAATGACTTCTTCCAGTCAGAAAGTGTTCTGAAATTCTGACCTGTACGCGTCAGTATTTGTTTTCGTAGTTTTAAATCGAATCCGTCAAACCAGAAGTTATTTTTAAATTGCCGCCGATCTACGTCACATACGATCACGTGGTATTTGGCGAGAGTTCACGTGATTAAAAGTCGTTGTTTTGGAAGTGTCACGAAAGTGTAGTCAGTGAGAACTTTATTGATTATTTACGTTTTTTAGTGAAAATCTCGGCCATTGTGGGGATTTTTAGAAGGGTAATACATATTACCTCCGTACTTTTATGGCCATTTTTATATTTTTTGCGTATAAAGGAGTTCCATGCCAGTGATTTTTTTGCTGTTTCATGAAGGCGCGTGACATGTAAATACGGGCGCGTGGTCTTTGAGATGACCTGGTGTTTGACAATTCTAACTTATTCACGTCGGAAAATGTTGTTATTGTAATGAATTGTTATTTTCGGGAGATAATTCGTGTTGTCTTAAACAGGATTAACCTTTTTTTCCAATTCTGAAAGTAAACTATTACTTCGAGCAGACGTTCTGCCCATCATTACGTAATTTTTCTATTTTTAAACTAAATCATGAATTGATTTTTTTAACCTTTCTGAGTTGACTTATATTATCTTTGTTTTTACATTTCTCTTTATGCAACTGTCACTGGGAATTTTGATCTACAACTTTTAATGATATTGAAACGAAAATTTAGAATAAAAAAGATAAAGGAAAGGAGGGGTTAACTATAAAACCCTATGGTCTTTTCTTTATTTTTAAGTGATTATAACTTGAGAAAAATAAGTGATTCATACAGAGGGTCTCCAGTTATAATCATGGGACATGATAAAAAAAAAATGAAATGTAGGGTGAGTCTCCAGGGGTTACTCCCACCCCTTGCCATTTAAGAATGTTTGTTATATCTTGTAAACATTCAAAATCCCCACCCCTAAACCATATATATTCCTGTTCGTAATGTCAAATTGAATTGAATGAGATACTAGGACTAGGTATGTCTCCAGGGGTAATCACCACCCCTTGCCATTTGAGAATGTCTGTATATCTTGTAAACGGTCAAGATAACCACCCCTAAACCATATATATGCATGTATGTGATTTAAAATTGAATTGCATGAGATACTGGGTTTATCTCCAGGTGTAACCCCCACCTCCTGCCATTTGAGAATGTTCTTATAACTTGTAAACGGTCAAGATCCCCACCCCTAAACCATATATATTCCTGTTTGTAATGTCAAATTTAATTGAATGAGATACTGTGGAAGTCTCCAGGGGTAATCCCCATCCCTTGCCAGTTGAGAATGTCTGTATATCTTGTTAACGGTCAAGATCCCCACCCCTAAACCATATATATTCATGTATGTAATGTAAAATTGAATTGATTTAGACACTGGGTTTGTCTCCAGGGGTAACCCCCACCCCCTGCCATTTGAGAATGCTCTTTTAACTTGTAAACGGTCAAGATCCCCACTCCTAAACCATATATATTCCTGTTTGTAATATCAAATTGAAATGAATGAGATGCTGGGTTTGTCCCCAGGTGTAACCCCCAGCCCATGCCATTTGAGAATGTCTGTATATCTTGTTAACGGTCAAGATCCCCACCCCTAAACCATATATATATTCATGTATGTAATGTAAAATTGAATTGATTGAGATACTGGGTTTGTCTCCAAGGGTAACCCCCACCCCCTGCCATTTGAGAATGTTCTTTTAACTTGTAAACGGTCAAGATCCCCACCCCTAAACCATAGATATTCCTGTTTGTAATGTCAAATTGAATTGAATGAGATACTAGGACTAAGTTTGTCTCCAGGGGTAATCCCCACCCTTTGCCATTTGACAATGCTCTTTTAACTTGTAAACGTTCAAGATCCCCACTCCTAAACCATATATATTCCTGTTTGTAATGTCAAATTGAATTGAATGAGATGCTGGGTTTGTCCCCAGGTGTAACCCCCAGCCCATGCCATTTGAGAATGTTCTTTTAACTTGTAAAAGGTCAAGATCCCCACCTATAAACCATATATATTCCTGTTTGTAATGTCAAATTGAATTGAATAAGATACTGTGGGAGTCTCCTTGGGTAATCCCAGCCCCTTGCCATTTAAGAATGTCTGTATGTCTTGTTTACGGTCAAGATCCCCACCCCTAAACCATACATATTCATGTATGTAATAAAAAATTGAATTGATTGAGATACTGGGTTTGTCTCCAGGGGTAACCCTACCCCCTGCCATTTGAAAATGTTCTTATAACTTGTAAACGGTCAAGATTCCCACCCCTAAACCATATATATTCCTGTTTGTAATGTCAAATTTAATTGAATGAGATACTGTGGGAGTCTCCTGGGGTAACCCCCACCCCCTGCCATTTGAGAATGTTCTTATAACTTGTAAACGGTCAAGATCCCCACCCCTAAACCATATATATTCCTGTTTGTAATGTCAAATTGAATTGAATGAGATACTGTGGGAGTCTCCTGGGGTAATCCCCACCCCTTGCCATTTGAGAATGTCTGTATATCTTGTTAACGGTCAAGATCCCCAACCCTAAACCATACATGTATATATTCCTGTTTGTAATGCAAATTGAATTGAATAAGAAAATGAGGGGGGTCTCCAGGGGGATTCCTCACCCCTTGCCATTTGAGAATGTTTGTATATCTTGTTAACGGTCAAGATCCCCACCCCTAAACCATAAATATTCATGTATGTAATGTAAAATTGAATTGATTGAGATACTGGGTATGTCTCCAGGGGTAACCCCCACCCCCTGCCATTTGAGAATGTTCTTATAACTTGTAAATGGTCAAAATCCCCACCCCTAAACTATACATATTCCTGTTTGTAATGTCAAAGTGAATTGCATGAGATGCTTTAGGAGTCTCCTGGGGTAATCCCCACCCCTTGCCATTTGATAATGTCTGTATATCTTGTTAACGGTCAAGATCCCCACCCATAAACCATATATATTCCTGTTTGTTATGCAAATTGAATGGAATGAGATAATGGGGGGTCTCCAGGGGTAATCCTCACCCCTTGCCATTTGAGAATGTCTGTATATCTTGTTAACGGTCAGGATCCCCACCCCTAAACCATATATATTCCTGTTTGTAATGTCAAATTGAATTGAATGAAATAATTTGGGGGTCTCCAGGGATAATCCCCACCCCTTGCCATTTGAGAATGTTTGTATATCTTGTTAACGGTCAAGATCCCCACCCCTAAACCATATATATTCCTGTTTGTAATGTCAAATTGAATTGAATGAGATAATGGGGAGGGGGGGGGTCTCCAAGGGTAACCCTCACCCTTTGCTATTTAAGAATGTTTGTATATCTTGTAAACGGTCCCCACCCCTAAACCATATATATTCCTGGGATGCTTATATTGTGTTCACACATGCATCACATCTTATTAATTAAATGACATATTTGTTTTCCTTTTGAAATTTATACATCTATAATTCTAATCTGAAATTAATAACGGACCACAGATGCTTAGCCACATGCAGCATTTGCCTCTTATTTGAAAGACAGATATATAGTCTTTGTTTCTTCAGTATTTAGAAGAAAATTGGAAGTCAATATTCTGACCTAAAAAAGTCAGAATGTTCTTACTTATTAAGGTCAGAAAAACTCAGAATGTTTTACATAAAACTGACTTCTTTAATGTTTAAAGTATTTTAGAATATGAATGCACTTGTCATGCAAGCAACTTAAGAAACCGTGACAAGATTTTGTTCCCAAAGGCCAAACAATTTAACAAAATTGTTATATTTTCACTTTTATGTAAAAAAAACAGTGAAAAATATTATTGATTGTTTGTATCTTGTAAGGCATTTTTGTATGAATTTTCTCCTCAAAATTTGGTCAACACTAATACTGTCAGCACTTTATCTTAAACCTTCTTAATACGTGTATAATTATATTTCCTCATTATTTTGCTTAATAACTCTCAATATAAAAGTTGTCTCCACAATTTCAATGTGTCTGTCAGAGTGAAAATGTTCAAATACTTTTATAATCCATGAGTAAAAAATTTCAGGTTAAGTTTTAGTTTCAGCCTAATTGACCAATATTTGTCTGAAAAAAAAACAGCAAATTAAGCTGTGGGCTGCTTATATTGAAATTAGTTTAAAAGAGCACATCCAGAGTTCATATAAAGATTATTTGTATGCACTTGCATACTTTCACTTACTAGTAAGTCATGACATGTTGTGTTACCATTCTGTTTATCAATTAATTAACTTTTTTTTGGGCCTGCTTAACAAATAAGTGTATCAGTGTGTGCAATCACAATTGTCTATTCATTATTAGTATATTATAAACCTCTCACATGCACTACATCTTTTTAATTACATGACATATTTGTTTTCCTTTGACATTTATACATCTATAATTCTAATCTAAAATTTAAATATTAAATTATACTAAATAAACATTTTTACAGTCCTCATTATTTGTTATTGTGACTTTTTAAGGGACCTTATTTCCTTTGTCTTTTTATTTGATTTTCCCATTCATTCTTAACATTCATATTATAATGCTACACTTAAAATTAAAGTTTTCTCACAAGGTGAACTTCCACTAACCCCCCTCTTTCTGAATCTGTCATTGTTGAGTTTATTATTTAATAAACTTTTAAGAAATAATTAAGTCAAATGATTATTTATTTTTACGGGATCTTACATGTATTTCCTGTGTTTTTTATGATCTTTTTATCTGACTTTTCCCATACATTCATTATTATCATATTGCAATGCCTAACAATCTCAATAAATTTAGTTAAGGACTGACTCTTTTAAGTCAGAAAATGATTTGACCTGTTAAAGTCAGTTTGCAGAACAAAGATTCCAATAAAATCTATTTGTTCTTCCTTTTAAGCCTCCTTTCTGAATCTGTCACTGCTAGTTAATTATTTTAGAAGTACAAAAAAATGTATTAAGAAATAATTGAGTCAATTGGTTATTAAAATATTTTTTTTTTACAACCATAAGTTCCATGTGTTAACTTATTCAAAAAGAAAAGTCATGGAAATGCAGAAATAAAATAAAACTTTAAGATAATTTGTTGAAAATATTTGAAAACAAAATACATGATTAATGTTAGTACCGAAAACAAAGAATGTCATATTTCTTATTACAGAGTTAAATTGATAAACTGTAAGATAAAGTTTTCCTAAAGGTTCGACAAGTTTACATGGATGGCATCCAATAATACGGGTTCTATAAACAGCATCGCCATAAAAACGATATCCCGTTTGTAACAAGTTTTCTACAGGTACACCGTTTTGTTATGTTTTGCAGAAACTATAATTTACAGACATAATCTTTGAATAGTAAAAATATTCAGCCAAATTACGTCTACAAAGGCAGAAATGGTATATTGACACATTGAAAGGCGATGATTACCAATATGTTGTGTATTGCTGAAATAAAAGTACCTTAGAGAAATGTTCAAATAAAGTTTTCACCAAAATAAGATCTAAAAATAAGTAAAGATAGCTGAAAACGTCAAATTACCTTTATAGGAGTTTTTGCCATTGAAAGAAGATTGTATACCTTTTCGCATTTTTTTAGAAGCTATAACTGATACAGAGAAATTGTAAGGAACGTTAACCACAGCAACATTGTAGATACAAATAAGTTCCATGGACGAAATTGTCACTTAACCTCGTAATCGAAATATTACCCATCAAAGTTAATTTTTACGATTTTTTCTTTTTGTGATGGTTTCCAACAACAACAGTTGATTTTCGTGTGTGCACATGTCTCTTGAATAACCTTCATTAGGTATCGATAACATCTAGTTGACGTTAGTAGGTAAGATAGTTAAGTAACTTCTACGTCTACAAACACGATGGTGAATAGTTGAACTGTTAAACAAAATAACATGGTATTCTCCTGCCTTTGCTAAAAGGTAAGTTATACAATCAATTGAGAGTTATGTTTTTTCGTGTTTTCATCAAAATGTAAAAGGTAAAATTGACTTCTTTTCCAACAACAACAGTTGATTTTCGTGTGTGCACATGTCTCTTGAATAACCTTCATTAGGTATCGGAAATCTATAGTATCCTGAAGGCTTAACTTCTTCATCACAGTATATATAAATATCGGGAACGCATATTTCCTTTGTCAGAAAAACCAGCGAAAATCTAAGTAAATACAATGTAATTCTGCACTATACAATTTTGAATTTGGCCGATGGAACATGCGATTAGAACTAAGACATGTAAGAGCATATTTCCTTTGACAGGACAACCGGCGACATATTAGGTAAATACAATGTAATTCTGCACTATACAATTTTGAATTTGGCCGATGGAACATGCGATTAGAATTAAGACATGTAAAAACAAATTTCCTTTGACAGGACAACCTACGAAAATCTAGGTAAATACAACGTAATTCTGCACTAAACAATTTTGAATTTGGCCGATGGAACATGCAATTAGAACTAAGACATGCAAGAGCATATTTCCTTGGACAGGACAACCGGCGAAAATCTAGGTAAATACAATGTAATTCTGAACTATACAATTTTGAATTTGGCCGATGGAACATGCGATTAGAATTAAGACATGTAAGAGCATATTTCCTTTGACAGGACAACCTACGAAAATCTAGGTAAATACAACGTAATTCTGAACTATACAATTTGAATTTGGCCGGTGGAACATGCAATTAGAACTAAGACATGTAAGAGCATATTTCCTAGGACAGGACAACCGGCGAAAATCTAGGTAAATACAATGTAATTATGCACAATACAATTTTTAATTTGGCCGATGGAACATGCAATTAGAACTAAGACATGTTAGAACATATTTCCTTTGACAGGACAAGCGACGAAAATCTAGGTAAATACAATGTAATTCTGCACTATACAATTTTGAATTTGGCTGATGGAACATGCGATTAGAACTAAGACATGAAAGAGCATATTTCCTTTGACAGGACAACCGACGAAAATCTAGGTAAATAAAACGTAATTCTGCACTAAACAATTTTGAATTTGGCCGATGGAACATGCAATAAGAACTAAGACATGCAAGAGCATATTTCCTTGGACAGGACAACCGGCGACCTTCTAGGTACATACAATGTAATTCTGCACTTTACAATTTTTAATTAGGCTGATGGAACATGCGATTAGAACTAAGACATGCAAGAGCATATTTCCTTGGACAGGACAACCGGCGACATTCTAGGTAAATACAATGTAATTCTGCACTATACAATTTTGAATTTGGCTGATGGAACATGTGATTAGAACTAAGACATGCAAGAGCATATTTCCTTGGACCGGACAACCGGCGACATTCTACATGTAGGTAAATACAATGTAATTCTGCTCTATACAATTTTTAATTTGGCTGATGGAACATACGATTAGTACTAAGACATGTAAGGCCATATTTCCTTGGACAGGACAACCTACGAAAATCTAGGTAAATACAATGTAATTCTGCACTATAAAACTTTGAATTTGGCCGATGAAACATGCGATTAGAACTAAGACATGTAAGAGCATATTTCCTTTGACAGGACAACCGGCGACATTCTAGGTAAATACAATGTAATTCTGCACTATACAATTTTTAATTTGGCTGATGGAACATGCGATTAAAACTAAGACATGTAAGAGCATATTTCCTTGGACAGGACAACCTACGAAAATCTAGGTAAATACAATGTAATTCTGCACTATACAATTTTGAATTTGGCCGATGGAACATGCGATTAGAACTAAGACATGTAAGAGCATATTTCCTTTGACAGGACAACCGGCGACATTCTAGGTAAATACAATGTAATTCTGCACTATACAATTTTTAATTTGGCTGATGGAACATGCAATTAGAACTAAGACATGTAAGGACATATTTCCTTGGACAGGACAACCTACGAAAATATAGGTAAATACAATGTAATTCTGCACTATACAATTTTGAATTTGGCCAATGGAACATGCGATTAGAAATAAGACATGTAAGAGCATATTTCCTTTGACAGGACAACCGGCGACATTCTAGGTAAATACAATGTAATTCTGCACTATACAATTTTTAATTTGGCTGATAGAACATGCAATTAGAACTAAGACATGTAAGGACATATTTCCTTGGACAGGACAACCTACGAAAATATAGGTAAATACAATGTAATTCTGCACTATACAATTTTGAATTTGGCCAATGGAACATGCGATTAGAAATAAGACATGTAAGAGCATATTTCCTTTGACAGGACAACCGGCGACATTCTAGGTAAATACAATGTAATTCTGCACTTTACAATTTTTAATTTGGCTGATGGAACATGCGATTAAAACTAAGACATGTAAGAGCATATTTCCTTGAACAGGACAACCGACGAAAATCTAATTAAATACAATGTAATTCTGCACTATACAATTTTTAATTTGGCCGATGGAACATGCGATTAGAACTAAGACATATAAGAGCATGATTTATTTGACATGACAACCTGTGACATTCTAGGTAAATACAATGTAATTCTGCACTATACAATTTTTAATTTGGCCGATGGAACATGCAATTAGAACTAAGAGCAGAGCCCTTCAGTTCACAGTATTAATTTAGTGACTAAATTAATGAATGCTGAAACAATAAAAAAAAAAAGAATTAAACAACATTCTTTTTATTCATATCCAACTCATCTTTATAATTGTGTTTGTATGAAGAAATTAGTTTCGCGAAATGAAAAATTTTCGATATTCGAATGCTTTAATTGGTTCTTATTATTAATGATATATATAAAGTAGAAAAGGCAAGGAACTATATATTTTTCTTCTCGTTTTTACTTTGTTTTGATGTAACTTTGCACACAACACATACTGTTTCATTTTATGATAATGAATCATTGAACGATTATGGGCTCAGAAAATTTAGACAACTTAAAAACAATTAATAATAATAAAAAAACATATTCATATATGAAACGTAGATAAATAGTGAGAGGAATCTTACTAAAATTACTAAGTAATAGTGAAACGAAACTGGGGTACTGTCTACGCGACCTTAACTTAATATCTTCTAGACAGCAACCCAACTTTTTCCTTTTGTCTAAATCTAGGGTACGGTTCGGCCTATGCTTTCTCTCTAGGACTTATATTACAGTTATGCCCGACAGGAATATTTTAAAGTTTTATTAGGTAATATTTTTACCGGTCCATGCCACCAGTTTATAAGTGATTTAAAATGTGTGTTCTGGAACTAGATGTGTCTGGAGTTCAGTACTCTTCGAGATTCAGTCAGGAGTATCTTCTAGAATCTTTCTCTGATGGTGGGTAGAGAATCCAGACTGCTCTTATGGCCAAACAGGCCCTAACCTTTGACCTTGACCGTAATCAAGCTACCATGGCTACAATACCATAGTATTGGACTATACTGACCCACAGGAATAACAATCTGGATCGTTACCAAATATACAAGGATCTAGCGGTATCAGTTAACAAGAGAAATCACAATCCCAAACTCAGTAGTTCTGGTAGTAGTCCAGAAATATATATGAATCTCTCAGTATATTTCCACTCAAATATGAAGTACAATCCCACACACACACTATGGCATAGACTTTTGTATGTGATAGGGTAAAAACTAAAACATTTCAAATAAGCCTGGGGTTAAACAATGAATAAAAGGGCGACAGACCGACGGACCAAAAGTAACTAGCCCGACCTAACAATTGTGGACGTTTCAAGCACGGCACCACAAATGTAAAGATAAGTAATAAGACGTTTTGAAAACACGTATATGAATCAGCTGCACAGTTAATTTGTTACAGTTTTTGGTGAGTCAATGGTCTAATTCTGCAGTCTCTATAATAGTGTCCTAGACCAAGAAATAAATTGTTTTAGTATCTGCAATTTTCTCTAACGACTCACTCTGCCGTTCTGCTCAGGGTTTGCATTTAGAACTCGCTAGTTAGCACTTCAATTCTTAAATTTACCGACTTTAAGTTCAAGTCATAGATTTGAGACACGCACGTGAATGTCAACAGATAATGACCCCGAACTTTTACTTTCTTTAACCAGCGACCTCGGTTAACATCCATTCGAGGTTTACTTTTATTGATATAAAATAATATCATAAAATAATTTCATTAAGAATCGGACAATACTAATCTGCATAGGTCTTGTCAAAACATACATCGTGATTAAGTGCCATGTTTGTTTTCTTTGATCACGTTGATGACTTAATATCTCCTTAATCTAGCTATGTCCTTGGGTATTATTAGAGTGACAATAACGTGTCATATTTCATTGCAATATAAACAGTGAAAATTAAATGACATTATTTGCATGGGCAAAATTAGTGTCGAACATCTTCTACGTTTGAAAATTATATGGTCGCCATTTTTTTTCGTAACTTCGAAATTTTATCAAAACAAACAGCATGTATCTAATTTATCAAAAAGAATCAATGTTTGATTATATGCTGCTCTAAGGTAAGACAATGACTGAAAACGCATGCATCCAACAGTTATTTGATTTTCATCTTAAAAATCTTACAAAATATATTTTCACATGTCGGCCTACGCTGTCAATGTAAGCAGTGCATGGTTGATGCATATAAATCTTTATTTTGAGTGCGAGAGACTGTTTTTAATAAATATATTAAAGTAAAGGTGAAATAAAAAATTTCTTAAAAACAATAAGACACTTGAATAAATATTTCAAATATTACTTTTAAATTAATAACTGAATGAATACATGTCGAGTCGATGTTTACTTCCGACAGCGGCCGCCATTTTCAAAATATTGCTAACGAATGCCAAAATGTGAATTTTTCAATCAAATTTTGAAGCAAAAAGTTTGTTACCTAAACTGATTTGGTTTTCGATTTCATTTAAATGAATGTGTTGTCGATCTATTTAGGGGTTGGAAGGATATTATTAACAATAGATAAGTTGCGAAAATTGATTGTATAAGAAGGTCTTATTGCAATTTTATCGAGTTTTAACGAAGAAGTCAACGGAGGCTTTGTGGTTATGTCACCTCAACTTTCAATCTTAATTTGAAGCAAGAATTCATATTTCTGAACTGAAACTTAAAACATTTTTAATTGTAAAAATGAAATTACTGTAAAACGCGGGGTTGGAAGGTAAAATACACAATGTAATAAAAAAATTATGATCGTTTAATCTATGTAGCCCGTTCATTTTCATTGATAATCAATCGGCCATTAATGATATACAACTGAATTGTAAAAGTCACGTGATGACCGCGATAGTTGGATATGTAAGTTTCCGCTAAATATCCAATGGCTTATGCAAACCCTGATCAAAAACTAGCCAGTGTTAGTCAATCAAAATATATACATAAATAGGAGGGGGGAAACTTCTTACCTAAAAATACTGTAATACACATTTTCTTCAATACACTAGTTATAGCATATAGAATAGCGCGAGATTCCTCACCGAGACCACTTCCAAAAAATCGCGCACATGGTTGAAAATTCCCTCTTTAACTTACGTCTACACCCCTGTGAATCTGAGCTGGGAATGATTACCAGAAGACAATCACTGCACGAGCTAATTTTCCCCGGGAATTCAATTGAGCTCTCTGATTGGATGAGAAAGGAAAAATATTTTGAAGGCTAATGAGAGGTTCGTTACGTCACTAATATTTAATGAATGAAAACAAAATCAGAAAGTAATAAAATAATAATAAATCTTTCTGGGAAAATAATTAAAAACACTAATAACGAAATAATTAAATGAACCAAATATAGTGACCCACAAACGTTACAATAATGTCCTTAAAATTGAACAAGTTGGAATAACAAGCCCCTGTAGAAGAGCAAATGTGTCCCTTGTGTGTTTAGAAAGTAGACCAGGATCTTTTTTCACACTTTAATGAACAAAACATAATTAGAGAAGATTTATTTTCTAAAATAAGTAAAGTAGTTTCCTCTTTCATAAACTAATTTTATATATACTTGTGGATTAGAATAACTATAACATTAATTAGTGATATTAATAGCACCATACATGCTTTGTTGTGTAATAAAAAATCTGTGAGGTACCGCCTCCTCGTATTGACAACAGTTATAAAAATATATTTAGTTTTTTTAAATTCAAAATTGTATTGCCATATACATCAACTGATTTACTTTTGGAATAAATAACACACATTTAGAAATGGTCAGAAGATGGCAAACACTGTATAGTTAAGCTCACTTATGACAATATATGTATATACTCATTATAGTTTATAATTCATTCACTAGTCCCCTACCCTTCATACTGACGACTATTTTGTAATGGAACCTGTTTTTGTGTTGATGTATAGAGAATATATCTCAATTATCAAAATGTTCTATACAATTAATTTTGATTATTTTTTCAATAAAAACTGGTCTAATGTTTAAGTTTTTTCCCTGCAGTATTAAAGAAACTGTTTCTCATCTTCAACTGTATTGCAGAACTGACATGAACGTTTTTTTCTCGGAATTGATAGGCGTTTCCATTTTTCTATCAATGAATTATTATCACTTAATATGAGTTCTGGTGATATAAAATTTATTTTTAAATATAAGTTTCTATATTTTTTATCATTTTTATTCAATCTTTTGTATGACACAACTTATTTTTATAATCTATTTTTTCGTTTCGTTTTATAATAATTTTTCATAATACTTAACGGATGTGTCAGTTTTTCGGGGGGTTTATTTTGCTCGTATTTTTACATTCCTCTATATGCTTTAAATCTACATGACCGTCCTTTGGAATGTTTATTTTCCTTATGTAAACTATGTGTAATATCCTAATGAGTCAAGATTCTTCTATAGTGTGAATTTAATACAAAAATAGAATTTATAGAATTATTTAAAAGAATTGTCAAACGTTAGAAATTTTGTACCCTTATTTTCAAGTCAAGCATTTTGTTTTTCTTACAGCTAAATATGATGTATTTTTTGTTTTTTTGTTTTGTTGTTTTGTTGTTTTTTTTTTTGTTGTTTTTTTTCCTTAAGTATAGTTGCAGCAATATTGGTGAAGTTTTTCAAAACATTATTTATCTGTTAAATTAGTTCATTCAAAGTCTTTAAAGGATATATTTTTTTTTCTCTAGGAGGCCGTATAAAGATATACGTATGTATCCATAAAATATAAAAGTAACCTCTGCTGTATCCAAATAATCATGAAGGTGTATATGAAATTATGTTTCACAATACAGTATTAAATAATCAGTTTATTGTTGGTGTTTTTGTCAGATTTATTGTTATGCTGGGTTTTAGTTTTTTAAACAGTTGTTTTTTTGCTTGCGTGCTTTGTCAATGTGCTAATTTTGTTTTTCTGTGTTGAACAATTTAAATTTCTTAAGCAAAGAAAGAAAACTAGAAATCCGGACCATTATACCTTTTGTATATATTATGAAAAAGATTTCCATTTAGCGCGATGGTCAGTATTCCTCATTTGCTCATCAACTTTGAATCGTAGTTCTGATAAATAAAGGAATTAATTTTGTCAATGAGTGTCATCCTAAATGATGACTGACTGAAGAATAGAAATATGGTCACTACAGGTTTTCTTCCAATAGGCAGTAATACTCTTGCCAAAGAAAGGCGTCCGTTTGGCTGTGGTGGATGTACAAGTACGCAGCCACGACCGGTCGGAACGGAGACGTTAATTGATATGACTCTTGAAGAAAGAGTGGTACACACTGTGTACGTTAAGAACCGTTGAAACAACTCTTTGATAGGTCCGTAGTTGGGCCTGTTGCAATGCTAAATTTCTGTCCCATATCCCATATACCCTCATTTTCCAGTAGCAGTGTAAAAGTGGGACGAAAGATACCAGAGGGACAGTCAAACTCATAGATCGAAAACAAACTGACAACGCCATGACCAAAAATAAAAAGACAAACAGACAAATAATAGTACAGATGACACAACATAGAAAACCAAAGACTAAGCAACACGAACCCTACCAAAAACTGGGGGTGATCTCAGGTGGTCCGGAAGGGAAAGCAGATCCTGCTCCACATGTGGCACCCGTCGTGTTGCTTATGTTATTACAAATCCGGTAAATAGTCTAATTCGGTAAGTACATTCGTGAAAAGGGAGGGTATTGTAGTTACGACATATGGAACATATCCGATATCATCTCTGAAACGGTTATTCCATAACGGTCAACCAACTCGTGATGGCGTCCGTAAAATTTACGAAGGGATGACTTCAACTTCACCATTTGGAACTCTCGGTTTAATAGCTTCCTTGTGAGCAGCAATTCTCTATCAAGGAAATCATGATAGGAAACACAAGCCCGGGAATATCGTATCAATTGGGAGATATATACTCCGTATGCAGGCGCTACTGGAATGTTGCTACATAGAAATGGAAAGTTCACAATTGGGAAGCTGAAATCATCTCTTTTGTCGTAAAGTTTTGTTTTCAACCGACCGGTACCTCATTGTCAATTTCTAGATGTAAGTCAAGATATGAGGCGGACTTAACTGTGTCTGTAGTATCCTTTATCTCTAGTTCGATGGGATAGATTCGTTCAACATAGTCACCAAATTTTGTATTATTTAGTGAGAGAACATCATCTATATAGCGGAACATAGAGTTAAAGGATATTGCTAACTTCTTATCTTTCTTCCTAAGAAGTTCCTGTATGAAGTCAGCCTCATAATAATAAAGAAACAAATCGGCAAGAAGAGGGGCACAATTGGTTCCCATTGGAATTCCAACAGTCTGTTGAAAAACATGTCCTCCAAACGTAACAAATATGTTGTCAATCAAGAAATCAAGTATCTTGATAATGTCAGTTTCAGAGAATTTTTTGTTTCAATCAGAGTGATTCTTTACAAAGTAGGATTTATCCCTCCCCAAGACAAGATACTTGTATCTACGTTCGCCATTCTTTTTAATGAAACAAAGTAATACCAACTCTTTCAATTTGTCTTTTAGTTTGGAATGGGGAATACTTGTGTAAAGTGTAGAAAAGTCAAATGTTTTAACACTATTGCAAGATGAGAGAGTCTAAGATAAACTTAAACTTTCCCGACCCTCATCCCGGACGACCTCTATTAAAGGATCTACCTTTAGTATTTATTGTTATTTTTTTCTCTTCCTGTACATGCATGACATATTTGCCACTGGACGATATGCAAAACAATAATTAACCAAGCATATCACTGTGTGCCAAATTGTTTATATGATTATTATAAAATTTTACGTAAATATTACTGAACAAAGACACAAATTACGGAAATTGCAATGCTTTTTTACTGATTGCATCCAAAGGGGGTTGGCATCTATGCTTTAAACTTGCAGTACGGTCAGATTTTGTATTTATCAGTTAAAATAATATTAAAATAAAGAGTCTAAAGGGGGTGGTGTACACAAAAATTTCCCACAATTTAACTTTACACGTTTTATTGCACAATATTAGCTAATTAAGGCAGTATATAATATTTTTCAAATATTGAATGCGCAACCAGATCTCAGCTGTAACTTTATTTATGTTTGATTTATGTAATCTGTGTTTCTGAAGGCAGTTGATTGGACATCAGTTTAATGTAGGCGTGGCTGTCACTTATCTCCGATCGGCAACCGGTGTGCGATGATGCTTGAACACTGGCAACGACTTATAACATCTTTTGACGATGTATAGGAAATTGATGTTGCTTCTGTGGCCTTATCATAAACAGGGGGACTCCCAACACACAAAAAAGTATCCATGACATATTTAATTCAGCTTTAAATTAAATATATGTTCACTCTTCAAAAGAAAATATCATTTGTTATCAACAAGGACGTATAACTTACATCTAAGATACGTCCTTGTTATCAATTATCAATTTTTGTTTTTTTTCTTTTATGATTTATCAGAGACATTGGTACACAGAGATTGACAAGACCCTGAAATCACGTTAATTGAAAATATATATGTTTCTAGATTTATAAAGCTTCAAGAACACACCCGCGGGTCAGTGACTGAATTAAAGTACATACACCTTATTTTTAGGCTGGATATTTAGTATTCGTATTGTCATCTGATAACGTCATGCTGATCATAAAGTGCACAGTTTTCTTTGCTCTCCAAATATTTTTGTTTGAACCCGTCCTAAATATCTTTCTACTCTAAATGCTCACATTAAATCTGTACCGATACCGTGGGTTAAATGTCTTCCTTTACACCATAGCCTATGGTGGTGCTCAAAATAAAGGAGGAAGATACAGAACAAACATACAAACTACAACCGAAAACTACATGTGACATATACTTTTGATATCGGTATCGGATTCGACCCGGGACTTGTTAATTATTGGTAATATTAATCATGTGGAAAACAAAAGGGCCAGGAATGGTGTAATTTTAAATCATCCCCATTGTCTTATATTAGTTATATATATCAAGGTGGGTTATTTGATTCGTCGATTTAACGTCATGCCGGCTAACAAATTAGACCTCGTTATTTTAGTATTATAGATGCCGGTTTTATTCCGACACGTGCCATACCTCTCGCATATGTCATGTACGACCAGTGTGTATTGTAAATATCAATAATCATGTTAACTGGGAATTATTAAATAGATGATGCTTATGATTTTAAAGAATAAAGACGTTTTGAAAATGAAATATTACTATACATTTAATGTAAATTTAGACCTACTCACAAGCTGTAATATACAGAGGCTTGAAAACGAAAAACAAACTTTTATAAAAAAAAATTCATAACTTTAAAAACATGTATCTTTTAAGCTGAGTTTTACTGTGCGTATTGCTGTGTGTTTGGTTATTCTACATTGGCTAGATGTATAGAGGAGGGGTTGAGATCTCACAAAACATGGTTAACCCCGCCACATTTTTGCGCCTGTCCCAAGTCAGGAGCCTCTGGCCTTTGTGAGTCTTGTATGTTTTTTGTTTTTGTTTTTGTTTTTTCATTTTAGTTTATTTATATGTTTCGCAGTTCAGTGTCACGTCCATTTTCACTTAACTAGTTCACATGTTAGTTTAGGAGCCAACTGAAGCCCGCCTCCGGGTGCGGGATTTTATCGCTGTGTTGAAGACCCATTGGTGGCCGTGTGCTGTTTTCTGCTCTTTGGTCGGGTTGTTGTCTGTTTGACACATTCATTCCCCATTTCCATTCTCAGCTTTATTGAAAATCGCAATTGTTATGAAATTAAGAAGAATCAAGCCATTATAGAGGGTCTGGATGTGGTTTAAAGAATAGTGAATAATGGGCCAATACAACAGAAAATGGGCCCAAAAATACAGAATAGAGAAAAATAGACCCCAAAAATATGGAATAAAGAATAAGTAGGGTGCTATAAGATATAAAGTCTAGAGAATAATGGGCAAAATAAAGAATAGAGAAAATGATTTAAAAAAATAAAGAATACAAAAAAGAATCACCACCATCAAGACTCTCAGCCTCAGTATAGCGTTTTGATTACTTTTAACAAAACAATAATATAATTTAAAGTTACATCGTGGAACGTCTAAACACCGCTCATGACATAAACTGCACTCAGGACATATAATTAAATCTTAACATAAAAAAACTAGACATCATTGAGATGGGAGCCATCTCTGTGGGCCCGCTGTAAATAACGTGTGGTAAAAAATTTGTATCGATAAGCTGATATGAAGCACTTTATTAAGTTTTGACCTTGAACTTTGACCTAGGAAGTTGTACAAACATTATGACACACCCTCTGGTGTTGGTTAATATACATGTAAAGTATAGAGTATGAAATTATAACGGTTCTCTAGATATAGAGCGGACACAATTTGTTACGGACGGACGGACGGACGACCGTACGGACAGACTGATTACTATAGGGCGACCCGCCACTATGCGGGCCCTAATAAAGTACATTCATTCGATATATAAATTATTTCTTAAATTGATATATAATAATAAGGAGATGTGATATGATTACCAATGAGACAGCTATCCATCCAAGTTCTTTTGATGATGATGATGGATGGCTGCTTAAAGTCCAGGGGTAAATTAATATACATATTCAGGACGAAAGCATGTTAATGTAAAATAAATATTGACTCATATCACTGAGTCAGATTTTTAACGTGCTAGTTCACAAGGTAACAGTCTGAGGAAGACATCTCACCATATCCGGACACACTATCCGGACTCTGAGCCGACCAGTCTTTGCTCATACTCCTTAATGACGCATGCTTAGCGGAGTAGCAACAAATACCAATTTTAAAGTCTTTGGTTTGACCCCGCCGGACCCACGACTTTCTGCACTGGAGGCGAACATGTACACTCTACCGAGGCGGTCAAGTTCAAATAAATTGGATGTAAGATTATCAAAACAATATTTATAAAGTTATACAGGTTTTTATCGGCCCGTGTCATACTTCTGGATACGTCATGCATGACCACTTTTTATTCTAGAATTTCTGGTCATGTTGGTCACAATTTATCTAATGAACAAGTTTTGAAGATAGAATAATAACAATACATTTCATGGAAATTCAGTTTTTTTAAATTATTCTCAGAAGTGAGATACGGTCTTAAAATGTTGGGAAAAAATTAATAAAAAGATGCATAACTATTATGAAATTTCAAGAATTATCTTGTATGTGAAGTTAGCAGCCGGTTCGTTATTCGATATTGGATATTCAAAATTTAGTTGAAAATCATAAAAAATTTAAATACTTGATAACATTAAAAGCACGATTTTCATAGTTAAGAGGACTGATATGATAAGTAGGAAATCGTTTATTCTAATGCAATTATTTTGTATCAATGGTTCTGATTGGATGACAGTTAGCGTACAATTCTCTATCTCCTTGTCTGTAACTAAGGAAGCCGACATTTTGAATTGCGGAATGTATTGACATGTAATTTTTACAATAATAAGCAAAAAAACTCACATGTTGCACCCAGAAATCTTCTTTTTATCAAATTTTATTACATTCTGAAGCGGCCAAGAAGCCAGAAAACGCCCGGTGTTTACGTTTGACGCCGGAAGCATACCTAAGACGTCACCTAGTTTGGGGCCAAAGAAGATAACATCTTTTCGTGGAATTTTCTTTAATGAGAATTTTGCACTGAAATAATGATTGAAATTGAATTATGTACTTGTTTTGCATTAGAATAGAGATAACTGTATTGTATTTGAAGCTTTGCGGACGTCCATCGGTAGTTTTACTGTCGCAAATACCCGTTTACCTGTCTCCGCTACGCGTCGCCAGGTAAACTAAATTTGCGACAGTAAAACTACCGATGGACGACCGCAAAGCTTCAAATACAATACAGTTATCTCTTAAATGACCTCTTCAAGCTGTCGTAAATTCTAATTTGCATATTTGTCTGTATGTAATATAGATTTTTATCGATAAAACAACTTCAAATATGTACTTTTATATATGATATTTCTTAAAACGAAAAGAAAAACCTATAACTCTAGAAACATTTAGAAATATAAATAGAAATATTTATGGAAAGCCCAAAAAAGAAATATATAGTGAAAACCTACCTGAGACCGCTTAAATGAGGGTGAGACCCCCCTGGTCTTTCAATGTCCATAAAATTCAACTTAATCATAGACTCTGTATATGTTAAGGTTGTATTAGAAGGATTTCCTAGAATAATGTCATCTTCGATATCTACGGAGGGCTTAGATTGTCACTTTTCAGCTAAAAATTGTCAAAATTTTAGGACAAAGGGCACAGGGCAATGGTGAGAGCCCCCTGATCTCTCAATCTTTCTAATATTATGCAGACATTTAGTTAATAGGTAGATACAAACGTGACTAAAAGGAATTTGGGTACACTTCCTGTCTTCAATGTTTACGGAGCGCCCAAAGTGCAAGTTGGATATTCAAAATATATAGTGAAAACCTACATGAGACCGCTTAAATGAGAGTAAGAACCCCCTGGTCTTTCAATGTCCACAAAATTCAAGTTAATCATAGACTCTGTATATGTAAAGGTTGTATTAGAAGGATTTCCCAGAATAATGTCATCTTCGATATCTACGGAGGGCTTAGATTGTCACTTTTCAGCTAAAAATTGTCAAAATTTTAGGACAAAGGGCACAGGGCAATGGTGAGAGCCCCCTGATCTCTCAATCTTTCTAAAATTATGCAGACATTTAGTTAATAGGTAGATACTTTGAGACTAAAAGGAATTTGGGTACACTTCCTGTCTTCTATGTTTACGGAGCGCCCAAAGTGCCAGTTGGATATTCAAAATATATAGTGAAAACCTACCTGAGACCGCTTAACTGAGGGTAAGACCCCCCTGGTCTTTCAATGTCCATAAAATTCAACTTAATCATAGACTCTGTATATGTAAAGGTTGTATTAGAAGGATTTCCTAGAATAATGTCATCTTCGATATCTACGGAGGGCTTAGATTGTCACTTTTCAGCTAAAAATTGTCAAAATTTTAGGACAAAGGGCACAGGGCGATGGTGAGAGCCCCCTGATCTCTCAATTTTTCATATATTATGCAGACATTTAGTTAATAGGTAGATACAAACGATACTAAAAGGAATTTGGGTAGACTTTCTGTCTTCTATGTTTACGGAGCGCCCAAAGTGCCAGTTGGATATTCAAAATATATAGTGAAAACCTACCTGAGACCGCTTAAATGAGGGTGAGACCCCCCTGGTCTTTCAATGTCCATAAAATTCAACTTAATCATAGACTCTGTATATGTAAAGGTTGTATTAGAAGGATTTCCTAGAATAATGTCATCTTCGATATCTACGGAGGGCTTAGATTGTCACTTTTCAGCTAAAAATTGTCAAAATTTTAGGACAAAGGGCATAGGGCAATTGTGAGAGCCCCCTGATCTCTCAATCTTTCAAATATTATGCAGACATTTAGTTAATAGGTAGATACAAACGAGACTAAAAGGAATTTGGGTACACTTCCTGTCTTCTATGTTTACGGAGCACCCAAAGTGCCAGTTGGATATTCAAAATATATAGTGAAAACCTACCTGAGACCGCTTAAATGAGGGTGAGACCCCCCTGGCCTTTCAATGTCCATAAAATTCAACTTAATCATAGACTCTGTATATGTAAAGGTTGTATTAGAAGGATTTCCTAGAATAATGTCATCTTCGGTATCTACGGAGGGCTTAGATTGTCGATTTTCAGCTAAAAATTGTCAAAATTTTAGGACAAAGGGCACAGGGCAATGGTGAGAGCCCCCTGATCTCTCAATCTTTCTAATATTATGCAGACATTTAGTTAATAGGTAGATACAAACGAGACTAAAAGGAATTTGGGTACACTTCCTGTCTTCTATGTTTACGGAGCGCCCAAAATTCCAGATGGATATTCAAAATATATAGTGAAAACCTACCTGAGACCGCTTAAATGAGGGTGAGACCCCCCTGGTCTTTCAATGTCCATAAAATTCAACTTAATCATAGACTTTGTATATGTAAAGGTTGTATTAGAAGGATTTCCCAGAATAATGTCATCTTCGATATCTACGGAGGGCTTAGATAGTCACTTTTCAGATAAAAATGGACATTGAAAGAACAGGGGGTCTCACCGTCATTTAAGCGGTCTAAGGTAGGTTTTCGCTATATATATTTTGAATATCCAACTGGAACTTTGGGCCCTCCGTTAACACAGAAGACAAGAAGTGTACCCAAACTCCTTTTAGTCACGTTTGTATCTACCTATTAATTAACTGTCTGCTTAATATTAGGCAGATTTTGAGATCAGGGGCCTCTCACCATTGCCCTGTGCCCTTTGTCCTGAAATTTTGACAATTTTTAGCTGAAAAGTGACAATCTAAGCCCTCCGTAGATATCGAAGATGACATTATTCTGGGAAATTCTTTTGATACAATCTTTATTTATACAAAGTCTATGAATTCGTCGAATTTTATGGACATTGAAAGAACAGGGGGGGTCTCACCGTCATTTAAGTGGTCTAAGGTAGGTTTTCGCTATATCTTTTCAATATCCAACTGACACTTTGGGCCCTCCGTAAACATATAAGACAGGAAGTGTACCCAAATTTCTTTTAGTCACGTTTGTATCTACCTATTAACTAACTGTCTGCTTAATATTAGGCAGATTTTGAGATCAGGGGGCTCTCACCATTGCCCTGTGCCCTTTGTCCTGAAATTTTGACAATTTTTAGCTGAAAAGTGACAGTCTAAGCCCTCCGTAGATATCGAAGATGACATTATTCTGAGAAATCCTTTTGAAACAATCTTTATTTATACAGAGTCTATGAATTCGTCGAATTTTATGGACATTGAAAGAACAGGGGGGTCTCACCGTCATTTAAGCGGTCTAAGGTAGGTTTTCGCTAAATATTTTGAATATCAAACTGGCACTTTGGGCCCTCCGTAAACATAGAAGACAGAAAGTGTACCCAAACTCCTTTTAGTCACGTTTGTATCTACCTATTAACTAACTGTCTGCTTAATATTAGGCAGATTTTGAGATCAGGGGCCTCTCACCATTGCCCTGTGCCCTTTGTCCTGAAATTTTGACAATTTTTAGCTGAAAAGTGACAATCTAAGCCCTCCGTAGATATCGAAGATGACATTATTCTGAGAAATCCTTTTGAAACAATCTTTATTTATACAGAGTCTATGAATTCGTCGAATTTTATGGACATTGAAAGAACAGGGGGGTCTCACCGTCATTTAAGCGGTCTCAGGTAGGTTTTCGCTAAATATTTTGAATATCAAACTGGCACTTTGGGCCCTCCGTAAACATAGAAGACAGAAAGTGTACCCAAACTCCTTTTAGTCACGTTTGTATCTACCTATTAATTAACTGTCTGCTTAATATTAGGCAGATTTTGAGATCAGGGGCCTCTCACCATTGCCCTGTGCCCTTTGTCCTGAAATTTTGACAATTTTTAGCTGAAAAGTGACAATCTAAGCCCTCCGTAGATATCGAAGATGACATTATTCTGGGAAATTCTTTTGATACAATCTTTATTTATACAGAGTCTATGAATTCGTCGAATTTTATGGACATTGAAAGAACAGGGGGGATCTCACCGTCATTTAAGTGGTCTAAGGTAGGTTTTCGCTATATCTTTTCAATATCCAACTGACACTTTGGGCCCTCCGTAAACATAGAAGACAAGAAGTGCACCCAAATTCCTTTTAGTCACGTTTGTATATACCTATTAACTAACTACCTGCTTAATATTAGGCAGATTTTGAGATCAGGGGGCTCTCACCATCGCCCTGTGCCTTTTGTCCTGAAATTTTGACAATTTTTAGCTGAAAAGTGACAATCTAAGCCCTCCGTAGATATTGAAGATGACATTATTCTGGGAAATCTTTTTGATACAATCTTTATTTATACAGAGTCTATGAATTCGTTGAAATTTCTGGACATTGAAAGAACAGGGGGGTCTCACCGTCATTTAAGCGGTTTAAGTCAGGTTTTCGCTATATCTTTTCAATATCCAACTGGCACTTTGGGCCCTCCGTAAACATAGAAGACAAGAAGTGTACCCAAATTCCTTTTAGTCACGTTTGTATCTACCTATTCACTAACTGTCTGCTTAATATTAGGCAGATTTTGAGATCAGGGGGCTCTGATCATTGCCCTGTGCCCTTTGTACTGAATTTTTGACAATTTTTAGCTGAAAAGTGACAATCTAAGACCTCCGTAGATATTGAAGATGACATTTTTCTGGGAAATCCTTTTGATACAATCTTTATTTATACAGAGTCTATGAATTCGTCGATTTTTATGGACAATAAAGAACAGGGGGTCTCACCGTCATTTAAGCGGTCTCAGGTAGGTTTTCACTATATATTTTGAATATCCAACTGGCACTTTGGGCCCTCCGTAAACATAGAAGACAAGAAGTGTACCCAAATTCCTTTAAGTCACGTTTGTATATACCTATTAACTAACTATCTTTTTAATATTAGGCAGATTTTGAGATCAGGGGGCTCTCACCATCGCCCTGTGCCTTTTGTCCTGAAATTTTGACAATTTTTAGCTGAAAAGTGACAATCTAAGCCCTCCGTAGATATTAAAGATGACATTATTCTGGGAAATCTTTTTGATACAATATTTATTTATACACAGTCTATGAATTAGTCGAAATTTCTGGACATTGAAAGAACAGGGGGGTCTCACCGTCATTTAAGCGGTCTCATGTAGGTTTTCACTATATATTTTGAATATCAAACTGGCACTTTGGGCCCTCCGTAAACATATAAGACAGAAAGTGTACCCTAATTCCTTTTAGTCACGTTTGTATATACCTATTAACTAAATGTCTGCTTAATATTAGGCAGATTGAGAGATCAGGTGGGTCTCACCATTACCCTGTGCCCTTTGTCCTGAAATTTTGACAATTTTTAGCTGATAAGTGACAGTCTAAGCCCTCCGTAGATATCGAAGATGACATTTTTCTGAGAAAACCTTTTGAAACAATCTTTATTTATACAGAGTCTATGAATTCGTCGAATTTTATGGACATTGAAAGAACAGGGGGGTCTCACCGTCATTTAAGCGGTCTCAGGTAGGTTTTCGCTAAATATTTTGAATATCGAACTGGCACTTTGGGCCCTCCGTAAACATAGAAGACAGAAAGTGTACCCAAATTCCTTTTAGTCACGTTTGTATCTACCTATTAACTAACTGTCTGCTTAATATTAGGCAGATTTTGAGATCAGGGGGCTCTCACCATTGCCCTGTGCCCTTTGTCCTGAAATTTTGACAATTTTTAGCTGAAAAGTGACAGTCTAAGCCCTCCGTAGATATCGAAGATGACATTATTCTGAGAAATCCTTTTGAAGCAATCTTTATTTATATAGAGTCTATGAATTCGTCGAATTTTATAGACATTGAAAGAACAGGGGGGTCTCATCGTCATTTAAGCGGTCTCAGGTAGGTTTTCGCTATATATTTTGAATATCAAACTGGCACTTTGGGCCCTCCGTAAACATAGAAGACAGAAAGTGTACCCAAATTCCTTTTAGTCACGTTTGTATCTACCTATTAACTAACTGTCTGCTTAATATTAGGCAGATTTTGAGATCAGGGGGCTCTCACCATTACCCTGTGCCCTTTGTCCTGAAATTTTGACAATTTTTAGCTGAAAAGTGACAATCTAAGACCTCCGTAGATATTGAAGATGATCGACATTTTACTGGGA
Source organism: Mytilus californianus (assembly GCF_021869535.1). Classification (NCBI taxonomy): domain Eukaryota; kingdom Metazoa; phylum Mollusca; class Bivalvia; order Mytilida; family Mytilidae; genus Mytilus; species Mytilus californianus. Next base: position 9,758,012 of record NW_026262604.1, on the reverse strand, counting down.
AATCCTTTTGATATAATCTTTATTTATACAGTCTATGAATTCGTCGAATTTTATGGACATTGAAAGAACAGGGGGGTCTCACCGTCATTTAAGCGGTCTCAGGTAGGTTTTCGCTATATATTTTGAATATCCAACTGGCACTTTGGGCCCTCCGTAAACATATAAGACAGGAAGTGTACCCAAATTTCTTTTAGTCACGTTTGTATCTACCTATTAACTAACTGTCTGCTTAATATTAGGCAGATTTTGAGATCAGGGGGCTCTCACCATTGCCCTGTGCCCTTTGTCCTGAAATTTTGACAATTTTTAGCTGAAAAGTGACAGTCTAAGCCCTCCGTAGATATCGAAGATGGCATTATTCTGAGAAATCCTTTTGAAACAATCTTTATTTATACAGAGTCTATGAATTCGTCGAATTTTATGGACATTGAAAGAACAGGGGGGTCTCACCGTCATTTAAGCGGTCTCAGGTAGGTTTTCGCTAAATATTTTGAATATCAAACTGGCACTTTGGGCCCTCCGTAAACATAGAAGACAGAAAGTGTACCCAAATTCCTTTTAGTCACGTTTGTATCTACCTATTTACTAACTGTCTGCTTAATATTAGGCAGATTTTGAGATCAGGGGGCTCTCACCATTGCCCTGTGCCCTTTGTCCTGAAATTTTGACAATTTTTAGCTGAAAAGTGACAATCTAAACCCTCCGTAGATATCGAAGATGACATTTTTCTGGGAAATCCTTTTGAAACAATCTTTATTTATACAGAGTCTATGAATTTTATGGACATTGAAAGAACAGGGGGTCTCACCGTCATTTAAGCGGTCTAAGGTAGGTTTTCGCTATATCTTTTGAATATCCACATATCCAGAAATCAACGCCACTTTGCTTATTTGAATATTATACTAAAGAAATCGGATACGGGTCACGGAAATTATATTGAAATGATAGGGAATTTAGAAAAAATGTCTGTTTTTACTTTGATTTAAGTGATAGACAGGTTGCCGGGGCAGAAAATAAATATACACCATTTAAACGAAATATAATGACTGGCGTTGCAAAAATCAAGGTTCCTGAGCTATTTTAAAAATCGAAGCGAGAGGCTTTTAACATTGCAGTATAAAATACAGGATAAAATGGCTGAAACGTCAAATTTGCAAACTTCGTGTTGAAAATTGGCTAACAAGGTCATTAGAAATACAGGTTGCCGGGGTGAAACTTGAAACTTGAATGTCCAAAGAATAAGCAAGTCCAAACCTTGTATGTGTAGTCGTTGAACTCTAGGTTCCCACGTAAAGTTAAAATGCCTCTATTTCAAGAAGAATAAACCCACGAAAACACGAAAAATTCACTAAACTCGCGTTCATTGTTTTGATTTTGACCGCCTGACAACTTTACGGAAATATCAGAGTGATTATAAACAAGGACTCTGTGACGGGCAACTTATAATATCCGTGTTTTAATGATTTTAATGACATCAAGCCAGTCCTTTTCAAACTATTATCACGTGGTACAATTCTCATTTACATATTATGAATATTGATTAGCAAAAGTACTATTAATTTCTGGCTATGCAACTGGCACTTTGGGCCTCCGTAAACATAGAAGACAAGAAGTGTACCCAAATTCCTTCTAGTCACGTTTGTATCTACCTATTAACTAACTGTCTGCTTAATATTAGGCAGATTTTGAGATCAATGGGGTTCTCACCATTGCCCTGTGCCCTTTGTCTTCAAATTTTGACAATTTTTAGCTGAAAAGTGACAATCTAAGCCCTCCTTAGATATCGAAGATGACATTATTCTGGGAAATCCTTTGAAACAATCTTTATTTATACAGAGTCTATGAATTTTATGGACATTGAAAGAACAGGGGGGGTCTCACCGTCATTTAAGCGGTCTCAGGTAGGTTTTCACTATGTATTTCTTTTTTGGGGGCTTTCCATATATATTTCTATTTATATTTCTAAATTTTTTCTAGAGTGATCGGTTTTTGTTTTTGTTTTAAGAAATATTAGATATAAAATTACAGTTTTGATGTCGTTTTATTGATAAAAATCTATATTACATAAAGACAAATATGCAAATTACATAAGCATTGATAAGGGTTTATATTTGAGGACAACGAGAGTTTAAGACAACTTGATGGGCCCGGGGTCATAAAATGATTTCCTACGTATCTTTTCACTCATTTCAACTATAAAAATCATGCTTTTAATGTTATCAAATATTATATTTTTTATGATTTTCAACTAAATTTGAATATCGAACTGACTGCTAGCAGCCGGTTGGATATTGAATATCGAATATCGAATAACGAACCGGCTGCTAACTTCACATCCATATCAAATGGATCACTTTTAATTAAAAATATTTTAACATTATGTCCCGAATAAAAAACCTAAAATCAATTTAATTAATTCAATAATCGAGTATTCTATTTATGTCTATCTGGGACTATCATACTACTTATAGTCCCAGTGTCTATGCCATATGAAATTACGGTCCCCGGGAATGATCAGTTTAATAAGAAGATAAACATGTATATTTCCGGCAAATAATGACAATAGACTATTTTCATATTACCGACTTTTGACTCCGGATTATATAATTTGTCGACTGGTTACCTTGGACATCATGGTACTCGGTCAAGTAAGAGCAGCCAAAATAAGTAAAATCAAACATATAATCGGTGTAATTTGAGGGGAAAGTTTACTGTTTTCCGATGATTTTGTAGTGAAAAAAAAATAATAACCAGGTAATTTTCCCCAAAATTGTACCGTTTGAAAGCTTGGTTTTACTTCTTTAGCTTGCTCTTACCTGACTTGGTACCATGATGTCCAAGGTAACCAGTCGACAAATTATATAATCCGGAGTCAAAAGTCGGTAATATGAAAATTGTCTATTAGCAAATTCGTTTATAATGTTTACATGTATGTATATTGTATAACTATTACAGTTGTATATTATAGGATTAAACGCATTTTTCTAGAGGTTATTGATGTGTAAACTGGGGCGATTAACTTACAAACTGAATAAAAGTCCTTCTAAGTAAAGTTTGTGAGTCAGCAACCCAGTTTACACATTAATCACATCTAGAAAAAATGTGTTTAATCCTATAATGTACAACTATAATGATTATACAATATACATGTACATACATGTAAACATTATAAACGAATTTTCTAATTGTCAAGTAACACCTACTTCAAAAAATTCATTTTATTAAGATATTATTTGAATTTGAAGCGTACAAGAAACTGAATAATCTTCATCTTCAGAGTTTTCATTCGTATGACTCAAGTTTTCCTATGACGTTAATGAGCCAATTAAAAGCTTATTCATGAAATTTCGAGGAATTTTATTTTATTGTAAATTTATACACTTTTTATTTCCTTTATCCCACATTCCCACTATACTCTCGTTTACCTCCTTTATCCCACATTACAAAAGCGTGTCAACCCCCTCCATGTAGTAGTGGATTCGGTTTGCAGTGGCGGATCCAGGGGGGTTCCTTTTTTTTGACGATCAATGCATTTGAATGGGGATATATAGTTGGAACCCCCCCCCCTTTATCCTGGGTTAGGACCCCCCCCCTTTTATAAATGGCTGGATCCGCCCCTGGTTTGTATAAACATACAACATTCTATGTTGGTAGTGTGTAATTTTTTCATTTTACATATTTTACAATTAGTGACATGATCTGACTGTGAAAGTCATTCAGTATTTTCCGACATGACAGACCAAATATAGAAACAGTTTTAGCGTTACAATCGGTTCTTTGAGATCAACCGTTTCGACAATCAGTTTAAAGTTTAGTTGATTGACATACATTTACAGACAGTGTGTCCACGCTTCTCTTTTTATCAGTATTTTGATCAGACTTATTGCGAGTCTCCAAATTTTAAACTGTCGAAACATTTGAAAGGGAAAAAAATAGGGGTGGTAGTTTAAAACTGAGACCAAATTTCTGTCACGTGACTGGAATCGTAATGTACGTTGATATGACCATTGATGTTTATCAGCTGATTTGTGTTACTAGTACAACATTATTGTTCTACTGAATTAACTGTAACTCAATTTTGCGTGTGTTTGCATTTCAAATATGATATCGTCCTGAACATGCATGAACTATTTGCTACTGGACGTTAAGCAACCATCAATCAATTACATATGATATAGTACTTACAATGTACTACTGGAAAATTTTCTATCTACCAAAACAGATGGTTTTATATATTCCACCAGAGACATATAAAAAAACACAGTCTCTGATTCAGATTCCACTCTTTGTAAAATAAAAAAATAACACTATAAACTTGGTGCGTTCGAAGAACTTTTTTGGTATTTATCGTCATCGGGAACGCTCAAATCCCAAATACTAAAAGCCATTGATCGTCGATCGTCAAAAAAGGGGGGGTTCCAACACCCGGACCCCCCCCCCCCCCCCCAGTCACAATGTGTAAAAAGTAAACAATTATAGGTCAAAGTACGGCCTTCAACACGGATCCTTGACTCACACAGAACAGCAAGCTATAAAGGGCCACAAAAAAAGACTAGTGTAAAACAATTCAAACAGGAAAGCCAACGGTCTAATCTATATAACACAACACCAACAAACGACAACCACTGAACAACAGGCTCCTGACTTAGGACAGGTGCATAAACATGCAGCGGGTTTGAACTAGTTTTTTGGCGCCAAACCCTCCCCTAACCTAGGACAGTGATGTAACAGTAAAACATACATGTAAGAACAATCTATTCAAAACAATAAACGAAAAACAAATATGAGAAACAGCAACAAAGACAACCACTCAATTACAGGCTCCTGACTTTGGACAGGCACATATATAGAATGTGGCGGGGCTAAACGTTTTAACAGGCGCCAACCTTCACTCTAACCTTAAACAGTGGTATAACATTACAACATAATGAGACACACAATAAAATGTCAATTGAAATGGCTTACATCGATCAAAAAGACGATACACAAAAACAAGTAAATATATATATAATTTCAGCACGTTTTAGGTTTTTAGTTTTATGGTTCTTGGGTATTTTGTAGTAAAGATATCACTTATGATCTTCTGTTTCGGAATACATGTTATACTAATATAAACAAGCATTCTGAGATTATTGCATGGCAATACATAGTCCCCTATAGGGTAAAAATTCATTATACTGGAACAAAATGCTAACTTGTTCTATAACTTGTCATGGTGTAAACAAAAAGTAAATATCATGTCAATATCTTCAAGCATGACTAAAAACAGTGAAAAAAAACTGATTATATGAGTGAATTTTTCAAGTCAAAGGACCATAACTCTGCACAAAATTATTAGACCGAAACAAAAATTTGAACTTGAATTGTAACTTGTCATGATAAAACTATATATACCAATTATCAATCAATATCTTACATTGTATAAGCATGATGAAAAAAATATTAGATATCATGATTAATAGTTCTTTAAAATTAGATATGATGTAATACAGTGTATATCTATTTTCAAATTATAATCAAATATAATTAATAGTTCCAAATATTTTTTTCTTTTTTTCTTTCATTTGTCACAAACTAATATAGATTTGTAACTTATCTATAAAATGTCAACAACTTTTATCTACACAATGTAATGTATTGAAATATATACATTAATCAAAAATAGATTATTACCTAATTAAAGGATTTCAGAATCTCTTCATAATTTTTGTCTCGCCTTGACGGAGTCAAAAAGCGAGACATAGGTATGCTGTTTCTAGCGTCGGCGACGACGGCGTCGTCAACAATGTATTAGTTTGTGATTAGGTCTAGTTCATGGTGAACGACTAGTGGTAGGTCAATGATATTTGGTATGCAGTTGTATTGGCATTGGCACATCTCATTACCATGGAGATTATTTAGCCCCGCCCCCTCGGTCAAGGTCTATGGACTTTGAAACTTTGCTTAGTTTACATGTATTAGTTTGTGATTAGGTCAGTTTATGGGGAACCATTAGTGGTAGGTTAATGAAATTTGGTATGCAGTTGTATAAGCATTGGCATATCTTCATTTCCATGGAGATTATTTGGCTCCGCCCCCTCATTTATGGTCTATTGACTTTGAAACTTTTGCTTAGTTTTCATGTATTAGTATGTGATTAAGTCAGTTTAGGGGAACCGTTAGTGGTAGGTCAATGATAATTGGTATGCAGTTGTATAAGCATTAACACATCTCATTTTCATGGAGAATATTTGGTCCTTACCCCTCAGTTATGGTCTATGGACTTTGAAACTTTTGCTTAAATTACATGTATAAGTTTGTGATTAGGTCAGTTTAAGATGAACCACTAATGTTAAGTCAATGATATTCGGTATGCAAATATATTGGCATTTGCAAGTTTCATTTCCATGGAGATAAATAACCCCACCCCCTCATTATGGTTCATTGACTTTGAAACTTTTACATAGTTTACAAGTTAATGTTTGTGTTTAGGTTTGTTTAAAGTTAACATGGCTAAGGGAAAGACTTATAATAAGTCAATGGTATTTGGTTTGCATTTGTATTGTCAGTGGCTTACAAAATGTATCTCATTTCCATCATGTGTCCATGGAGATTGTTTATCCCTGTACCTTCAGTCATGGGTCATTGACTTTGAATATTTGCATAACTTACATGTTAAAGTATTGCTATGTTAATTTCAACATTTGCATTATCAAAATAACAAATAGGTGAGACATATCTCTGTGTTAACAGTTTATTTTTCATATATATAGCATTCAGAAAATTAATTTATACTAAATAACAAACAAACCTGCCAAAAAAATTCTTCAAATAATTTAACAAAGAATGTCTTTTAAAAAATGAGTTATCTCCCTTTGTACAGAAATATGGTTTAACACAGTAGTCTAACATTAGATATGGTCCAGAGTTATGGTCCATAACTCTGGACTAAATCATCAGACCGGAACAAAATTCGAACTTGATCTATAACTTGTCATGATAAAACTATATACATGTACCAAATATCAAATCAATATCTTCAAGAACGAAGAAAAATAGTGTGGAAAGCTGATTTGCCGGACTGACGGATGGACAGAATGACAGACGGACGGAGTACAAACCTAAAGTCCCCTTCGACTTCGTCGGTAGGGGACTAATAAAGACTTTTTGACAAAAAATAAACCTCTAAAGGCTATTCACATCATACATGTACATGTCATAATTTTGAAATAAAGTACATGTTAAATATAATGTTGCTATCATAAGAAAAGGGACAGACATTTTGACAGAAACATGAGAAAATTTGTATACTAGCAACACGAACAATCCTGATATCTTCAGTATTTTCAAGGTTAAGATGTATATCTTGCTTGAAAATGAAAGACAAATTATATAAAATATTTTTTAACATTTTTACCAATAAAAAAGGAATCGTAATAGCTTTTTAAAAAGGATTATCTTGGATTTGCTAACATTAGCATGATATGATTTGACGATGTAGACAGAAATGAACATTGTTGCTAACATAAGATTTGACGGATTTTATTGTTGTTAACATAAGATTTGAAGGACTTTATTGTTGCTAACATAAGATTTGACAGTCTAAATAGTGTTGCTAACATATATTAATATTTTGACAGACTTGATGCTAACATAAGATAAATTTGATAGACAATATATTTGGGTGTTTTAACTAACATTGGAGATCTTATCCTAGTTGAAAGTCATTTTTAGAACTCCTGGAAAATACCGCAACCTGACATTTAACAAGGTTTCACCTCAGGACTGATAACTCTAATTTCATGAATTTGTAGCACATCCAAATGTTGCTAACATAAGCATGATAAGATCAAAAGTTTGACAGAACTTCTGTTAGCAACATATTGAAAAGACCGACCCTTGAAAATCCCCCCCCGACTGTGAAAACTTGATTGCTTTAAATTTTAAGAAATTATTTTTATAACTTCTATTGCCGAGAGATCCGGAAATTCAGGTCCTTTCCGGAATTGATTTAAGTCTAGGTCGATTACACGTATTAAGTTAGGTTTTTCTTGCCTTCCCGTCAAGCGTTCATGTGACCGTTTAATGATAAAGCACATGGAAATTGTTTACAGGTATCCATGAAGTTATGGAGGAGTACTTTACGCTGTCGACTTCTGTCAATTTTAAGACAAATAACAAACAAAAAAGTTGAATAGTAAACTGTTTATACAGATTCAGGCACATGGAATGATGTCTTTGATGATATCATTGAAGAAGATGCAGCGGATATTCACAACCGACACGATAACTCATCTTTGTCAACTTTCTGTCTCAAACAAATCGGGTACAGAATCTTTTGAGCCTGACTTTATGGAACCAATTTCAGTGGTTAAACAATTCGACAGCAGCTTGAAGTATGTCATATTTTCTATAAATCGTTGTGAAGAAAACAAAGATGAAACCACTCCTCCGTGAATATATGGATACCTGTAAACATGCCTGTACGGAGAAAGAGCTCATTTAAAATGTAAATGGATAGAGACCATGCCAAATCAATTAGAAGCAACCCAAACTACACAAAGATGTGGAGAAAATGAATGATTAGCTCGAAAAATAAATATACTCTTCTCTATATTAAATCTATCTTCGATTAATGCAATGAGTATGCTCCTTTATGATAAGGGGGGTTGCCCCACTCATTGCAATCATTCTCTTTCTTACAATATTAAATATACCCAAACTTTGTGGCCTGTCATTGTGTGAATTGAATTAAAACATGTTCTTAGAAGCTATGCTGCCAATTTTTTTAATGCAGTCAAAACATTTCAGTACAGACCATTTACTTTAATGGGGTGCTATGGATTTCACCCAAAACTAGTAAGTTTTCATTGGTTTTCATTTAAGCCTGGCATCAACATATCATTCAAAATATAATCTTATTACATATAATTAAATATTGTTAGAAATATGAAAACATCTTTTTTAAGTTGCCCTTTTTTTCAATTGAGGAAGATTCAATGGCTGATTTTTTTAATTTAAAATAAACTCTTTAACATGTTTATACATTGTCTTATAAATCTTTAATGTCTACATTTTTCTGATGAAAATACTCTACTCATGAAAACATTCTAGTCAAGAACATGAAGAAGCATATATGTCTGTGATATATTTCTTTAAAACAGTTCTAGTCATTCCTTGTTTATAAGTGTTTCAGTATTTAATAATACCATATTTTATGTCATAAATTGAATTAAAGTTTCAGTTTTATTTCAAAATTTGTTTTTTATTTGACAATGCCCGTTCATTTCATGTTGGTTTTCAGTGTTTGTTGTTTTAAAATAGGTTTTTTTTCTTAACAAGAAACTTGGTTTGTGTAACTGCTTGTTTAAACTTTTTGGCTGATAAAATAAAATATTTTTCCTACCTACCGACCCTTCAGTCTGAAGGTACAGTCGGGGAAACTGCAAACAAACATATTTTTAAGGTTGGCCTCACAGAAATGTCACACTAGACACAAACTTTATATTAGATCCTAGTAGCTTTATGATCTGTGCTTGTGGTTGTAAGTGTAAATGTACTGATGCTTGCTACACTATAGAATACATAACCAGGAAGCTATGCTTTGCTCTACACGGACTACGAACTCGTATAATCAAAGGCCTTCCACCTAGGCAATGTAAGGGTCTTTAATAGTAACCAACACTCATCCCACGAGGCGTACCTAGTATGTCTTTTTAGGTTTTATAAACACTTTATTCGACATTGTGCGAAGTGCTCCTTTGGAGGAGGGATTTCTAGCTGTCTAGAACAGAACAAAACAGTTGCTATCATAAGATTGGTAGACAAGCAGCTATAAAGCAAGGTATTTGAAATTGAAAAAATATCACAGATGTTTTTTTTTACTTAAAAAAGCAATAGATTTGGAAACAGGGATATTTGAATATAATCAGACTACACTAATAAAAACCATTATATCAGTGTCAATATAAAGCATTGTAACACATAAACCTTGTGTCAAAAAATGGGAAGTAATTCTGTCAAACATTTAGCATTTTTCAACTTGTTTTGATAATTTTTACTTTAAATGGAAACAATCATATCCAATAATTGGTTTTTCTACTTCATTTAACATTATTATTAATTAAAACATTCACAGATTATCATTCTAATGACAGTTAGTATAGTATTGTTTTTATTTATTTATTCATTTTGACAGACATTTCCTTTTCTTTTATGTAATCTGCCGTATAGGGTTTTTCAGCAGTGTGTATTATCGTGACTGATTCTGAATAAACGATTTACCACTTAAACCACATAAATAGGGTGTATCACACATGTGTAGTCTCGTGTGTCACTGTTTGGTACAATGAACGAGGTTGATCACCAATGTGTGTCTTCATGTGAGACTGTAAATTCTGACTCTGAAAAAACGATTTACCACATAATCCACATTTATAAGGTGAATCGCCAGTGTGTATCCTCCTGTGGCTTTGTATGGCACTAAACTGACCAAACTCTTTACTGCAAAGATCGCATTTATAAGGTTTATCACCTGTATGTATTCTCATATGAGTCTGCAATTGATGTTTAGTACTAAAGGCTTTACCACAGCCATCACATTTAAAAGGTGTATCACCTGTGTGTATGCTAGTGTGTCTCTGTAAGACACCACGCTGATTAAATGCTTTACCACATATATCACATTTATAAGGTTTGTCCCCAGTATGTGTTCTCATGTGTGTTTGTAAATGATTTTTAGAACCAAATCCTTTACCACATACATCACATGTATGGGGTTTTTCACCAGTGTGTACACGTGTGTGTCTCCTTAAGGAACAAAGTTGGCTAAACCCTTTACTGCATATATCACATATATAAGGTTTATCACCAGTGTGTATTCTCATGTGTATCTGTAAGCTCTGATTCTGACTAAATACTTTCCCACAAAAATCACATGTGTACGGTTTATTCCCAGTGTGCATTACCGTGTGCCTTTGTAAATTATGTTTCGAACTAAACACTTTAAGACATATGTCACATTTAATAGTCTGATCTTTAGTATGAGATGTCATATGTTCCTCTAACTTCACATTACAAGTACACACTTCACCACATACTTTACAAATATTTCCACGAAAGTGTTCCTGCATAAACTGACCTGTAATTTGTTCAAAGGAGAGAATCCTGGAAATAGCGGTATTTTCGTTGGAAGATAATTGAATTGTTTCTACACTATCTTGTTCGCTGTTCATGTTCTCGCTGACAATTTTAGTGGCCTGGAGTCTAATAAAAAGAAAAAGAAATCATGATAAAGCTGCATGTTCATAATATTATTAAAATATGGTTTATTTCATATCCATGTTACATGTACTTTCTAAATTCTGACCACCCTGCATTGCTCATACTGAAGTTTCATGCATTTCCCTCAGTGGTTGTTATTTATCTTCATCAAAATATTCAAATTAAAAAGAAAGTATGTCATGTACATAAAGTAGATAAAAAATAATGACAAAATAAACAAATAAGATGTTATTATGTATTACAATATATTGTTTCTTCAATATTAAATTCCCAAATGGGGTCTCACTAAAGCATCAAGAAGCGACAAAAGGAATAATTTAGGGACAAGAAAACTAATTTAGAGACAAGAAAATAAATTTAGCGTTAAGATATTTAAATAATGATTATTTGAAATTAATAGGTATAGAAATATGCATTAAAGTCTGTGTTTTTGTTTTAAATATACACGAATTTTAATTATTTGATGATATTTAGAGAAGAAAATAAACATTTGTTAATTTGTTCTAGAAGTAGGAATAGTGTTTTGTTATCAAGGATATGTTTATTTATATGTAGAGTCGGCTTGGTTGATATGTATACATGTATCAAAAGTTCAAACGAAGTTATAAGATAATCTCATCTTTATTTATTTCACTATATATATATATATATATATAGGATGGGACATGGGATTGTTAAAGAATATTCAGCTTGATACATGCTTTAAATAATGTAATAAAATAATTTTTACAAACATTCATTACAATATGAAAATAAGAAGATGTGGTATGATTGCCAATGAGACAACTATCAAATGACACACAAAATGAATGAAGTGGATGTAAGCAATTACATGAATTATAGGCAACTGTACGGCCTTCAATAAGACGTAGTGCTACTAAATACAACAAAATTTGAAACTTTATAATACAACAAATAATCAACTTTTTCTTTGACTTTTCTATAAATTCATTGTTTTAATAATATATAAAACTTTCTTGTCGTTAAATTTGTCTTTTGGTGGCTAATTTTTTTCTTCTTGTCGCTTCTTGCCGTCAATTGGTGAGACCGCTACAAATGTGTTAGTTAACATCAATATCATTTAAACTCTCATTGGCAATCATACCACATTTACTTATTTTAATATATTAGTTCATTACAGAGAATTTTGTCTCTGTGATCATAGTGATACATGTACATTTGTAACTTATGTTTATTATTTTGTTGATTAACCATTATTTGAAGATGTTTCGTTAAAAAGTCTCAAATACCCAAAGAATCTTCCCAGCATAATGTACAATGTACCATACACCTAATCGCTATTTATTCCATTCCGGATAAGTTCTAAAATTACACAACTTTTTCATCCAGTTGAAGCTATCTGGGGCCCTGTTTAAACAATGCACCATCCATGATACTTTTTAATGAGATCTGTTTAAAACATCGTAAATACTTCTAACAAAATATTTTTTGACTATAATTTGATTTTCGAAAAAGTGGATCATAATCTATCAAAGTTTCGTATTGATCGCTTTCTTAATTTTTCCCTCCCTCAGCTCGTTACTGATGACCTTTGTTGTTTACCTGTTCAAGGCCTGTTGACCCAAACAGGAAGTTGCCTAAATGACTGTTTTTTCCGGATTGGACTAAATATATAGCGATAAGGTGTATTGGAAGAACACAGTATTCATATGTTTATCCATTTTGATTCATTTTAAATGACAACAAATTTCAGTTTTAATTGTTTCCACACTATATCATTCTTGGTTTAGTTTCACTTTAAATGCCCCTTATCTATACTTTAATTGAAAACAAAATATAAATGTTATCCCGGCATTCCATAAATTTTTTAAGTCGAGCCAAAACAAATAAATTTCTGTATGTTAAGTTGGATTTTTGAATATACTTTTTTAGCAAATGATACTCAAATTCGTGCTTGAATGCGAAAACACAATCATTGCATTTGCAAATAAAAGAGTAGACTAATCTTACTGTTTGTATAAAAGAAAACAGTAAAACACTATTTTTTAAATAAATATTAAAATAATGTGTATGTTTCGAAGCATTGTTGTTGTTTTGTACTTTTAATAATGTTAAATAATAATTGGGGAAATCTGTCAATAAGTGTACAATACGATATACATGAGTATAATCGTCTACTTACTTGTTTATAGGTATTTCAAGTTATTTACAGGACGAATTATTTCAGTACTAAGGGCGATAATTACAATAAACTGCATATGGAGCGGCAGTTTAAAATTATCTGTTAAGCTTCTATTAAACTATATATGAGGAATTTGACAACGCTCTGTCTTTTTCTTTTGACATATTTTATCTTTTAAATATTCTGACCTATTTATATTAAATTTGTCTATGTTAAATTACATAAGAGGGGACACTGGAAAATGGCAGAGCATCTTGCCACTGGTAACACGAATGACCGAATGACACCGTTATTATCAGAATGACACTTGGAATGACCGAATGACACCTGAAATTTTAATATTAGCACATATTGGTGACTTTTAAACATAGATTAATAAATAATATTACATTATAAGTGTATTTTATAACTTAAAAATGATTTATAGAAGCAGGTAAGAGGGTGGGATTTATTCCAAAAAAATTAAAACTACTAAGATATCCTGCACAAGGTACGGGCTTACCTGTCGTCCGTGAAAACACTTTATTTAGAATTTATTGTAAAAAAGTTAAAACTACTGAGATATCCTGCACAAGGCCTGGGCTTACCTGACGTAGTCCGCGAAAACACTTTATTTAGGATTTATTGTTAAAAATATTTTCCTCCGGTTGTACCTGAAAACATGCGCAACAATACTAAACATGCATTATGTATCCAGTCTATAAAACAGCAATGGGAAACAGTAAAAGAAAATGCATTATATATTTATACCACAGGTAAAATTTTTTTTAATAAGATTGTATAAAACGTTGTCGAGAAAATATATTTGTGATTATATGTCGATTTTTTACAATGATTTAAAAATATTCATGAGTATGTTGACGAAGATGGGATATTATTGCCAATTACAACGCTTTTTCAAGTACGTTTTAATATATTTTGGTGAAATAATTTATAGATCTTTAGAAGACTTAAAGGTTCTACCACTGAAAAATATTTTAAAAGTAAAAATGGATAAATGTTCTTACGTGATATTGTTTTATGTTTTATAAACATCATATAAAACGTTTCCATAGAATGTTCTGATGATATGTTTTTATTTTTTTTTTTTTTTTTTTTTATTTTAACAACATTTTGTTTCAAATATTTGATGAACATATTTTTAAAAAGTTACGCCTTTGATTGAGAAAATGTATTTACAAATCATGTTTGTGTTAATATTTGAACAACATTTTTGCTATCGTAATTTTTTGTATTCTTGTCTTTTGTTTTTACTAATGTGCTTTGTCTATATGCCTTTTTCTTTTTCTTTGTTGATATATTTGTTTGTTTTCATAATGATTTAGATTTTAACACAATGTAGACTGCTGTACCCCTATTTTTGGCATTTTGACCTATTATGTCTGTTTGTTTTGTTCACACATCGTTGTCAATATAATGGAATTTTATGCGACTGTCATGCAAGTGAGAGGTTTAACAAGCTATAAAACCAGGTTTAATCAACCATTTTCTAAATAAGAATGCCCGTACCAAGTCAGGAATATGACAGTTGTTATCCATTCTTTTGATGTGTTTGAGCTTTTAATTTTGCCATTTAATTAGGGACTTTCCGTTTTGAATTTTCCTCGGAGTTCGATACTTCTTGTTATTTCACTTTCAACTTATGTTTTGAAAACATTTATGCCAAAAAAATAAATGAAAATGTCCTCTAGTAAATGTTCTACAACTAATCTTTCAGTGCTTTTAACTAGTTCAACTACTATCAAAGAACTTATCATTAACTTTTGTAATAAAATATATGAAAACAGTGGATTTAACTATTTTTGGAGTGTAAACAATTCTTTGGATGTTTTAGATAAATTACGTGCTTTTGATGGTCCTTTTGATTCTGTTGACAGTTTTGACTTTTCACTACATTTCCACACAATCTTATCAAACAAAAGTTTTCCTATTTAATTAAATGGTCGTTTGGTAAATCTGAATGCAAATATATTTGCTGAAACTCATTTAAAGCCTTCTTCTCTAATGAGAAAGGTAAATATACTACATTTAGATATACTTACTGGAGGTGTGATGAGATGATTGAAGCTGTTTCTTTTCTCCTTGATAATATTTATGTACTTTCCGGAAACAAAGTTTATCGACAGGTTGTAGGTTTTCCTATGGGCACTAATTGCGCCCCTTTGATAGCAGACTTGTTCTTGTACTGTTATGAATCACAGTTATGACCAAACTCAGTAAATACCCGTCTTAATTGCATTTAATTGATAAATTCAACAACACTTACCATTATCTTGATGATATTGTTTCGTTAAATAATCAAGAATTTTCTAAATATACTGCCGAAAATTTACCAAAAGGAACTTACTTTAAATAAATCAAATGTAAACGGTAATAACTGTACTTTCCTAGATTTAGATATTTCAGTTTTACAGGGGAAACTCCACGTTAAAATTTACGACAAAAAGGACGATTTTTCGTTCCCTATTGTTAATTTTCCTTTTTTGGATAGTGATGTTCCTTTGGCACCATCTTACGGTGTTTATATATCACAACTCGTTCGCTATGCCCGTGTCTGTTGTGATGTTTTGGATTTTAATGAACATATAATCTATGTATTACATTACTGGTAAATTATTAAGTCAGGGCTTTCGTTACCACACATTACTTAAATTTTACCTTTACTAAATTCTTCCCTAGATATAAAGATTTAGTTTTGAAGTTTGGTTGTATCTGTAGAAAACTTATTTCAAAGGGGATAGCACATCCTCATTTCTACGGAGATGTTGTTTACCGTACCCGGAAATTTAGAAACGATCCCGGTAAACTTATCGATCCTTTAAATAAAATTATTCTATAAGGTTACTAATTCCACGCTGTAATTAGATCTTTGAATATTGTTTTTATTGGTATAAGTATTGATTTTGTTATCAGTAAATTAAAAGCAAACTAAATATTTTTGTTATATACATATACACATTCATGGCTCCACAATCTGTCAATACCTGTATCTTGGCATTGCACAAGGTCATGTTTTTCTTTGACTGTTTATGACGTCTTTTCACTAAATCCATTGGATGTTGGATGTGTACTGATTGATAATTTTGTCTTAGATACATGATTCTCTTTATTAGTTTGTATTGGCTTTGAACTTGTTGTCAGTAACTGCGAGTTCTCTCAGATCTGTACTTAGTGTATTTTTGTTGTTGGGATGTACAAGTACCCGGCCACGTCCACTCTGTGTTTTTGTTAGATGTATTTCTTTTTGTATCCAACTGATGAGTTAAGCCTTTTTCAACTGTTTTTTTATAGTTTGTTCTTATGTTTTATTATAATAATAATATTAATAACAATAAATTCTTTATTTAAAGAGGGTAAACTCAGTTAGTTACAATAAACTAATCTTCCCTGAGGCCCTCATTACACCACTGTCCAGGTTAGGGGGAAATGTAGCCGTTTAGCCATTAAACAACATCAGCCTGGCATACAACAATCTACATACATGAGGAATATATAACCCTTATATTTGAGGAATATTTGTTTTTGTAATATTGGTACTCTACATTTACATCCTTGTTGAGAAAATTAAAGTTTTTTGTTGTTCCTTGCCTCAACTTATTTTCTTTTGGGGCACTATCATCATAATCATATTGATATATCCTTTAATTATGGGAGTGATTTAATTTAAAATTTATTATCCCATCTTCTGGATTAGGACTTTGACAACACCGACACGTGCATTTCTTCCTTTTTGAGCTATTTATTTCTTAGGTTGCTCGATTGACTACTTTTGATTTATTCTACTTTTGAGTTATCCCTCTTTGATAATCCCCATGTGTGACGTGAGAATATAAATATGGTCACTTTGGTATTCTTCCAAACTAAAGTCAATCCCTTGCCAAAGAGGGGAATCCGTTTGACTGTGCGGAATGTACAAGTCTGCAGCCAAGTCCGGTCAGAATTGGGACGAAGCCTTCTGTAAAGAAAGTACCACGCTCTCTTAAAGTTTAGAACCCACGCAACAACTCGTTGGTGGGTTCGTTTGTGGTCTGTTGCAAGGCAAAATGTCTGTCCTTATCCAAAATTCCCTTTATTTTCTAGTGTAAGTCAAAATTTCCCCATCTTCTTCCCGGACGCGCCTAGTGTACTTATGGTTAATTTGTTTTAGTCCTGAACATAAATGCACTATTTGCAACACGACGTTAAACAAATAACAATCAATCAATATTTAACTGTATTCATCTGAGTCTCTTCATTCATCAAATTAAATTATATAAGGAACCATACCGATTACACGTAATAGGTGTAAAGTATATGTTTTTATTTGACAAAATATCCCCAGCAATGAGTTTCGTGTCAGTGTGTGACCCTATTACACAGAACAACACACGTGGTTTAAAGAAAACGTTTAAATATTGAACATGTATTATTCATTAATCTTTATATAAGTCCGAGTACATAGTGTGTTCCTATTATGCATATCTATTATAAGTTGTCATATGATGGCATTGATGAAAATAAAAAAAAGTCAAATCCTAGCCAAATTTCGCTAAAATATGTAGCCTTATACGATACTCTGTTTGCTGTTAACCATTGTGGTTATGGACATACTTACATTTTAGATAAATATTTTAAGTAGCAACCATAGTTGTATATTTTATTTAAATTATCGAATTATTTTGTCTGGTGATGTTGAGCTAAATCATTGACCAAATTCAAAAAGTGATGTATCTTCTGTATCGTCAGTGTCCGATTGAATACTTGATGATATCAATGTGTTTATATGTGATTATACCTCGTTTGTTCATCTGAACGTTCAAAGCCTTGAACATAAATAAGATATTATCAATTCGGAACTGGGAAGAATTGATATTCTGCGGGTTAGAAACCATGGCTAAACACCATATTAATAACCAAGTCATACTCTTGGTTACTTCTTTATCCCCACTTAGAACGAAATGACCGTGTTGGGAAAAACGGTGGGATGTGGTCATTTATATGTTAAAGTTAATTTACATATTGTGGATAGACAAGATAAAGGTGTCAGGGTGATGAAGGTCTATGAGTAGAGATTCAAGTTAAAAGTTACAAAACATGTTGATGAGTGTTTTATAGACCACCAGACTCTGGCGATAGTGCTTTCATGCTTATGGACACTCATTTGATCAATCTGTTGATACAGGAGTTGAAAACAACGTCATTTTGGGGGGAATTCAATTACAACTATCTAGAACCAAGTTATGTACGTATGAAAAATATTACCAGTCAATATGAAATGTTTCGGTATATCGACCAATCAATGCATTTTACGGAAAATTTTCTATTTTGCAAATCATTCTCTATTCATTATATAGTTTTCCTTTTTTCCCTATTCTTCATATTTTTGTACCCCATTATTCTCTGTCCTTTTTTTGTGCTCTATTTTCCTATTTTCTCGAGCGTATTTACAGAGTCGTATTTGGCTAGAAATAATGATGTCGAACAATTTACCCAAATTCTATTGAAAAACGCAGCGGAATCAATTCCTAATAAAAAGTATAAAAGTTAGGGAGACGGATCTGCCGTGGACTAACAGTTCTATTCTTCGCGCAATAAGAAAGGGAAAATGGACGAACAATAGAGCGAAGCAGACTTATCTTTCAGAGCACTAGTCAAATTTTAGAAAATATCGAAACAAGATAGTAAATCTAATTCAAATACAAAAACATGACTACGTATATCAACGGTCTCGCTGAGAAATTACGGTCTGACAAATTGTGCACAAGTAGCCGGCGGATAACATCATCACATCTAGCTGGATTAAAGTCCAGATAGTCTGATATTCCCCTAATTCTTGATAATAACAACATTGATAAAGCTGAAGCTTTTAATGCTTATTTTTGTCAAACATTTCTAATGAGAACAGTATGGTTCTACTGAAGATACTCATCCCGTTACGTTTCTTGATAACATAATTCTTCAGGAACATGAGGTAACAGGCATATTAAAAACAATTAATGTTAATAAAACGTCTGGTCCTAGCTTAGACACCATCACGAATTGGTTGGTCTATACGATGTGTCTGTGTCTAAACTAACTAACGACATTTTTACCACGTCTTAGATTGTGGTTTACCATCTACGTCGTCTGGTCTTCTAAGTACAGAACGTGACCTATTCCCGAATATGACTGTTTTACTGAGTGTAAATTCGCATTGCTATTAGACGTGTCTTGGTATTTGTACAACCAACATTCATGTATTTAGTTATGATATTCCATTTGTAATTCTGGTTGGATGTTGTTTTATGTCTTATCGTTTGTGGTTTCAATTCTATTTTTCTTTTTCTTGATGTATGTAAAAGTAAAGATATTAATCACCTAGTTCATTTATAAGATTTTTAGGTTTAAAGCAACTATATGCACAGGATTCATTTGTTTTTTCACAGTTTGATTTAGAAGAAAAATCATAGTTATAAAATACAAATAATTACACCATTACTAACACAATTCTATATTAATATTCTTGTAATGGTTAGAAAATACATCAAATAACACCAATACAAACTTAATCTCAATTTCATATTGAATTTTCAGAAATTTACCTGTGACGTCATTTTTTGTGGCGTTGATACATTCGTGTGACGCATAGTTCATTATTCTATTGTGCTGTATTTGTGTTCTGTCGTTAATTAATTTTAGGTGTTCGTTGTTATTCTGTTGTTTACATGTTGAAATGGAATATTATATTATTTATCTATGTATTTCTCTGTCATGAATATTCTTGCATTTATTTTTACTTTATTCCTGTCACGTAATTTTGTCATTTTAGCGGTATTTTTAACATTGCTATATAAGCGGGAGGTTTGGCTAGCCAAACAACCAGGTTCAACCCACCATTTTTTCTTAAAATGTTCTGTACCAAGTCAGGAATATGGCAATTGTTATCACATAGTCCGTTTTTATGTATATTGGCGTTTGTTTTTGTAGCAGTTCAGTGTTTCTGTTGTTCCGTTTTGTTTCCTCTTATAGTTGATGTGTTTCCCTCAGTTTTGGTTTGTGACCCAGTATGGTTCTACTGAAGATACTCATCCCGTTACGTTTCTTGATAACATAATTCTTCAGGAACATGAGGTAACAGGCATATTAAAAACAATTAATGTTAATAAAACGTCTGGTCCTAGCTTAGACACCATCACGAATTGGTTGGTCTATACGATGTGTCTGTGTCTAAACTAACTAACGACATTTTTACCACGTCTTAGATTGTGGTTTACCATCTACGTCGTCTGGTCTTCTAAGTACCGAACGTGACCTATTCCCGAATATGACTGTTTTACTGAGTGTAAATTCGCATTGCTATTAGACGTGTCTTGGTATTTGTACAACCAACATTCATGTATTTAGTTATGATATTCCATTTGTAATTCTGGTTGGATGTTGTTTTATGTCTTATCGTTTGTGGTTTCAATTCTATTTTTCTTTTTCTTGATGTATGTAAAAGTAAAGATATTAATCACCTAGTTCATTTATAAGATTTTTAGGTTTAAAGCAACTATATGCACAGGATTCATTTGTTTTTTCACAGTTTGATTTAGAAGAAAAATCATAGTTATAAAATACAAATAATTACACCATTACTAACACAATTCTATATTAATATTCTTGTAATGGTTAGAAAATACATCAAATAACACCAATACAAACTTAATCTCAATTTCATATTGAATTTTCAGAAATTTACCTGTGACGTCATTTTTTGTGGCGTTGATACATTCGTGTGACGCATAGTTCATTATTCTATTGTGCTGTATTTGTGTTCTGTCGTTAATTAATTTTAGGTGTTCGTTGTTATTCTGTTGTTTACATGTTGAAATGGAATATTATATTATTTATCTATGTATTTCTCTGTCATGAATATTCTTGCATTTATTTTTACTTTATTCCTGTCACGTAATTTTGTCATTTTAGCGGTATTTTTAACATTGCTATATAAGCGGGAGGTTTGGCTAGCCAAACAACCAGGTTCAACCCACCATTTTTTCTTAAAATGTTCTGTACCAAGTCAGGAATATGGCAATTGTTATCACATAGTCCGTTTTTATGTATATTGGCGTTTGTTTTTGTAGCAGTTCAGTGTTTCTGTTGTTCCGTTTTGTTTCCTCTTATAGTTGATGTGTTTCCCTCAGTTTTGGTTTGTGACCCAGATTTTTTTTCAGTTAAATCGATTTATGACTATTGAACAGCGGTATACTACTATTGCCTTTATTTAGGTATTTATGTCTGTTAAAAAGAGGAATCACTTTTGGAAATTATCCACCAATTGTTGAGTGTTATAAGTAAAACCTTTAAAAGATGTGTATTTAAACATATCATAAAACTTTGTAAGAGAGCTCTTTTTGGAACATCATTCGGGGGTTATATTAAAAGACTGAACTCGTAGCCAGCTATAACATGTATGATACTTAACTCATGTTGTTTTTTGGAACATTTATGAAATATTGCCACTGGACGTTAAGCAACCAACAATCAATCAAACTAAGAATGTGGCATTGATGGCAGATTTCGGATAATTTTATTTTGTTCAGTTACGCTGAATTCCAATTCATTTCGTTTTACAATATGACAAGCAGCTAAACTGATTCTTAAGGAAACTATGATAATACACAGAATAATAATGATTGATTTAAATGCACATTATTTAAAATAGGAGGGACTCGGGTGCTCCTGAAGGGTATGCAGTTTCTTCTCCAATAGTGATAGCCGAAGAGTTGCCGAAGAACAGTAAAATTGCGATATGTGTTCGAATTCGGCCAACCAGATCATGTTTAGCGTCCGTAAAACATTCGAACAAATGATTTCAACTTGATAATTTGAAACTATTGCTTTAACTGCTTCCGTGTTATCCGCAACCATCGGTCAGGAAATCATGAAATGAAACAACGAGAGCCCCTGAATATATATTTGTATTGACTGAGAGTTATAAATTGCATATGCAGCGCAGATTGAATGAAGCTACTCAGTCACGGAATGTTCAATATGAGGAAATTGAAATTCTTTGAAAGACAGATGAATGTGTAAATATACGTGGGTTGAAACGTATGAGCAATTTTGACAAAACGGAACGAATGTCTGAATTGCTCATTTAGATGAAAATCTCTTGATCTCTTGAAATAATCAGATGGTCTATTAATAGAATGTTTTAATGTCATAAATTGATTTCAAAAACACAAATCAAGGCCACAAACAAACACTGATATTTATTTTATAAGATGTGTATATGAATCTTTTATGAACTTTATATTATATTTGATGTCGGAACATCCGTCGCGGTTTAAATGCAACGTCTCAACTCGTAACTAGCAACACTGTTAGTTTTCTCAATTGAATTGCTTCATATTTTTCATGTCAGGGCCTTGATAGTCGACTTTATGGTATGGGTGTTTCTCATTGGTGAAAGCCTTACGGTTGCCTATAATTTCTTATATCCACTTCATTTGAACTTTGGTGGATTGTTGTTTCTTTTTGCAGTCATAATACATCTCTATTTTGTGACATTTGTACCAATTATGTCTGTTTGTTTTGCTCTCACATTGTTGTCAATATAATGGAATTTTATGCGACTGTCATACAAGTGAGAGGAGCTAGCTATAAAACCCGGTTGACTGCTGTTCCCTCATTTTTCACATTTTTACCTGTTATTTCTGTTTGTTTTGTTCACGCAACGTTGTCAACATAATGGAATTTTATGCGACTGTCATACAAGTGAAAGGAGCTAGCTATGAAACCAGGTTCAATCAATAATGTTTTACATAAGATAATTCATGTACCAAGTCAGGAATATGACATTTGTTATCCAATTGTTTGATGTGTTTGAGCTTTTGATTTTGCCATTTGATTAGGGACTTTCCTTTTTGAATTTTCCTCGGAGTTCAGTATTTTTGTGATTTTACTTTTTTATACTGAAGGACTCCAAAAAGAGCGTAGTCCGATGCGTCGATATGGTTATCTTCTCCTGTTTAGCACAAATCATCCGAACTGAGTAAAAATTCCACAATCAGGAATGAGACACTTGGTAAATTTACTGATCAGGCGACTTTACTGGCATCTAAAGATATAAGACCACGAACGCATGTTGCTGGTAAGGTTCGACACCGATATATGGTATCGGTCAACTAATTTGTGATTGTGACCGTGAAACTATTTTATCGAAGTTCATAAAATCAACATATTATTCATTATTTTTTTATTGAATCAAACCATTACAGAAACGTATTACAATTTTAACAGCAATAAAATATAGTTTTTTGGTTCACTTCATGTTATTTTTATGGTTAATTCCATTTTAATCACATTATTATTCAAATTTATTCATAAGGTGCATTTAAATTTTAATTTCATCATGTTCAAGCATAAACAATAAGTAGGAAATGAAATTTTCAAAAGACAAGAAAGTAAGATAATTTATTCTCCTTCATCCTTTTCCTCCCTTGAATTCAAATAGCAAACACCATTATCATTTTTATTTATCTGTTTACTAGATAAAGATCTGTCAGATATCAATAGTATAGACACTAATGTTCTTTTACAGATCCAATTGAGCCTTTTTGATGAATTTTCAAAAACTGTCTCAGTTGGCCGATTTTAAAGTCTTCCTTTTAGCAAAAACCAATGACCAAATGTGAACAAAATCGATTTTGATATATATATATATATATATATATATATATATATCTAGACAATATTTTTTACTGTCCGAAATGGTATACTCGGGTGTAAAAAGATTTCAAATATATATAAGTTATCCCTGTAAACTTTAATGATACTGTTATTTAAGCATACATTGTATTTTTGATAATACTAAATAAGGTGAAAATGTCCATGATGTAATGATATAAAACATAACATAACAATGATTTTACAGTGTTCGACATTGGTTGTACAATTAATGCTAATAATAATAAGATATATTAAAAGACGACGGACCTAAGTATTAGGATTATTTCTCTTAAAAATTTCAAATACTTTTCACAGTTAATAAGTAATGAAAATGAAAACTATTTACAGAGGCATCTCCTGAATGTTAACTTAATGTTTAGTTAAAGCATGTGAATAAAAAGAATATTTTATCAATATACACTCGTCTGAATTAACAAAAACAAAACATATTTTGAATAGGGTTAAATTATATCATTCATTTATTTACAATTGCAATTTACATTTAGCAAACTGTCAATCAAAACATTATCACATTATTAAAGCTGCATCAGCTGCATTAGTGTACAAACAAGTTAATTCAATTAACAAAATTAGGAATTACGATATTAAACTGACATTATGAAACAAATAAATGTCATAAAGTGAGTTATTACATTATATATATTTCTTAGAAAATCTAAAATGATTGAGATGTTGATGGAAAAAGAAACATCGAAAATATCAATTGTTATTCTTTGACAGTAGATAGATAAAAATGATGACATATACCCATATGTATATAAAATTCACTATAAAAATGCATACATTTATAATTCATTATAAAAAGGCATACATATATAAAATTCACTATAAAAAGGCAGAATACATTTATAATTTGTTCCTATAGATAAAACCTACTGATGCTAATTATAGACACATCATTTGATGCACACTATGTTAAGAATGGCTCATCATAAGATTAAGTTGAAATGAGGAGGGAGTTTTCGAAGATATATTCTCTTTTCATATCTTTTTAATGAATTTTTAAATGGCGCAGACGGAAATATGATTTTGCTGATAATGATATGTTAAAAATACGTGACTCACCTTTTTTGTTCAGCACGACAGTTCAACCTTCGATAAACTGAATTGTGTTACCTTTTTGACAATCAAACTTGTTACCCAAAACAAGAACGTTATTTAATGATCATTGATGATGACTTACCTATATCACTTTCATTTTTCCAATTATATTTTGTCGAATATGTTTTATACACAATCAGTTTCTACATGACTACATTAATTTTATTTTTCCATTCATACTTTGTTGTTACCAATCAGTAACAAGTTACCTGAATCTTCCCTATATTACTTTCATTTTTTCATCCATACTTTGTAAAATATGCTTTGCATACAATAAGTATCAAAATACCGTTATTACTTTCATTTTTCCATCCATTTTTATAAGAATATACTTTTTATACAAATTAGATATCTCCATAAAACGGAATACTGAGTTATTTATTGGAATAGTTCGTGCATTACACGTCACGCTTGAATTAAAATAATCTAATTCAGTTCTCACTTGTATAATGTACAAATATGCAAATCAATAGATCACGTGATTCTATCTTCTGTCGTATCGAAATTTTATCATATTATATAACTTGTGTTGATGCTTTAATACTGTTGTAAATAATGATAGTTGTTTAAAGGCATACGATACAAATACAGGGGAGGTAATGACGTTGCTAACGTCAAATGTTATTTTCGCGACTTCAAACTTTGACATATCGGGAAAAGATGCATTTTTCAACTGGTTTTTATCATTCAGACTGATTTAACTTGAAAATAAAAGCATGGACCCTTCTTTTTTAAAATGACATTGGGTTAAATTACGTATGAAGATTATTTGTACAAATGTTTAATAAAAAGTCGTCGAGACATATACAGTAAAAAATGCCTATCTTTTTCTAAACGATGAAATTTTGAAAGAAATTAATTATTTTCAAAGATTTGTTATACAAATTTACAGCATATTCATATAAATAAAATGTTCCAAATGATTTTACCAAAAAATCGCTTGTGTTTATCTTTTGAAACCAAAAAGTTAGGTATATCTATCCAAAGGATAGAAATGTAGAAAAAAAACGAAATTTTGATTAAATGGCTGAAATTCTGACATATTTGAATTGCCTAGGTGTAAAATAGGTTGTACGCAAATGTTCTTAAAAAAATTACCGTGGATCAAAACTGTATAGTATGCCCTTAAACGGTTATGCAAAATTAAAAAAAAGTAAAAACAAAAGTTTATTAATAAGGAAAAACAGCATCAGAAGTTATTTCTCCAATTTGTTATTTATTCTATTACGGTTCATTTAGTAAATAACTATAATATTGTTGCTGCTTCAGTTCTGTTATTAATACTGAGAGTTCTTGTTTACAAGATATAATCCTTCGACCTCCAGATGTCAAAAACAAAACCATTGAAAACAGTTGACAAGATTAAAGTCATTTGTGTAAATGATTTGTAAAAAAACAATTACCACAAATATGTGGTTTTGATTTTGACACCATTACTCTTCGGTAAAAAGGTTAGACGAAATGTGCGCACATCAACTGGTAAAGTCTGTTGCATACAATAATATCCCCGGGAGACCGCTACGAAAGGTACAGTTTTCAGTTGAAAATGCAAATTAAAAGAAGAGTTAAATATTCTTTTTGTCAGTTCTTTCCTGTTGAAATTCATTCATCGTCGTATTAAGACAAATCTATTCAACTACACCATGAATCCTATCCAGAGACTATTTTTCTGAATTTATCTGGTTCATATATGGCTCCAATTCGGTCTGCATTATAACGCTCATAGAAGATCTATTAACACTTACGAATTCCATCACGGAGTCGGTCTTTGTCATACAATCCATCCATCTTTCTATGTATTGCTGTAACACATCATTAGGAATAACAATACCAAAACTTTCAAATCGACAATAAGAGTTGTCACTGACTATGTCATTCTCTGTCAGAACAAACATTGTATTGAGGAAGTCACTACTCCCAGTGCAAATAAGGGTTCCGATTTCTTCTGTGTCAAGTAAGCTCATGTATGTACGAAGTGCAGTCCGGAAGGAAGCATTCGTCAAAGGCCTATTAGCATTCATATATTCCTTTACCGAAATGGCTTCTGTCACACTATTGAACCATCTTTCTATGTATTGCTGTAACAGAAGAAGATCATCAGGAATTACAATCCCAAACCATTCATATCGATTACCACCCTCGTCTTTAATGTCATCATCTGTCATGACAAACATTGTATTGAGGAAATCTGTGCTTCCTGTCTGAATGAAATAGGCAATTTGTTCTCTGTTTAACTGTTTCATGAAGGTTCGCAAGGCAGTACAAAATGTAACATTCATCAAAAGTCTGTTTCCATCCAAAAAACTCTTTGTCTGAGATCTATCAGACAAATGAAGAAACCATCTTGCAATGTAGTGCTGTAACATATCATCAGGAATAACAATACCAAAACATTCATATCGGTCCTCAGCCTTTTCGTTGATGTCATCATATGTCATGACAAACATTTTATTGAGATAATCACCCTCACTTTCTAAAATTAAAGAAGCAATTTTTTCTGGGTTTAGTTGTCTTATGTAGGTACACAAGGCAGTACGAAATTTAACGGTCTTCAATGGTCTATTTTTATCTATGAATTTCTCCAACTCACTGGTTATAGTTAAACATTCAAACCACTTCTTAATGTATTGCTGTAGTAGATCTTGAGGAATTTCAATGCCAACACATGCATATCTGGTCTCGACGTTGTCCTTGATTTCATCTGCCGTCATGATAAACATTGTATTGAGGAAATCTGTGCTTCCAGTCTGAATCAGATAAGGAATTGTTTCTGCGTTTGTCTTTTCCATGTAAATTTGAAATGCATTACGAAATAAGGCATTCTTTTGTGGTCTATTTTGATCTATGCTTTTCTCTAACTCCTCTGTTTTAGTCAGACGTTTTAACCAAATATCAATGTAAGGCTTTAGCAGATCAGCAGGAATAACAATACCAAAACATTCATATCGGTTCTCAGTGTTGGCTCTGATGTCATCCTCTGTCATGACAAACATTTTGTTGAGAAAATCATCATTGGCGTCCCAAATTAGAGGAGCGATCTTTTCTGTATTTAACTGTCTCATGTGATCACATAAGGAAGTACGAAATGTATCATTTTTCAATGGTCTATTTTCATGTATGCATTTCTCTAACTTACTGGTTTTAGTCAAACGTTTTAACCATATCTCAATGTAATGCTGAAGTAAATTATCAGGAATAACAATACCAAAACATTCATAGTGGTTTTCAGCGTTGTGTTTTATGTCATCCTCTGTCATGACAAACATTTTATTGAGAAACTCATCCTCTGCGTTCAAAATGAGTGAAGCGATTGTTTCTGTGTTCAGTTGTCTTATGTAGTTACACAAGGTAGTACGAAATGTATTGTTCTTAAATGGTCTATTTGCATCTATGCATTTCTCTAACTCACTTGTTTTAGTCAAACATGTTAACCATTTCTCAGTGTAATGCTGAAGTAAATAAGCAGGAATAACAAAACTAAAACATTCATATTGATTCTCAGCGATGTGTTTTATGTCATCCTTTGTCATGACAAACATTTTATTGAGAAACTCAACCTCTGCGTCCCAAATAAGTGAAGCGATTGTTTCTGTGTTCAGTTGTCTCATGTAGTTACACACGGCAGTACAGAAAGTAGAATTCTTAAATAGTCTATTTCTATCCATGCATTTCTCTAAATCACTGGTGTCAGTCAAACATTTCAACCATCTGTCAATGTACTGCTGCAGTAGATCATAAGGAACAACAATGCCAAAACATTCATATCGGTTCTCAGTGTCGTTTCTGATGTTATCATCTGTCATGACAAACATTCTGTTGAGAAAATCGTCATTTGCATCCCCAATTAGAGAAGCTATATTTGCAATGCTAAGTTGTCTCAAATGGTCATTTAAGGCAGCACGAAATGCAACATTTTCCAATGCTCTATTTTCATCTATGCATTTCTCTAACTCACTGGTTTTAGCCAAACATTTTAACCATCTCTCAAAGTAATGTTGTAGTAAATTATCAGGAATAACAATACCTACACATTTATATCGCTTCCCAGCGTTGTCATGTATGTCCTCCTCTGTCATGACAAACATTTTATTTATAAAATCAGCACTTGAATTCTGAATGATTAAAGCAATTTTGTCTAATGTTAGTTGTCTCAAGTGGTTACGTATATATTTACGAAATATGTCATTTTTCATTGTTCTATTTTCATCAAAAGTGGTTTCTATCGATTTCGTTTTAGTCAAATCATCAAGCCATCTCTGAATGTATTGCTGTAAAACTTCATTAGGAATCACAATACCAAAACATTCATGTCTGTTCTCAGAGTTGTCTTTGATGTCAGCCTCTGTCATGACAAACATTTGATTAAACAAGTTATCCTTTGATGTCTGAATGATTGAAGCGATTTTTTCTGTAGGTAATAGCCTCATGAAGTTACGTAGAGCACAACGAAATGAAACATTAAAAAATAGTCTATTTTTATGTATGACATCGTCGAAAAATGTTGCGTTGGTCAAGTGATCAAACCACCTCTGAATGTACTGCTGTAATAGATCATAAGGAATAACAATACCAAAACATTCATATCGGTTCTCAGCGTTGTCTTTGATATCCTCCTCTGTCATGACAAACATTGCAATGAAAAAAGTATGCGCTGCATTCTGAATGAGTGAAGCAATTTTCTCTTTGGTTAGTTGTTTCATATATTTACGCAGGGCCGTGCGACCATCAACATTTTGAAAAGCTCTATTTTTATTAATGATTGGCATCATCCAATTTGTGTTTGTCAGGCGATTAAAATACTGTTCAATGTATTGCTGAAGCAAGTCATCAGGGATTACAATACCAAACATTTTATATCGGTTCTTAGCGTTGTCAATGATATCATCCTCTGTCATGACAAACATTGTATTGAGAAAAGTGTCTCCTGCTGTATTAATGAGTGAAGTAATTTTGTCCGTGGTAAGTTGTCTCATGGAAGTACGTACGGCATCACGAAATGAAAGATTCATCAATAGTCTATTTTCTTTGAAGATGAATGAATCAAACATCACTATTTTAGCAAAAGTGAAATACATGGAAGTATTCATCCCAATTAACATTTCATCCAGTAAAAAAAGCCTGCTGCATCTTGTCAGATCGTCAAACCACCTATTAATGTAATGC
Source organism: Mytilus californianus (assembly GCF_021869535.1). Taxonomy (NCBI): domain Eukaryota; kingdom Metazoa; phylum Mollusca; class Bivalvia; order Mytilida; family Mytilidae; genus Mytilus; species Mytilus californianus. The sequence goes on along the minus strand of NW_026262604.1, from coordinate 9,727,648 downwards.
TGTAACATTCTCTCAGGAATAACAATACCAAAGCGTTCATATTGTTTCTCTGGAAAGTTTTCGATATCATGTTCTGTAATGACAAACATTGTGTTGAGGAAATCCTTACTTCCAGTTTGAATGATAGAAGCAACGCTATCTGGGTTTATTTGTCTCATAAAGGAATTTAAAGCTTTACGGAAAGTAACACTTTTTAAAAGCCTATTATCCTCAAAATGTGCCTCCGTGGTAATAGTCTTTGTCAAATCACCAAACCACCTTTTAATGTATTCCTGTAATAAATCATCAGGTAAAATAATACTAAAACTTTGATATTTCCGAAACCTATTTTCAACCTTGTCTTTGATGTCTGTTTCTCTCATGACAAACATTACATTTAAGAAATTTGTGCTCGCTGTCTTCAATAAGGCAATTATTTCGTGATTGTTAAGATTTCTCATAAAGTCATGGAGCATAGTGCATAGTTTGGTGTTCTTTAAATTCATGTTTTCTATTATGTTGGTATTTACATCACATGAACATACCATATCATCAAAAACCCGTTTCATGTACATTTGCAATTTGTCATCAGATATAGGTATTAAATGATGTTCACTTTCGTTGTCGTTTGTAACAACAAATCTTTCACGAACAAATCTAGGTTCAGCATACTTTATCAATATGCTTATAAGTTCTTCTTGTGTTCCAAAATAAACAGCCAAGAAATCAAACAGCTTGTCATGGATGGTTTTGTAGATGCTTGCATCATAAGTCACAAACGTCCCAGTCAGTATTTCAAGTTGGGACTTTAGTTTCCTACCTGTAATATGTTCGTCTATTTCACATACTTCTATAATGACTTCAATTATCTCTTTAACTTTAGGATCCTTACCTGTAAGATGTTTCTCTTTTAACATGTTGTTGAATATAACTAACAAAAGCAGAGCACAGTATTTGTACCTACCTTCTGCACAGTCATTATACATGCTTGGCAACTCTTTTTTGTAAAATGAAAATGGATCATCCAAAAATAGTTGGACATTAAATTGTGGATTGTTTCTCTGTACATAATATAATTTACATAAAAATGGTAGAAACTCATATTCACTCAAACTTTCCAATGCTTCTACTGCATGTTCCTTAAAATACTTTGCCGTCATATTTTCCTTTTCCTTAGATGTTAAAGATAAACTCTGTGACCTTAGGTTACATACGCATGTTTTGAAGATTTCTAAATTTGTAAACCCTTTATCTTGAAAAACTTGAAGTCTACATGTTATAATCAACTTACAATTACCATTTTCTAGAATACCCTTAATGTCGTTCATTGATTTCTTCCATTCTTCTATCCGACTTTGGCTGGCTGTAAAATTTCCACACAAATCGTCAACAACGTACAACGTTTTTCTGTCTGATTTGTATTGATCTTTTATCTCTTTTGCATCAGTCACAGTTAGTATTGTGTATCCAAGTCTTTCCATTTGGAGAGCTACGTGTCTAGCTATTGCAGTTTTCCCACTTCCAGCTGGTCCTATAACACTTACACAGTTGTTGCTGTTGATACTTGTAAGCACATGATTAGTCGCTCTGGTTTGGACATAGATATTGCTCTCAATCTTCCATTTCTCTATTTGATCGACCATAAGATCTTAGCAGATTTTGAAATAAAATTATAGTTTAGTTACTTGTTTATATTTTTAATTGTAGATAAACAGCGAAAGTGTCATTTATAATGTATACTTAAGAAAATAAACATATATTTGAACAGACAGATAAGGAAAAAAAATCGTTCACATTGTTGTACAAGCACCAATATTTAGATAGAGACTCATTTAGGTCTACCTATTTGGACAATCCCGTTAAGCACTGGAAATTTAAAATGGCGGCCATTTTATGTTAAAATAACTGTTTTCATTATTCTACTTGACATGCATGAAGAAACCCGTTATCCACTAGAAAATTTTCAAAATGCGACCAGTTTTGTTCAGGATAGCCTGTATGCTATGTAACTATAACTGTTTATTACTTTCCTTGACATGAATGACAAAACAAAATGGCTTTATTAATTTAGTACGTATATTTACTATGTGTATTTGTCTAAGCGATTCAATAATTTAGAATAAAACTGTAAGAAACAAGTCAAACGTTTAACACTGTATGATGACCTATTAAAAGGTTTGTCTGTTGTGCAGGTTGGTAGCAGTTTAATTGAAGTATTTCATAAATCTCAATTAGTTGATAAGTAGTCAATAAATTAAACAAGGTCAAACCAAACTCTATCATCTTTCCATATCTTCAAACACAGTTTTTCCTCTCAGTTGACATTGTATTGATTTTATTAATAATGGTACAAAATATATATTTACCACTCATTCCATTTCTTTTCCGTTCTCTAATTCTGTTTCCTTTAAAATAATAGAATTATTAGATATATTTATATACTTGTATATAAGCAGTTACCAACTATACACTATAATAAAAAGTACGAATGTAAACGAAATTCGGCGTTTCAGAAGCTAAAGGACTGTGGATGATTTCATTGTTTGTACCCCGAAAGGAAAAACACGTAACGTCATTGGTGAAATGTCCATTTTCAAGACCTTTTTTAACCAATCAAAACGTTTCGATTACTCTTTTGAACTTATTAACCAGAATGCTTTAGATTCCAAAACGTCGAAAAGAGAGATGTAGGTATACATTATTTCTATCAATTTACTATATAAATAACCACTCATCAAAAACGTGGATATAACCATACCTCACTTATTGTAGATATTAGGAAGTTATGAAGTAATATTGAACATAAATATTTTCACAAATACTATCTTATTATGATACATATTCAAAATATTTATAACCTACCAATACTCAACAATTCTAAGTCTTTCTCTGTAACATGTGTTTCTTCTATTTTGTTGGCATAATCCTTATAACAGCTATCTTCTCTCAGAACTTCAAGGAAAATTGGAAAGGCAGACGAAATATCTTTTCTAACAATTGTTCCTAAAAGTCTTCTATTTTTCTCATACGAAGTCATCTTTTCTGATGAAAGTTTTTCATTAACTTCACGATCTATAACATCTCTTGCAAAAAGTTTGTCAAGAATTCCAGTTTTGTTGATGTTAATTTCACGAACTATAGTTTTATACCATCTGATTAATCTAACAGCATCTTTATTACCTGAAAGATATAAGATTACAATATAAGCGTAATTGAAAGCAAATATTTACGAAAGCACAGTATGTGCTTGCTTTTAAAAATTTAACGCAGATGTCAATATGTTGATTACGACAATAATTTAGCATATGTATCTTGCAAAACATAAAACAAACTATGGTCGCCACTCCGCCATATACGAGTATCGATTTAAAATAAAATGATATTATCTATACTATTAATTTCGTGGGTCGGGGTAACTACACTGCAATTGAGCTTCAAGTGATTATAAATTGTTGTTTAATAAAAACAAAAATCTTTTCCCGTTTTTACAATTCGTGAAACATAAGTTGCAGCTTTAAACTATCAAAAACATCAGTTAAAGGTTCAAATTTAACCAAAGAAAGTGTTCATCAAACGATCTAAACAAATACACTGCAATAGGTCAAACATAAGCACGTACACTGGATATCAGTAAAAATACATTCAATCTTTCAAACATACTGTTTTGACCTGAATGAGAAGATATATCTTAAAAGTTTATTACAACACTTGTTCAATATAATAAGCATCGTTCAATGTAGTTACGATCGCCTGTCATATTCTTACAAAAAACTAACAGAACTGGAGCTAAGCAACTATAAGTCACTGTTATTAAGTGATATTATATAAGAATAATCATTGGTTCTTGAAACAAAACAGCTGTTATACGGAAATAATAACGAATTTAAAGAGCATTAAACACCAAATTGTAAAAATGTTGTTACAAATCTGTCTAAGTCAATTTATTATTGGGTTATTATAAAAAAAAAGCGTAAGACATGAAAAAATCTAAAAACGGTGAATGGCTCAGCATAGAACTTAGTGTTTATCCATAAACTTTGGAGTGGTCGTACTTTGAACAATCAAAAGCTAGTGTTAGCTCAGTAACACGACAATGAGCACCATCCATACAATCTAGTAAAATATGAAAGCCTTTGACATGACAAAAAGTACTTTTTTTCACTCATTTAAAATATGGTACATTACCTGTTGTTTCATCTGTGAGTTGTGCATTCCTAAGAGTCAAGTCTTTGTCCAAGACTATGGCCTCCATCCTTTCAACAAGAGAAGTGTGACACTTTTGATCAGAATTTTTCATCGCGTCAACAAATATAGTAAAGGTGTTGTATGGTCGATGCATCACTATTTCTAAGAGTTTCTGGTTACGATTTGATTGGTCTGAAAGGCTATCAATCTCCTCTCTGTCGTCAAGAGTAAGAACGCATTTAGAAATCAAGTTATCTAACACATCCGTATCAAGAATTGTTGACTGTATAAGGTCAACTTTGAATTCTTGGTAAGCGCCTGGAATAAAAATTGGTGATTAATAATAAGTGCTGTATTAGAAAAAATTGGCAATAGTCACAATTTTTTTACATATCGTACCTTATAGGCATATAGGTAAAACATTTGTAAGGACGATGAAATATGAATCAAATTGGAGTCCCTTTTTTCGTCATAGTTTGTCTGATAAGTCCTATACCTAAGTCAAGAATAACTTATTTCTAAAGTCTTGAGATCACATATGTTTCTTCAGATGGCAGTTATGGTAAAAAATCTTTAATTCTTTGAAAATTATTCCAATCATGAATGCATAGCATAATATAGATTTGTTATGTTAGGGCAGCACAGTTATTGTGTGATGTCACTAATTTATCAAAAAGGTTCAGAATGCGGTTTTTTATTGGTCGCTGTAAAAAGTAAAATAACAAATACCGAACTCCGAAGAAAATTCTAAACGGAAAGTCCCTAAGCAAATGGCAAAATCAAAAGCTCAAACACCTCAAACGAATGGATAACAACTGTCATATTCCTGACTTGGTACAGGCATTTTCTTATGTATAAAAGGTGAATTAAATTGATTCAATTAATGATAAATGTCAGTACAATTTCAAAAAAAGCAGGAAAACTATGTGGTTACTATTCGGTCATCAATAATATCACGTGATGAAAACATATGCAACAGTTATTAACATCGTTAACTACTTTAACTTTTTGCAATTTGCAATTTACAATTTATCTTTTTGAATCGATCGTCACTGATGAGTCTTTTGTAGACGAAATATGTGAACTTACTTCTATCGTTAGCCTCCATGGTCTTTGCTGCTACAGTCGTTCTACAACAAATTACGTGAAGTCATACGTGTATAGCGTATTTAAAAATATTAATGGTTTTCAATATATTTCAACATTTCTTTTCTAAACCGTAGTTAACATCTAGTGATATATTTCAAATCGAAAAATTTATGAATATGAAAAAATCTTGTGAAAATACAATTTTCTTTCAATGTTAAGAATTATCCATCCTATGTAGTGACGATTAACTTAATCATGGCTTTCTGAGTCCGCTTAAAAAATGATACTTGCTATATGTTCCTGCTTATTTGTAAGAATTATCATGAAAATAATACTGTGTAACAGTTGTGCTTTTCTGGATTTACCTTTATCAGAAACGCTTAAATCCATATCTTTTATTGACAAGGATGTGTGACTATTTAAATATGTGAGCAGCTTATTACTAAATTGGACCTAAAACAAAAAGCCAAATCCATATATGTCCAACTTTGCAAAAGTTTACAAATATTAAAACTTTGATCTTTTGTTATATCGTCGAGTGAAAAAACTATAATAATTCATGGTTATATCGCATGTGTATGCTAATAAAAACACTGGGTCTTGTAGCGCCAGTTAAAAACATAATGTGCGACGTCTTTAAATGTGGCTCACTTTCAATTAACTTAAAGTATGGTTTCATTATCATATACTTAGAAATCAAAACCAATGATATATTGCTTATTGAAGATTCAAATAATTCCAGTCGAAATTTACTTTCCAGTACAAAGATTAGTGACCCTCCACGAGAAAATACCGTCTCAAAGTTACCTTTTGTTCAATAAAATAGAAAAACAAAGGATATGGAGTATCCATTCATGACACAAAAATCAATACATGCACAGCAACAACAAAAATCACACACAAAGCAAAGAAACGGCGCTTTTATTGCTGTTGTTTATCTCAAAATCACTGTGAGGCCTTCAACACGGAGCATAACAAACTCTCATTTCACTGTAAATTTAAGACGGCCCCTAGCACAAAACACAATACCCTAAAGTCTTAATCAGTTCTCTTGTTATAAACTATATAACATGTATAGATTCCTTCTGATTTAAAAACAAATTAAATGGACATCAAATATGTTCAGGCAAAAGTAAACGTTTTATCTGTCTGCAACTTAAGGAACACCGCCATTTTTATTTTGTATGTTTATTTTTTCAATGATAATAATGCACAATAGTCACATTTCAACAGAAACATTATCTTTGTTCTAAAAATTCTGATTGTTACAAAGCTTTTTCCGTTTGGTGTATCCTATAGCTATACACTGCTTTGGGGCTAAACGCAAAGAAAAGTTATATAAATGTTGTATTCAATTTATTAGATAACACAGAAATAAAGAATATTATGGATTTGTTTATCATTAGGAAACCACCTTTTTGATTATGTATTATTTATGGGGAGGCTGTTCGTATTGTCTTCCGTCCTACTTATCGTCCGGCCTAAATCAGACAGTTCATTGTTTCATTTTGCAGTGTTCATAGTATATCATTATATCATTGTGCGGAATATAATAAAAAATAACTGAATACCTAAATATAACAGACGATAGAAAATGTTCGATCTAAAAAAGTAGAAAACAAAACATTGTAAGGAGAAAGGTGAAATTTATGAACTAAGTTGTTTTTTTCCGTTCTGGATAAAACGTAAGTTTTTACATCCGTCCTTGTTATATTTAATTTTCTGTTCACCTCTTTAATACGTATTGTTGTTTCATATGTTGTATATATTATCAAATAATCAGAAAACTGTTCAAATATCACTTGTTTGTCACAGTTAAAATACTATCAAGAGTCCACGTATTATTACATTTAACAACCCACAAACCTCATAGAACTTACTTCTTTTAATAGTAATTTTTATCATTCTTGCCAAGATCTGAGAAAGATCAGAATGTCATTTGCGGTTTATGGAAGAATAAGTCTAACACTAATACTATCATAATTATTATGAAATCATTACCTGATTCTATAACTATATTTGCCTTGGTAATTCCCTCTTTTTGTGGCTTTTGGCAGTGTCCAACATTTTCATCTAACCTTTGATATGCAACTGGTCGACATAAAAAAACTAAGTGGAATGTCGGGATAGATAGCCCTAGAGTGGAGAAAAACATTTTTTTTTATAGATTGATATTTTTTGGGGGGAAATCATTTAAATACCAATGTCCCATATAAACAATAAAACAAACATTGATTTTGATAAAAGTAGCACATTCAATCCATTAAATGGTTAATTCAACAGAACTTAGGAATGTATGTTAAACTTGTGTAAAGCGATACATAGTAAAGGACTAAGACAGGTTTTCATGTTATATATTGATTTATAAGAGGCACTTTATTTTAAACTATTTTTTTTTATTACATTGACTATATAAGAAGAGGGGCTGAGAAACTTTAAACCTCAATATAAATATACCCCGGTTTGGAACTTTCGTGATTTTTCAAATGGCATAGGTATCAATCTGTCTAGTACCCAGTTCTTAGTACCTCATTTTTTAAAATGACATTAATTTATGATTAAGTTTTGCAAGGGTATCATTAGTTGATCTTTACTCGTAAAATATCTACTTTTTAACATGATAGGAATACATCTACTATATTGAAAGCTGAGTCTATATAAATATAATCGACAGATTGATAGATTTTTTATTTCATATTTTACATACTACAAATCTAATTTAATATGTACGGAAAACAGTTCAAGTATTTAACAGTCGACGATATATTAGTTGTGACAAAATGTAGAAAGCAATGCTTTGTACGATGAAGGTTAATCTAATGTATTGAGTTGTTAGTTTCGTTCTGTATAAATCATAAGTATTTGCATCCCTCCTTGTTATATTTTTATTTTATGCTCATAACATTTAAAAATACGTATAAGCTGTATTTATTTTGATATATAATCAGATGAATAAGGAAACTCCCTTTTCAAAATTCAAAAGATTTGTATTTAACATTGATGTTCGAATACTCACTTCATCAGAATTCAAATCCTATATATAGTCTTCAAATTTGTACATTTAAAACCAGTAGAATCCGAGGAACAGATACACGAAACACCTCTGAACTTTATTGAGGGCATAAATATTCCTAACGAATCGCATCTTTTATATTTCAAATAGTAATCATGTTTAACAATCCTGTTGCTATTTTATACTAATATTCCTTTTAACAAAAAAAGCATTGACTTTATTTTCATTTATGTTTCTCTTGTTTTTGTTTTTTGGCAGTGCTCAAACATGTTCTGCCAGCCTTGGATCCTTACTAGCTGCTCGATATTAGATAAAAATTGAATGTTCGGGATGTATACGCATAGTGTGAGGGGAACATTTGATATTTAAAATTGGGGAAATAGATTCCACATATGACCTCAATTACAATTAAACCTCAAATGTCATCAACAAAAATCAAGACATTCTTCTGCATCTAATATGTGTAATCCATTCAATCGACTAAATGATTAAATAAAAGAATCAGATATACTAAAATTGTGTACAGATATTCATATGAAACATTATGGCGGGTTGCCTTATTATATTTTGTATACTAATATTAAATTAAACGAACGAATGTATCATTTTGTTCTTTAATCTATTTTGTCAACCCTAGTACATTGTTATATAAAAAAAGATAATGCTTACCCCATTCTTAACCTTATTACATGTCATGATCGTCATACTTTTGTTATAGCGAAAGCTCAAAATGTTTTGATATATGTTTTGTCTTTGAGTTTTCTTTATGGTAGATATAAATGTAGGACACCGAAAGTCAACGGAAACGATTTCAAAGCACAATTTTAAAAGTGTTTTCTTACACTTTAGACAATGTTATGCTTATATAAACACGCTACAATTAGCATGAAGAGACAATTTTTAAAGGTCATTATCTGAAAATAATTAGTATGAATAAATTATACTCTTTGTTATTCTTTTTTCCTTTTCTTCAGTATGCATGATTTACAGGTGTAGGATTAATTTGTAAAATTATACTGATTGACCTGTACAAAAATTAATAATGAACAATACATTTATCGAAAAGGGACCACTTTCTCGAAATCACTTGTAAAAATGTCTGCATTATGGGATAAATAAACAAAAAATAACTTCAATTTTAACGGACTTGCCATTCAATTTATCATATAAGATTTCACAGAAATGAAAATTAAAATGTAACTTTTTTTTGTCATAAACCAATTTTATGAAGAATTGGTGTTTACGTTAAGGAATCCTTCCGTAAGTCTTTTTGTTCAACAGTCTATATAACAGTCGACGGAATATATCAGTTTTTTCAAATGTAGAAAACGATATTTTGTACTATAAAGTTTAACTAATGTATTTAGTTGTTTTTCCGTTCTGGATACATCATAAGTATTTGCATCCGTCCTAGTTATATCTAAATGTATTTTCATAAGTTAAATACGTACTAGGTGAATTAATTTTGTTTATACATAAATCAGATGAATAAGAAATCTCCCATTTCAATTTTAAAAAGACTTGAATTATGCAATGATGTTCGAATACCACTACTTAAGCACATTTTAAATCTTATACAGAGTCCTCGTACATTTAAACCAAGTACAACCCCGGGGACAGATACATGAAACACTTTTGAATATTTATAAAGGGCATTAATATTCCAAAAGATTCGCATCTTTTATTCAAACAGTAATACTGTTTAACACTCTTATCGCCATTTTATACTGATACTTCTTATTATAAAGAATCGTTGACTTTGTTTACTGACTTTTATGTTTCTATTGTTTTTTGTTTTTATTGTTTGGTAGTGCTCTACATCTGCTTTTAGCCTTGAATCATAACAAACTGATCGACATTAGAGAAAATGGAATGTTTTGGATGTATGTGCCTAGTGTTGGGAGAAACATTTGATATTATTATAAGTTGGTGAAATATATATGACATATCACGTCAATTACAATAAGATCTTCAAACATCATCAACACACAACAAGCTTTCAATATGTGTCACCAATTCAATCGATTTAATGATTAATTGAAAAGATCTGAAATCAGGTATGTTAAAATCGTGTTCAGATATTCACATGAAATATTACTAAGGGTGTCATTATTATATTTTCAACTGATACGAAACACTCTTCTTTTTTAAAACAATATGCTGATAGAATATTTTCATTCCTGTTCAACTGTATAACAGCTGGAGAATATGTTATGACAACATATATTGAAAAAAAGATGTGGTATGATTTTCAATGAGACAACTCTCAACAAGAGACCAAATGACACAGAAATTTACAACTTTAGGTCACCATACATCCGTCAACAATGAACAAAGCCCTAAACGCTTAGTCAGCTATAAAAGGAACCGAAATGACAAATGTAAATAAATTCAAACGAGAAAACTAACGGCCTAAGTCATGTACACCATATTGAGCGAAAAACTATATGTAACACAGCAACAAACGACAACCACTAAATTACAGGCTCCTGGCTTGGGATAGGCACATCTAGAATCTGGTGGGGTTAAACATGTTAGCAGGCACCCAATCCTCCCCCTTACATGGGACAGTTGTGTAACAGTACAACATAAGAACAAACTATAAAAATCAGATTGAAAAGGCTTAATTCATCATATGAATACAAATAGACATACATCTAATAAAAACACAGAGTAGACGTTGACGGGTACTTGTACATCGCAACAACAAAAAGACACTAAGAACAGATCTGAGAGTACTCGCAGTTACTGACAGCTAGCTAAAAGCCAATAACAACTATTAAAAAAATTCTGCATCGAAGATCAACTTTGCATCTTTAATATATCAATTATCAAAAAGTAAAATCACAAAAATACTGAACTCCAAGGGAAACTCAAAGCGGAAAGTCCCAAATTAAATGGCAAAATCAAAAGCTCAAAAACATTAAACGATAACCATGTTTTTCTGACTTTTCTTCACTTTGCAACGAACGAATGTATCATTAAGTTTGGTATCTTTGATCTAATTTTTTAACCCTTATATGAAAAGAGGTAATGCTGTAACATTGTTGTCGTATAATTCACTACAAAACTTTGGCTGGCAAGCCGTCTACTGAAGTTCACATCAATGGCTTAAACTAAAACCGTTGGAATACCAGACCAAATAAGAAATTAAAGAGCATTGAAAACCTAATAAATAAATGTTTTTATAAACTTATTCCAAACTTTCGGAAAATTATGTTCCAAATTATGCTAGAAGAACCTTAGTAACTTAATAATTCAACATTTTATAAAACAGCCTAATTTCACAAAATTGTCGTTAAAACAATCAATAGATATCTTTCTATTTAAATAGTTATGAGACCGTTGGTGATAATGCATTATAGTCACTTGTATAAACAGAACGCCTTTCTTTTAGGCCAGTTTGACATTTTAACGATTAACAATTAATATTTTTCAAATTACAGTTGTTTATTTCATTGTTTATTGTCTTTTTTATTGTTTTTTGGTGTTGTTATATTTGTATAGGATGTATGTTTTCTTTTAGAACAGAAATTGTAGTTATTTGAATTCAATCTTTAAAAATTCGTTATATCTAATAGCAAAAGTGTTTCTATCTTTTATTTAGTATTAATAGTATGTATAAAGATAGATATTACTTTAACATTGACGTGACCGTTTTTATTAATTTTGTCAACTTATTTTTATTATTATTGGATTTATCTTACATGAGTATCTTAAACTAAGACTTTACCTATAGGACAGTGTGATAAATTAAGGGAACAAACTTTTTTGTTTTTTTATAAAGAATATTATGAAAATATATGTACATGTCAATAGTTGTATCTTTGGTCAACGAAAATGACAGATTCAAAGATTCCTTTGTTCATTAACTTTTTATACATTTTTTAACATAATCTTTTAACTCAATAACCTCGCTTAAAACCGGAATTTCTTTAATATACCTTGTTATCAGAATCTTTGTTTGAGCAATATGCGTTTTTGTATATTATTATATACATTTTTTATTTTATAGATTTGTAGTGTAAATAATTGATTTAGTTTTTGATTCCTTAATTTTATAGCAGAGTTTCGACCGATGTTCATTTTGTAACTATTGAAGTAATACTGTGGATTCTTTATTATTCGTTGGATACAAATTTTCGTGATTTTCGTAAGTAAAGGTGAACCACGAAATTAAATGTTCAACTAAAAAAAAATTTCTATCAGGTTGTATGCAGACTTTGGCAAAACCACGAACTCACATATCCAAGAAAAGGCAAGTTTTCCTAAATCCACGAAAATTGGTACCCACGAAAATAAATGAATCCACAGTACTTTTTGTGATGGTTAATATATAAATTTAAAAAGATAGATAAATAGAACAATGATCCATCATTATTTCTACCTTCTATTTCATTTTTTTTTTTTTTATTTCAATAAGATTATATTTGAATGCACATAATTTGTAAATAAAATTTGAGAATGGATGCAAATAATATTGTGATAAAAATGAAATAAGACAACGTAATGACATGTGGTCAGCCAAAAAGAAAAAAAAACATGTGTAATAAGATGTATTGCTTATAAAGTTATGTAACCTTTTTATAATGATTTGCTTAATAAAAAAAAATGAAGAATGATGAGATTTAATTACATTGACTTGTATATACTAGTTTTACGGTCATCATTAAGAATATGTCTCAATTTTCTATAGACATATTGCATGGTCTTTGATTTTGAGATACCCGTAAAATCATGTTAACTGTGAAATTGTCTTTTATGTCTTATTCCCAATTGTGAAATTTGGCCTGATTGTGACTGTACATGCGGGTGATTCAAACATAGCACAAGACGCTTATCCTGACATCACACACTTATTTTCAAAGATATATGTCTATAAACTCATCATAGATACCAGGAGATGTCACTATGTAGAAAGGGGGTATATTTGCCTTCTTGCAAAGATCACAATCAGCTGTTTTTGTACTACAAAACTTCCTCACACCAGTACGCTCTAATATGCAATTACAGGTATATTGAATTTTCAGCACAAGTCAAATAAGTTATAGTTTTGAAATGTAATAACTGACACTTTATATTATAGAGAAAGTCCAAAAACCTATCCAGTTATGAGAAATAATGTAGGAGAGGGCAGTTATTTTTGACATTCACTATCTTCATTTTCAATAGACAAAAGCAAAATAAAATTAATTACTGCAATTCATGTGAAATTCAAGACAGAAATTCCATTATCAAATGGCAGAATCAAAAGCTGAAACACATCAAACGAAAGGAAAGGAACAATATTCCTGACTTGGTACATGCATTTCTTTATGTGGAAAATGGTGAATCAAACCTCGTTTTCTTTTCATTTTCCTCATGCTGTTCCCAATAAACTAAAATCAAAATCTTAAGATGAAGCTGACCAGCTCTACTCACGTATCAAACGTTATTATTAACAGTAGAACAATTACTGTAAAAAGATCTGGAATAAATTCATCCATATTCATGTTGTAAGTCATTCTATACACACCTCTTTCTTGTAGATGGATTGAAAGAATATTTATTTGCGCTTTAGGTAGTATTTCGGTAGGAAACAACCCTAATGTTTAGATAAATATTAAATGCAGAATCTTCTATGAAAAATGAAACGGTACGGCTCGAATGAATTTCCATGTATGTACATTTAGGTCTAGGTTATTTAATTAGTAAGTGTGTGCTCGATTATAAGTATTTTCGGAAACAAAACATGATTCTATATTTCAAGCAATTATATTAGATAAATTAAAATGAAAACAATGTTTCATTCATAAGCAACTTTTTTTCTCTTTGCTCATTACATCGAACACCAATTTTATGCATTTCTTAGATGAGTCTTAGATAGCAATCCATACAAACTGCGAATGAATTTGATTATGCTACGAGTTTCTGTCGTAGTTAACTGTAAACCGCACCCACTATTTAATAGGGGCCTTATTCAAATTCTGACCATATCCCTCTAATTCTATACATTTGTACTTGTTTTTAAATTATAACGACGAATATATAAATAATATTATGAATACGCAATTTTAACCATTTCAGTGTCCTGATCTTTTCATTCTATAAAACCGCAATATTATTGTAGAAACTATCTGAGTAACTCTTCTGTTTGAAATGTTTATAGTAAAATGCAGCAAACAATGGGATATTCATAATTGAATAATAATGAGGTAGATTAATGGGTGTCTAAATTAAAATCCATAGATTTGTCAAAATGTGGTTCATATCATGTTGTTTTTTTAAAAATGTAATAACAATAATTTGTCTAGGTGATTGTTTTCCACGGTACAAGTTGTGCAAACTTTTCATATTTTGTATGGTGTCTGCATGATAATCCTAATTTTGAGTGAACAAAAAAAGTTCACCATAGAATTTTTAAATAATGATGCGGAAATACCTCTATATCCTTTCAGATAAGAACAATAACAAAATGTTACCCGAGTCGTTTTCTTGCTACATGATACCATCTATTTGGTAAAATCACAACGCATTCTATTATGAATGTGACTATTCTGAGTAATCTCTCCTTATATGGCATAGTTGAAAAAATGAATCAGACAAAACTGTTCTCCTTTTTGTAAAATACAGCCGTAACATATGATAAAACACAATTTTCTATATTAACGTAATAAGCATGAAAAGTCTCACACATGAATTACATAGTACCCTCAGTATTTGTACATTTCATTGAAGATCATGACCGATTGTTATCTACTATTTCAAAATCCAAGATGGAAGAAGACATCCAAGTTCCGTACATCTGTTCAATATTACAAAAAGAATTCAATTCAGTTCAAACAGAAGATGAATATCACTGAATGGATACTACATGTATCTGCGACAGAAATTCAGCCAAGATTTACCTCTAAAAAACTGCGGATATTGTTGTAAAACTGCAATGAATAATGACATATTGAATGTACATTGTATTACTACGATCCAATCCCAACAAAGACATCAGCTGATTTACTAAGTTTACATCCAATATCGCATTACTTCCTTTAGAATTATTTCAAGGTGTACACACTTTTAAAGAGAATGCAAATGGAAATATTCAAAAGGGGAAAACGTCCATATGAAAATAAGAAAATAACTCTTTATTTCTATAAAGAAATTTGAAGAGTGGACAAAGTTACTATGGAAGCTTGAAATTACAGAATTTAACACAATAAAGAACGGGACTTTGAATCAGGAGTTCTATTCCACAAATCAATTGCATTTGAAGTAGTTGTCAAGTCAAAACATAACGGTATTTTTGTACGACACTACATATTCAACACACAGAATGAACTATTACTTCGGAATTAACTTAAACATAAACAAGTGTTTGTTTCACTGTCCTTACTCAAAAGTCATTATTTTAAACATTATTATAATACAGCAAAATATTTTTTTTTCTGTGGAGATCTTTTACAATTGCTTTAAGGTATTAACAATATATTTACTATCAACGTTGTATAAACTCAGATATATTTAATCAACATTGTACAAACAGTTAAAGACAGGCGAAATATACCAAAATGACATTCAAATTCATAAGTCGAAAATAAACGGACAAGACCATGGCTACACAAGACCAAAAGACAAACAAAAAAACCCGCAACATAGAAAACTAATGACCGAGCAACACGAACCCCATTCAATACATGGGTTGGTCTCAGGTGCTCTGGAAGGGTGAACAAAGGATACAATCGAAAATATTAGAAATGATGCGAAAATGATAAACAATTTCAGAACTTCAGGGTAATATGCTCATTGTAGTCTATTTCCTTGTTTATGTTGAAATAATGAATACATGCAGTTGCTTTGCATTTCAAGTTACAACAGTGAAAATTAATTCCAACATACATCTTTCTATTACTCATGGTTGTTACCGAAGTTTTAATGTTTAAACAATAACACTAGCTACTTTTTTATTTATCTTTGGTCGACTGTATTCCGCCTTGAATGGCTCACAAATTGAAGCATTTTACATGATGTGAGTATTGAAACATACATCTTTATTCGATTATTTTTACTTTCATCTAGTGAGGTGAAAAAAATATCAAAAAGTAAAATAGTTTACAACTTCCGTATCAATAAAAGGACAAATACCTGTATGTCTGTGTCCCTTTATTCAAAAGACATCCTTTTAAGCATATTATTAATGAAACCTGGAACGTACATGTATTACAAAGTTAAAACTTTTAAATATGTATTCCTTTGAATACCATTATGTTTTATTGAGGACGTTTAGGATTTAGTTGTGAGTAATTCAAAACCTACTTTTTAAAAACGTTTTAGGTCAATGCAGTTTTGGAAATTCAGCGATAAATCCGGATGGGTGATTCTAGTCAATATCTATTAATACTAATGATCAAGTATCGAAGGAACTTAATGTACGAAGGTATATCATTCGCCCTTATTCGCTGTAAATGATGAATAAGTTAAAAGAAATTTAATAATAACGTATTCATATCTTAAGTGATATGAATCACTTATATAAAAAATATGGATATATGGGCTGATTGCGAATAAACAACTACATGTATTATCTTGTCCTTTAAAATACATCAATACTACTAAAATACCGAGATCAAATGTGCTAGCCGGCATGACGTAAATACTACGAATCAAAGATTTCAACTTCATATATCACTAATATAGGACAGTGTTGTTAATTAAAAATTTCACCATTTCAGACCCTTTTGTTTTCCACATGATTAATATTACCAGTAATTAGCATATTCCGGGTCGAATCCGATACCAATACCAATAGCACTACAAAAGTCAAAAAGTCTGAAAAGACCAGTTTTTGTCTGAATTTGCATGAATTTTTACTCGACATTCTTAATTTGTCTGAATAATTTTTAAAAATTCTTGACATAGTATGAATTTGTCTAATAAGGTTCTTGATTTTTCTTGACAAGTGTCTTGACAGTATGAACATTGTCTTAAAATTTCTCGACACTTCCTGTATCATCTGATAAGAGTCTGGATTAGTCTCGAACAATTCTTGACTGTCTTAAATTTGTCTCGATCTGTCTTGACATATTCTTGACATTCTTAATAATGTCTGAATATGTCTCGACATTTTCTTGACATTCTAAATAATGTCTGAATATGTCTCGACACATTCTTGACAGTCTTAAATATGTCTTGACACTATCTCAACAGTATAAATTTTGCCTGAAATGTGAACAGACTTATTCTGCACTGTTTATGACATTCTATTGCTGTTGTATACTCCTTTTTATTATGGCTAAACTAAACTTTGAAGAATCAAGGACTAATTTGGTATAGTAAGATACCCATTTGGTGCAACTAAGTTGGAATACCCTGAATAATCCCCCATGTAGTTTAATTTTGATTTATTTTTATTAAACATTTAAGTAATTGTTTTCACTTGGAATATAAGTCGAAGGTATTGACAAACAGCATTTAGATTTTTGTCGTTCGCAAAACTGCCAGTCAAATTTGCTTTACTAAAATAGGTGTCTTGTATCTCTTTTGGACCCCACAATTCATCTTTTGGGTTTGTGTGGCTAAAAAAAGAGGGGGGGGGGGGCTTTCGTTTAGGTCAAAGAATTTGTTCCCATCTTGATTCAAAAACCTTATTCATTTTTTAGAACAACCCAAAAACATTTTTTATTCAAATGTGAGTGTTGAATTTTATAATTTTTTATCAAAAATAAATATTTGTGATAACTCCTTCCTGAAAAGAAAAAAATGTTTAGATCTATATTATGCATGTCTGTTTGAGAACCATTTCATAAGACCGATGATTTCTATAGAAATCATTGATGGGACCCATTATAAATACATTTTTTTTATTATTCCTGGAGTAGATAATAATTTTCTTTTAATCTTTGGGAATTATTCAATTTGTTTTTATGTTTAAATAATTAACTTCATAATTTTGATGAAGAAAATCCATTTCAATTCAATTTTTTTTCATCAAAATGATGATTTTCATTTTCATCTATCAACAAACTTTTTAAATTGTAGTGGCATGGTCGGTCAACTGATAAGTTGTATGGCTGATTACAGGTAAAGCAATAACTTCTATTTGACAGTTGCGTGTACTCTGGGGTGTGGAATACCTTAATTTTATGGGGAACATCCTGTCCATGTGTAATACTTAATATATTCCAACAGATAACATAACACTAATTTTTCTTCTGTTAAATGAATGATTTGTATATCATCATAATTTGCTATTTATATAAACCACATTTTGGTATATTAATTAATTACCATATCAGCATTGAATATTAGGAATGTAGAATGAGATATGTCTACAGTATGATTGGTTTGAATCATTTAATTTATAAGATTTAGGAATCAAAATTTGTAATTATTTAAAAACCCACATTGAAATTGTTTTATATCAACACACCCACATTTGAATTATTTTATACTTTAGATTTGAATTCATAGCCATATTTGCATTTGTAAAAATATTTATATACCCAAATTTTCAATTATTTTACATGCCCAACTTTTATTTTTGTTGTAAAAAAGTGTAACTTGAAACAACAGTATATCATATAAAGAGAAATAAAGATTAAAGTTATATCATGAATATTGGTCATGATTTGTAAAACTCAGAACTGTCAAGTAAATTTAAGACACGATTCAAAATGCTCAGAATATGTCAAGCCATACTGAGAAAAAATAAGAATGTCGAGAATATGTCGAGAAATTTCAAGACAGTATTCAAATGTCAAGAATTTGTCAAGAAATTTTAAGACCATATTCAGAATGTCGAGAATATGTCGAGTAAATTTCATACAAATTTAATATAAATGAGAATTTGTCAAGAAAAATTAAGACACAAGTCATACTTTTGGAGAATGTCGAGTAAAAGTTCATGCAAATTAAGACAAAAACTGGTCTTTTCAGACTTTTAGACTTTTGTAGTGTAGTATATATCACATGTAGTTTCCGATTGTATGTATGTATGAATGTTTGCATATTTGTGTATTCTGTATCTTCCTCCTTTATTAGGAGCACCACTAGGGTTATGGTGTAAATGAAGGATATTTAACACATTGTATTGAGCATTTGCTGACACAGTTTCCCAGCCTGGCCGTGGCGGGACTTACTTTTTGCCTACACAGTTTCCCAGCCAATCCATGGCGGGTCTTACTACAAGAAAGGTAAGCTTCCAAAAAACAATAAGTACAATTCAATAAAATATACGAACACACACTTACCTGATTCACTCACTCTCCTAAAAAAAATGCAAAATATTAAATAAATTAAATACAAAATAAGGAATATTTCACTCCGGATGCAACTCAAAATTCATGACAACGAACGGAAAACCTGCAAGAACATGCTGTAGTACGAAAACAAGGACAGGTTCAAACAAAAAGATTTATGAAGCAGAGAAAACTATGCACCTTATAATCAGCATAATTTTATCAGATGAAATTACGAATACTAAAAATCCAGGCTAAAAGTATAGTAAGGTATTTCAATTTATTCATGGACCCGGGATTTCGCGAAAGTGTTTGAGTTATTAATGAAATCTAGAACCATCTACGACTATTTTTGGATTTCAAGTGGTACATTATGGAAGATAAATCTAAGCCAAACATATTTATGTTTCGAGGGGTCAAACTTGTTTATGAACGCTCAATCGTCATATTCGATATCCATTTTTTACTTGTACAAGATGTTATTGTCGAAGCATAAATTTAATGGTTTGTGCCATCACACAATTATTTACCTTGATTATGACCCGTTTATATATAAAGTTGAATTCATGGATTTATAGTTTTACTTCATGCCGGCTAACAAATTGGACCTCGTTATTTTAGTAGTATAAATGATAGATATCACCTATTTAAAAATAAGGTGATATGGTATGATTGCCATTATGAAAACCACTTCTATCCAACAGAGTTGAACTATTGCTCATCGTACAGTTTCCATCAATGAGTAATATCTATACCAGATATACAGCCACAAAAGGCCTTTCCATGACGTAATGGCCTGATTAATAATACACCAATTAAGGAATATCATACATAGCAGACAATGACAAATGACAGGCACTGATTTACCGGCCCCGGTACAGTCACATTAAAAAATGTGGCGGGATTAACCATGTTTATAAGCTCTCAACCTTCTCCATAACTTTCGATAGTTCTTCGGCCGATTCAAAATAGAACGTAACAAGAATATTGCATGAGGTTTGGGTCTTGGGAAACGCGACATATTAATTAGTAGATTTAAATCTGTGTTAACTATATTAAAATTGATCAATCAAAATAACATGATCTAAATACAAATGCAATAGGTTAAAATTACCCGAATAACGTGGGAATTTAGGCCCTACCTTTTTGTTTCAATTGTTCTAATGAACCCAACCCCCTGTATTTATTAATCGAGGATCTGGTTCCCAGACTTTCTCTTCATGTGGAAGATATCTATCATTTATACTACTTAAATAACGAGGTCCAATTTGTTAGCCGGCATGAAGTGAAACGATAAATGTGACTGTTCCGGGGCCGGTTAATAAGTAGTTGTCATTTGTTATTGTCTGCTATGTATGATTTTCCTTAAATGTTGTATTATTAATCAGGTCATTACGTCATGCAACGGCCATTTGTGGCTGTATATCTGGTATGGATATTACTTATTGATGAAGGCTGTACGATGAGCAATAGTTAAACTCTGTTGGATACAAGTAGTTATCATATTGGCAATCATACCATATCACCTTATTTTTAAATAGGTGATTTCTATCATTTATACTATTACAATAACGAGGTCCAATTTTTTAGCCGGCATGAAGTAAAACGATAAATCCATGAATTCAACTTTATATATAACTAATATAGGACAATGGTGTTGATTAAAAATTACACCATTCCAGGCCCTTTTGCTTTCCACGTGATTAATATTACCAATAATTAACAGCTTCTGGGTCGAATCCGACACCCATACCATTAATATATGTCACCTGTTACCTAATCTGTACATTCCGCCTCTGTCAGGCGCACCATCAAACGGTGTATTTGGGATTTGCTATGTACACGGTCGTTATCACATTTGAACTTCCTTATTATACAGGAATTGACACTACTAAATTTAATCAATGTCACATGTAGGTTCCAGTTTTTGTAAGAACACCAGGACGGGTTCAAACAAAAAGATTTTTAAACAGAGAAAACTGTTCACCTTTTAATCAGCAAGACTTTATCAGATGACAATATGAATAAGGTTTAGGTACTGTAATTTAGTCACGAAACCGCGATGTAGCGGATGTGTTCTAGTTTTTCTTATATCTCTTTTGATATGATTTGATAATAAAAGAATATGGCCGACTGATGTCTACAGAAATTTAGACAATTGACAAAATTGAATGGCATTTAGAATATCTAAACGTACATTTTTTGTTTTAATCATGGGGTCAGAAATTAGTAATACATTAATATGTCGTGCCTAGATTCGTCTTCTATAATGTACCACTAAAAAATCCTAAAACTACTTTGATAATTTTTTCTACAATCAGAAAACGTTTGAATACAAATCAGTTTTTGCCTTACTTACCCTTTACTTTCAAAGTCCTCAATAAACCAACATTGCGCTCAACAACTTACACATTTAAAGTTTAAACTGTGTAGATAGTTTCAGGTTTCACTAATAATATGTTTAAAAGGACAAGGTAAATAGTTTTGTTATGGCACTCAGCCCATATCTCAATATCTTTTATTTAGGTGATTCCCATCATTTAAGAAATGAATGCGTTATTTTTAAATTTATTTAAACATTTTCATTTTCGTACATTAACCTGTTTCGGTAGTTGATCATGAATATGAATGAATATTGACTAGATAAATCTATCCTGATGTACTACTGAAATGTCTCAAACTACATTTACTTATTGTTGTACATTCAGAAAATCAGTGTTTGCATTACTTACCGTTAAATTTTTAAAGTTTTCCATAAAACAACATGGCGCATTAACGAAATACACATTTAAAGTTTAAACTTTGAAGAGGTTTTACGGTTTCATTCATGATGGATTTAAATGGATGTCTTTTGTATAAATGACAAAGAAATAAAAATGTGTTTGTGTTTATATTTATTTGGAAGTTGCAGACAATTTTTCATGTTTGATAATCTACTGTTTTTTCTTTGTTCAATCAACTGGATAAAGGTTAAAATAACCGAAATAAACATTAATTTTATGTTTCGACAATCACATCATGTACAAATGAAAAATAAATATGCTACATAATCTATAATATGGAACAAAACACGGATTTCAATGTTTAAACTGATTGTATTATCCCTGTTTGGGGGCTGCACTCATTACTTTTACCCGTGTACATGCAAAAACTTCAAACTAATTCACAATCTGAACAACAGACAATTATATTTAATTATGTTTTATTTAAGAAAATATTATAATATTGTAAACACTGATGTAAATTTAATATCTCGCGTTTCCCTTGAAAATAAAAACTCTAACCTCATGATATATTCTTGTTACGTCTCATTTTGAATAGACCGAACAGTTGTTAAAAGTTATGGAGATGTTTAAACGCTCACCTGTCATACACGTGAATGGTTTAGCTAGCTATAAAACCATTTTCTACATTAGAAAATGCCTGTACCAAGTCAGGAATATAACAGTTGTCTTCCATTCGTTTGATGTGTATGAGCTTTTGATTTTGCCATTTTATAAAGGACTGTCCGTTTTGAATTTCCCTTGGAGTTCGGTATTTTTGTTATTCTTTACTTTTCACAAACATGTTTAACCCCGCAACATTCTTTATGTGACCGTTCCATGGCCTGTCATGTATGTTTTTCGTAAAATGTTATGTTATTAATCCGGTCATTATGTCATGTCACGGCCTTTTCTGGCTGTATATCCGGTATGGATATTACTCATTGTTGAAGGCTGTACGATGAGCTATAGTTGAACTCTGTTAGATAGTTTTCCTATTGGCAATCATATCATATCACCTTATTTTATATAGGTGATTTCTATCAGTTTTCTTATATCTCTTTTGATATGATTTGATAATACAAGAATGTGGCCGATTGATGTCTACAGAAATTTAGACAATGGACGAAATTGAAAGGTAATTTGAATATTTAAACGAAGATTTTTGTTTTAAGGATGGGTTCAGAAGTTAATGATACATTAATATGTCGTGCCTAGATTCATCTTCCATTGTGTACCACTGAAAATCATAAAACTACATTGATTTTTTTCTACAATCAGAAAACGTTTAAGTACAAATCAGTGTTTGCATTACTTACCCTTCACTTTTAAAAATCCCCCATAAAACAATATAGCGCTCAACGAAATTCACATTTAAATTTTAAACTGTGTAGATGATTTCAGGTTTCGTTAAAAATATGTTTAAAAGGATGAGGTAAATAGTTGTTTCATGGCAATCTTACAATATATTTTATTTACTAGGTGATTCTCATCATTTAACATATGAATACGTTACTATAAAATTTATTATATTCATTAACAACAGGATAGGGCCGAATGCCATACCTTCGTACATTAACCTGTTTCGGTAGTTGATTATGAATATGCATGCATATTGACTAGATTAATCTATCCTGATGTACTACTGCAATGTCTCAAACTGCATGTATTTATTTTTCAACATTCACAAAATGTTTGAAAACAAATCAGTGTTTGCATTACTTACCTTATAATTGTAAAAGTTTTCCATAAACTAAAATAGGGCTTAACTAAATACATATTTAAGGTTTAAACTTTGTAGATTGTTTTAGGTTACATACATGATACATTTAAAGGAATGTCTTTTGAATAAATGACCATGAAATAAAAATGTGTTTGTGATTACATCAATAACTAAAGGTAGTTAAAGTCAAGACTTTATGTTTGATCTTTACTGGGTATTCTTTAAATAAACATTAATTTCATGTTTCGACAATTGATTTGTCCAAGTAAAAAATTAATATCGAATATGAGGATTGAGGGTTTACAAACATGTTTAACCCCGCCACATACATAAATATATCTTGCCTAGATTTATCTTCCATAAAGTACCACTTGAAATCCAAAAATAGTTGTAGATGGTTCTAGGTTTCATTAATAACTCGACCACTACCACAACATCCTGGGTCCATGAATGAATTGAAATACCTACGCTTTATTTTTAGCCTGATTTTTAGTATTCGTAATGTCATCTGATAAAATCATTTTTTTCTCTGCTTTAAAAATCTTTTTGATTGAACCCGTCCTGGTTTCCTTACTACAGTATGTCCTTACCGATTTCCCGTTCGTTGCAATGACATTTGTGCGGCATCCGGGGTGAAACTATCCCTTATTTTCTATTTAATTGTTTTTATATTTTGCATTTTATTTTTATTTTTGAGGAGAGTGAGCGAATCAGGTAAGTGTGTGTTCCTATGTTTTATTGAATTGTACTTATTGTTTTGTGGAAGGTTAACTTTATTGTAATAAGACCCGACCTGTAACGGCCAGGCTGTGTTTTAAATGTCCTTCATTTACACCATAACCAATGGTGGTGCTCCTAATAAAGGAGGAAGATACAGCGCACACATATATGCATACATTCATACAACCAGAAACTACATGTAACATATACTATGGTTATTGGTATCGGATTCGACCAAGAACATGCTAATCATTGGTAATATTAATTATGTGGAAAGCAAAAGGGCCTGAAATGATGTAATTTTTAATTAACAACTCTGTCCTATATAAGTGATATATTAAGTTGAAATCTTTGATTCCTAGTTTTTACGTCATGCCGGCTAACATATTTGACTTCGGTATTTTAGTAGTATAAATGTGTTTAAAAGGACAAGATAAATAGTTGTCTTATTCGCAATCAGCCAATATATCCATATTTTCATATGGGTGATTCATATCACATAAGATATGAATACGTTATTATTAAATTTCTTTTAATTTATTCATCATTAACAACAGAATAAGGCTGAATAAGGCCAAATGATATACCTTTATACATTAACTCCCTTTGATACTTGATCATTAGTATTATTAGATATTAACTAGATTCACCTATTCTGATTAATCACTGAAATTTCCCAAACTACATTGACCTAAAATGATTGAAAATACAATATATCAATATCTTTTATTTACTAGGTGATTCTCATCATTTAACATATGAATACGTTACTATTAAATTTCTTTTAACATATTCATTAACAACAAGATAGGGCCGAATACCATACCTTCGTACATTAACCTGTTTCGGTAGTTGATTATGAATATGCATGCATATTGACTAGATTAATCTATCCTGATGTACTACTGCAATGTCTCAAACTACATTTATTTATTTTCTACATTCACAAAATGTTTGAAAACAAATCAGTGTTTGCATTACTTACCTTATAATTCTAAAAGTTTTCCATAAATTAACATGGCGCTTAACTAAATACATATTTAAAGTTTAAACTTTGTAGATTGTTTAAGTTACATACATGATACATTTAAAGGGATGTCTTTTGTATAAATGACAATGAAATAAAAATGTGTTTGTGTTTTTATCAATAAGGTAGTTAATGTCCATTCTTTATGTTTGATCTTTTCTGTGTCTTCTTTAAATAAACATCAATTTCATGTTTCGACAATTAATTTGTACAAGTAAAAAATGAATATCGAATATGAGGATTGAGGGTTTACAAACATGTATGTATAAAGACACACCCACGTTCATTTTGATCTATAAAGAGGTTAAACTCCTAACTGTCCTACTGTCTGTCGATACATTTATTTTTGGCATTGAACAAGTCATGTCTTCTTTGACTTTCCATGACGTTAAAATACTAAATCCCTGGGATGTGTTTTAGCTGATTTTAGTCTCTGATGCATGATCTTTTATTATTAATTGTTTTGGCTTTTAACTAGCTGTCAGTAACTGCGAGTACTCTCAAATCGTACTTTCTTGTTTATTTGACCTGTTGATACTAATTGTAATGCTTGTTTGTTATTTAATGTTATTCAGGGTTATATCTGGTCTATATACCAGCTTTGATAAGTGTTTGGTATTACTATAAATTTTCACTTCGTACTATGAACATCAAAATTATTTATTTTGTAAAAATATTTCCTTTCTCTATTGGAACTGTACACTTCTACCTAACAACAAAATTATTTTTATTTACCTGTGTTTAAAGTTATTGCAAATGGCTGATATTTTTGTTCGAGCATATTGTTTTTCTTAAATTGTTTAACATTTCATACCGATATAACATGTTACTTTTATTATTCTTCCCTTAGTTTATTTATTTTGTATTTACATTGTAGCATGGGTCAAATTTATTTGTTCAGTGTTTGTTCACTGGTGTTAATATGTCCTTTGATTGAGTTAAGCTATTTCAGTTGATATTTTATAGTGTGTCTTTCTATGTTGTGATGTTACACTATTGTTTCAGAAAAAGGGTGAAGGCTTGGTACCATTAAAACGTTTAAACCCGCTGCATTTGTTTGTACCTGTCCTAAGTCAGGAATCTGATGTTCAGTAGTTTTCGTTTGTTGATGTGGTTCATAAGTGTTTCTCGTTTCTCGTTTTTTATATAGATTAGACCGTTGGTTTTCCCGTTTGAATGGTTTTACACTAGTAATTTTTTGGGGCCCTTTATAGCTTACTGTTCGGTGTGAGCCAAGGCTCCGTGTTGAAGACCGTACTTTGACCTATAATGGTTTACTTTTATAAATTTTGACTTGGATGGAGAGTTGTCTCATTGGCACACATACCACATCTTCTTATATTCATTAACCCCGCCACATACATAAATATATCTTGCCTAGATTTATCTTCCATAATGTACCACTTGAAATCCAAAATTAGTTGTAGAAGGTTCTAAGTTTTATAAATAACTCGAACACTACCACAACATCCATGGTCCTTGAATGAATTGAAATACCTACGCTTTATTTTGAGCCTGAATTTTTAGTATTCGTAATGTCATCTGATAAAATAATTTTTTCTCTGCTTTAAAAATCTTTTTGTTTGAAGCCGTCCTGGTTTTCTTACTACAGTATGTAATTACCGGTTTCCAGTTCGTTGCCATGACATTTGTGCGGCATCCGGGGTGAAACTATTCCTTATTTTGTATTTAATTGTTTTTATATTTTGCATCTTTTTAATTTTTGAGGAGAGTGAGTGAATCAGGTAAGTGTGTGTTCGTATGTTTTATTGAATTGTACTTATTGTTTCGTGGAAGGTTAACTTTCTTGTAATAAGACCCGTAACGGCCAAGCTGGGAAACTGTGTAAGCAAATGTTCACATACAGTGTGTTAAATGTCCTTCATTTACACCATAACCAATGATGGTGCTCCTAATAAAGAAGGAAGATACAGAACACACATATATACATACATTCATACAACCAGAAACTACATGTGACATATACTATGGTTATTGAACATGCTAAGCATTGGTAATATTAATTATGTGGAAAACAAAAGGGCCTGAAATGGTGTAATTTTTAATTAACAACAATATATTAGTGATATATAAAGTTGAAATCTTGATTCGTAGTATTTACGTCATGCCGGCTTACATATTTGACCTCGATATTTTAGTAGTATAGATGTGTATAAAAGGACAAGATAAATAGTTGATACTTGATCATTGGTATTATTAGATATTAACTAGATTCACCTATTCTGATTACTCACTGAAACTTCCCAAACTACATTGACCTAAAATGATTGAACAAAGTAGGTTTTTGATTTACTCACAATTAAATCTTAAACGTCCTCCATAAAACATAATGGTGTTGAAAGGAATACATATTCAAAAGTTTTAACTTTTTAGAATGTTTTTATGTTCCATTAATAATATGCTTAAATGAATGTCTTTTGAATAAAGGGACAAAGATATACAAAGGTTTTTGTCCTTTTATTGATACGGAAGTTGTAACAAATTCTACGTTTTGATATTTTTTTTTCACCTCACTAGTTGAAAGTAAAAATAATCGAAATTAACATTTATGTTTCGACATTCACATCATGTACAAATACTTTATGATCGTCAATCTGTAAGCTAATCATGGTGGAACACAGTCGATCAAAGATAAATAGAAAAGTACTTAGTGTTATCAATTAAACCTTAAAACTTCGGTAACCACCATGAGTAAGAAGTATGTTGAAATTAATTTTCACTGTTGTAACTTGAAATGCAAAGCAACTGCATGTATTTATCCTTTCAGTATAAACAATAAAAGAGGCGACAATGAGCATATAAACCTAATGTTCTGAAATTGTTAATCATTTCCGCATCATTTCTAATATTTTCAGTTGTATTCTTTTCCTTGGTTTCCCTTCCAGAGCATCTGAAATCACCCCAAGTATTCGGTGGGGTTCGTGTTGCTCAGTAATTAGTTTTTTTATGTTTTGTACTATTTTTTGTCTGTTGGTCTTGTTTAGCTACGGTATTGTCCGTTTATTTTCGACTTGTGAGTTTGAATGTCCTTTTGGTATATTTCGCCTTTCTTTAATTGTTTGTACAATGTTGAGTTAAATACATCTGCGTTCATGTAACGTTGAAAGTAAATATATTATGTATAGTAACTTCAAGCATTTGTGAATGGTCGCCATAAAAAAATATTTGGTTGTATTATAATAATGTTTAAAATAATTACTTCTGAGTTAGGACAGTGAAACAAACACTTGTTTATGTTTAAGTTGATTCCGAAGTATTAGTTCATTCTTTGTGTTGAATATGTAGTTTCGTAAAAAATTACCGTTCTGTTTCGACAACTACTTCATGTGCAATTGATTTGTAGAATAAAACTCCTGATTCCCGTTCTTTACGTTGTTTAATTCTGCAATTTCAAACATTCATAGCAATTTCGTCTTTAGTTCAATTAAAACACATCTGTGACGTAAATATTTTTGTCCACTCTTCATATTTCTTTTTAGGAATGAAGAGTTATTTCCTTTTTTCGTATGGACGTTTTCCCATTTGGATATTTCCATAAGCACTTTCTTTTATCATTTTTGTTAATAGTGTGTACCCGTGAAAATAATTCTAAAGGAAGTTAAGCGATTTTGAATGAAGGTGAAAACTTAGTGAAACAGCTGATATCTTTTTTCGGGATGGGATTGTAGTAATACAATGTACTCAATCTCTCATGATTCATTGCAATTTAACAACAATATCTGCAGTTTGTTTTCCGAGGCAAACCTTGGCTGAATTTAGGTCGCAGATACATGTAGTATTCAGTAAGTGATATTCATCTTCTGTTATAACTGAATTGAATTCTTTTTGTAATATTGAACAGATGTAGGGACATGCTTGTCTTCCTCCATCTTGGATTTTGAAAAAGCAGATAACAACCGGTCTTAATCTTAAATGTACACATATTGAGGGTAGTATGTAATTAATGTGTTAGACTTTTCATGCTGATCATGTTGATATAGAAAATTGTGTTTTATCATGCAAATGTTACGGCTGTATTTTACAAAAAAGAGAACAGTTTTGTTTTATTAAATTTTTCAGCTTTCCCATGTAGAGGGAGATTAATCAGATAAATAACTTTCATAATAGAATGCGTTGTGAATTTATCTAATAGATTCTATCATGTAGCAAGAAAACAATTCCGGTGACCTCATTTTTTTTAAATTTTTATCTGAAAGCATATCAATAGAGCTATTTCCTAATAATTATCTTAAGATTCTTTGGTGTACTTTTTTGTTCACTCAAAATTAGGATTTTCCTGCAGACTCTGTACAAAATACGAAAATTTTGCACAACTTGTATCGTGGAAAAAAGCACGGTTATTATTTTTTCGAAAAACAAATCACATGTTGACAAATAATTAAAACAATTCTATGGATTTTAATTTAAACACCTCACACATCCCCCCCCCCCCCCTTAAATCTACCTTATCATAATTCAATAATGAATACCATTGTTTGCTGCATTTTACTATATCCATTTGAAACAGAAGAGTTACTCGGATAGTTTCTACAATAATATTGTGGTTTTATAGAATAAAAAGATCAGGAAACTGAAATGGTAAAAATGGCGTATTCATTATAATATTTTATATATTCGTCGTTATAATTTGAATAAAGTACAAATGTATAGAATTTGAGGGGTATGGTACGAATTTGAATAAGGCTTCTATTAAATATTGGGTGCGGTTTACAGTAAACTACGACACAAACTCGTAGCATAATCAAATTCATTCGCAGTTTCCATGGATTGCTATCTAGACTCATCTACGAAATGCATAAAATTGTTGTTCGATGCAATAAGCAAAAGGGAAAACACGTTTGGTTATGAATGAAACATTGTTTTCTTGTTTCTTTCTAATTGATCTAATATAATTGTTTGAAATACAGAATCATGTTTTGTTTATAAAGACTTATAATCGAGCACACCCTTATTTTTTAAATTCATTCGCGCCGTACCGTATCATTTTTCATAGACGATTCTGCATCTAATATTTATCTTAATATTAGGGTTTTTTCCTCCCGAAATACTACTTAAAAACACAAATAAATATTCTTTCAACCCCACTACAAGAAAGAGGTGTGTATCCAATGACTTACAACATGAATATGGATGAATTTATTCGAAATCTTTTTCACAGTAATTGTTCTACTGTTAATAAAAACTTTGTTAAGTGAGTGAGCTGGTGAGCTTGATCTTAAGATTTTGATTTTAGTTTATTGGAAACAGAATGGGGAAAATGAAAAGAAAACCAGGTTTAATTCACCATTTTCTACATAAAGAAATGCATGTACCAAGTCAGGAATATGGGAGTTTATTACCGGTGACCTCAACATTGTCAATAACACTTTCCTGCGGAATGTGTTATCTAAAGGTCCCAGAATATCGTGAGCCTAAATCCATCAATTGGAAATAAAACTTCAAAATATTGATGGATTCAGTCGAGGATTATGCCAGGCGTTGGGCTAAACGCGATAAACAAGACGTAGATACTCTTTCCGAATGGATTAAGGCTGTGAGGTCGTTGATACAAATCAGAATTAAGAAACTGAATGGGTCTATCAATACCCATGCTACGTCAATCTTTAAAGACCCAAATGTTGCAAAACACTTGTCCTACCTCCATGACAAATATGTTGTTGTCCCCGCAGATAAAGCCCCTAACAACATCGTTTTTGTGTGTAAATCTCATTACATAAACTGCTTGATAAATGAATTAGGTAATGACAATTCACTTGGATACCCTCACGAAATCCTGGATAATCATAGGTCTGTTCTATGTTCCTTTGGAATTTTGACCAAAGATGAAGAACTTGATCTTCCATCACTGTACTTGATACCTAAACTACATAAGTGTCCTTACAAACAACGGTATATTGCTGGGTCTTCCAAGTGCTCCACGAAACCGTTTTCTAAACTACTGTGGATTCATTTATTTTCGTGGGTACCAATTTTTTTTTGTGGACTGATAAAAACCTGCATTTTCGTGGATATTTAATTTCGTGGTTTTGCCAAAATCTGCATACAATCCTAAGGAAAATTTGCAGTTCGTTGAACATTTGAATTCGTGGTTCACCTGTACCAACGAAATCCACGAAAATTGGTATCCAACGAATAATAATGAATCCACAGTATAAACATTTGTTTACAAAGTTTTTTATAAGCAGTCAAAGCCGCGCTTCAAAGTTATTGTGAAACTGCCTATTCTAGTGGTGGTGTGAATCAAATGTGGTTACTTAATAAATCTAAAGATCTTTTAGAGTACATACATTCTAAGACTCTTTCATCTTGCAATAGCATTAAAACATTTGACTTTTCAACCCTTTACACAAGTATTCTTCATTCCAAACTAAAAGACAAATTGAAAGAGATGGTATTGCTTTGTTTCATATAAAAGAATGGCCAACGTAGATACAAGTATCTTGTCTTAGGGAGGGATAAATCCTACTTTGTAAAAACACAAAAAAAATCTCTGAAACTGACATTATAAAGATGCTTGATTTCTTGATTGACAATATATTTGCTACATTTGGAGGACGTATTTTTCAACAGATTGTCGGCATTCCAATGGGAACCAATTATGCACCTCTTCTTGCGGACTTGTTTCTTTATTATTATGAGGCTGACTTCATACAGGAACTTCTTAGGAAGAAAGATAGAAG
This sequence comes from Mytilus californianus, assembly GCF_021869535.1. NCBI lineage: Eukaryota > Metazoa > Mollusca > Bivalvia > Mytilida > Mytilidae > Mytilus > Mytilus californianus. The sequence continues at coordinate 9,695,239 of NW_026262604.1, read as the reverse complement.
TTAGCAATATCCTTTAACTTTACTTTCCGCTATATAGATGATGTTCTCTCACTACATAATTCAAAATATGTTGAACGCATCTATCCCATAGAACTAGAGATAAAAGATACAACAGATACAGTTAAGCTTGTCTCATATCTTGGCTTACATCTAGAAATTGACAATGAGGGTCGGTTGAAAACAACACTTTACGACAAAAGAGATGATTTTAGCTTCCCAATTGTGAACTTTCCATTTCTATGTAGCAATATTCCAGCAGCGCCTGCATACGTAGTATATATCTCCCAATTGATACGATATTCCCGGGCTGGTATTTCCTATCATGATTTGCTTGATAGCGGGTTGCTGCTCACAAGGAAGCTATTCAACCAAGAGTTCAAAATGGTGAAGTTGAAATCATCCCTTCGTAAATTTTACGGACGCCATCACGAGTTGGTTGAACCGTTTAACAGATGATATCGGATATGTTCCTTATGTCGTAACTACAATCCCCATCCCTTTTCACGAATGTGACCAACCGAATTAGACTATTTACCGGGTTTGTAATATCATGAGCAACACGACGGGTGCCACATGTGGAGCAGGATCAGCTTACCCTTCCGGAGCACCTGAGATCACCCCCAGTTTCTGGTGAGGTTCGTGATGCTTAGTCTGTAGTTTTTTCTATTGTGTCTTATGTACTATTATTTGTCTGTTTGTCTTTTTCTTTTTTAGCCATGGCGTGTCAGTTTATTTTCGATCTATGAGCTTGACTGTCCCTCTGGTATCTTTCGCCCCTCTTTTCTTTTTTTTCAGTTATTACATTTCAAAACTATACCTTACTTGACTTCTGCTGAAACATTCAATATACCGTATACTGCATATTAGAGCGTGCTGGTGCGAAGAAGTTTTGTAGTACAAAAACAGCTGCTTCTGATCTTTCTTCATAGTGACAACTCCTAATATGTATGATGAGTTTGTAGAAATATATCTGTTTTTATAAGTGTGTGAAGTCAATGTAAGCGTCTTGTGCTATGTATGAATTACATGCATGTACAGTCTCGCTCAGTCCTTTCACAATTAAGAATTAAACATGAAAGACAATTTTACAGATAACATGATTTTGATTCACCATTTTCTACATTAGAAAATGCCTGCACCAAGTCAGGAATATGACAGTTGTTATCCATTCGTTAGATGTGTTTGAGATTTCGATATTGCCATTTGATTTGGGACTTCCTTTTTGAATTTTTCTCGGAGTTCAGTATTTTTGTGATTTTACTTTTTACGGGTATCTTCAGATCAAAGACCATGTAATATGCTCAGGCAATATGTCGATAGAAAGTTCAGACATATCGTATCGGTCCACCAATTCGGAATGACCGTAAAACTATTATAGCCAAGTCAATGTAACTAAATCTCATCAGTCTTCATTTTTTTATTAAGCAAATCATTAAAAAAAGGTTACATAACTTCATAAGCAATACATCTTATCCTTTCTTTTTTTTCGGCTGACAACATGTTATTGTGTTGTCTTATTTCATTTTTATCACAATATTATTTGAATCCATTCTCAAATCATCTTTACAATTTAAGTGCATTCACATAAAATCTTATTGAAATAAAAATGAAATAAAAGGTAAAATTAGGGAATCCATTCTCAAATTATATTTTCAAATTAAGTGCATTCATATATAATCTTATTGAAATAAAAAAAAATGAAATAAAACTTTTATTAAAAAGGTACAAATAAGCATGGATCATTGTTCTGTCTGTCTATCATTCTTGAATTCATACATCACCCAATCACAAAAAGTACTGTGGATTCATTTATTTTTGTGGGTACCAATTTTCGTGGGTACCAATTTTCGTGGATTGTGGAAAACTTGCCTTTTCCTGGATATGCGATTTCGTGGTTTTGCCAAAGTCTGCATACAACCTGATAGAAATTTTTTTTTAGTTGAACATTTAAATTCGTGGTTCACCTGTACGAAAACCGCGAAAAGCTGTATCCAACGAATAATAATGAATCCTCAGTATTACTTCAATAGTTACAAAATGAACATCGGTCAAAACTCCATAGTATAAATGACATATAAATGATTCAACAAATGACATCCACACGTCTAGTAAACTTGTTTGGAAGTGTCAAAAGTGCCATTACCAGGATGAATAAATGTTTTCCGTATAGAAATTATCCATGTTAATATTCTAAACTCTCTTATTTTTATTGATGCTACACCTCAGCAGCACAAAAGTTGCTATATCGCGGGGAAATTCTATTATTTAAGCAAACTTATTGATATCTATACTTTTAAATGAGAAGACCTCATTTTGTGTGTCGCTTCTTTCCACATTAAATCAATCATCATGCTTTTATGTCCTATAGGTACCATGCATAGTTGCATTTGTCATCCTCGGTTATAGATAATTCGTTTGGGTTTTTTTGGGAGAAAAACGAAAATAAAGACGTCCGGATATTGTTTCGGTCCTCGGACTGCCTTTTAAGTCATAAATAAGACTTCCGTTTAGCACTTAAACTTACACATTATTTTCATAGGTACAAGGAGACAGGACAATTATTTTCGCGTTTTTCTGTATATTATGAACAAACATACATGTATACTATATAAATACAGTGTATTTGCTATTTGTTATCAATTCCAAGTTTAATTCCATGGATTGATAACAAATACCAAATAAACTGTATTTATATAGTATATGTTATTATGTATGTTCATAGTGTACAGAAAAAAAACGATAGTAAAATTGAAATTAACAGAAAACAACAAAAATATAACGGACTTTGGAAAAAGGAGGAGGACTAAAAAATTGTACTGTCCCCAACTTTTGATAACTTTCCTGAAATACTCCAGTCATAAAATCTTTTACAAAAATTCATCCTACAACAGTTAACATACCATCAACAACGCTCTAAATGCCCGCGATTTCGCGGGTGTGTTCTAGTTGTATTTTTAATACTCAATGTCTATAGAATATTGACAGAAGGAGTAAAGTGTAACGTAAAATCGTTTTGCAAAGAGTGTACAGTATATCGACATAAGTTTACAATACAAATGCTAAAAATAATTTGAAAATATGAATAGACAACATTCCTGGAATTAAACTTTTTTTCTCTTTTTATAACTTCAAATACAAAACATTTAAAAGATACAATTATCTTTAGAACATATTGTTTTTTTCCCACGGATTAATATTGATCAGAATGTTATTTATTTATACAGGTATCTCGTAAATGTTAAATATATTTCTGGTCCAACCATGTAACAACACAAGCAATCAGTATAACTAACAAGCATAACCACATATTTTTACATAGAACAATACAACTTATCAAGTTTTTGTAAGGTTTCAAAAAACAACAGCGGAGGGTTATAGTCTCAATCATCAATACATTTTTGTAGAAAATAACTACATTAATTCTGATTTTCAACACAGACAGCAAAACGACAAAAAAAATGAAAAAAGAATGTGTTGTAAAATTAAGGAATCAAAAACTAAATCAATTATTTACACTACAAATCTATAAAATAAAAAAAATGTGTATAATAATATACAAAAACGCATATTGCTCAAACAAAGATTCTGATAACAAGGTATATTAAAGAAATTCCGGTTTTAAGTGAGGTCATTGAAATATAAGATTATGTTAAAAATGTATGAGATGTTAATGAATAAAGGAATCGTTGAATCTGTCGTTTTCGTGTACCAAAGATACAAATGTAGACTGGAACATAAATTTTCATAATAGTATTTATAAGAAACAAAAGTTGTCTCCCTAAATTTATCACACTCTCCTATAGGTAAAGTCTAAGTTAAAGATACTCATGTAAAATGAATACATGTGTGATAATAAGTTGACAAAATTAATAAAAACGGTCACGTTAATGTTAACGTAATATCTATCTTTATACATACTATTAATACTGAATGAAAGATAGAAACATTTTTGCTATTAGATATAACGAAGTTTTAAACATTGAAATTCAAATAACTACAATTTCTGTTCTATAAGAAAACATACATCCTATACAAATATAACAACAAAAAACAATCAAAACGATAATAAAAAAGACTATTAAAAATAAGATAAATAACTGTAAGCCCAAATAATTTGGAAAATATTAATTGTGTATTTCACAAAGTTTAATAATAACCCTGGTGAATGAAATCCGACAACATCTTTAATCTTTTTTTTTCTATCAAACTGTTTGAATCATGTAAAATTGCATAAATATAACAGCGGCTTATCATTATATATATGTTGAGTTGAGGAGAAATGTTTAAGAAAGATCCATTTTCTTTTCTCACCATTTCCATCATTTTTAAACGGCGCACGTGGAATATGTTCTTGCTGTTATGTAATATTAATGATATGGGACTCACCTTTTTTGTTTGACACGACAATGAAACCTTCGATAAACTGAATTATGTTACCTTTTGACATGCAACCTCCGATAAACTGAATTATGTTACCTTTTGACATACAATCTTCAATGAAATGAATTATGTTACCTTTTGATTTGTATTTTGCAACCTTGTTGCTTGAATCAAGAAATTAATTAAACGATGATTGATAATATCATATCAATGTCACTTTCACATTTCATATATTAAATCAATGTCAAAATACCTGTATGACTTTCTTTTTTCAATTCACACTTTGTGTAATATGTTTTATATTCAATCATTATCCACAAATTATATTTCATTCTTTTTTTCTATCCATACTTTGCATGCATTGTGTAATATGTTTTATTATTCAGTCCTTAGTCACAAATCTATATTACTTTCAGTTTTTCATCCATACTTTGTAGATGTAGAATATGTTTTTATACTATCAATATCAACATACCTATATGACTTTCATTTTTTCATCCATACTTTGTGTAACATATTTTACATTCAATCCATATCCACAAATCTATATGACTTTCAGTTTTCCATCCATACGTTGTAGATGTAGAATATGTTTTTATATACCATAACTATCAACATACCTATATTACTTTCATTTTTTACTTCATACTTTGTATAATAGTTTTTATATACCATCCCTATCAAGAAACCAATACGACTTTCATTTTTACATCCATACTTTTTATAATAGGTTTTTATATACCATCAATATCAACATACCTATATGACTTTCCATTGTCCATCCATACTCAAGTGTATATAATAGGTTTTTAAATATACCATCAATATTAACATATTTATATGATTTTCATTTTTCCATCCATACTTTGGTAAATATGTTTTATAATTAATCCCTATCCACAAATCTATATTACTTTCATTATTATCATTCATACATTCTGCAATATGTTTTATATTCAATCCATATCCACAAATCTATATTACTTTCAGTTCTCCATCCATACTTTGTAGAATATGTTTTTATACACCATCAATATCAACATACCAATATGACTTTCATTTTCCAATTCATACTTTGTATACTATGTTCTTATATACAATCGATATCCACAAATCTATATGACTTTAATTTTTCCATCCATACTTTGTAGAATATGTTTTATATTTCATCCATATCCACAAATCCATATTTCAATCATTTTGCCATCCATTGTGTAATAAGTTTATATATGCAATCAATATCAATATATCTATTTGACTTTCATTAAACCATCCATACTTTGTGTAATATTATTAGTTACATAGTGTGCTAGTGACCTAATACAATATATATGGGGTCACTATAAAACTATGTAACGAATTTATCTTACCGACTATCTTAGCATGTGCTATATGGACTAGTAGCCTATCAAGGTGATCAAGTCTTCAATACCGTTAGTGTTAAGAACATACTTCTATTGGTCTATATAAAAACAAATGCCAACAATAACAACTTGTTAGCTTTAAATGTGCTATAGGAATTTTTTTCAATCGTTCATCATCAATTTCTCCGTCTGTTGAAACCTTTAAGATATTTCTCAACACCGTGTTGTTTTTATAAAGGGACGTAACGCCACTACTAATCGTGTAATGAAATAAGCCCCGCCTACTAACCCAATATGGAATATACACAGTCTCCACGCGGTTGTTTTCAACTAATAATATTCCTAGAAATGTATAGAAGGTAAGATAAGTTTATATATACCATCAATATCAACATATATATGATTTGTAGAATATGTTTTATATGCTATCAGTATCAACATACCTATATTGGAATTTCATTATCTGACAGAGGAATCATACAATGTACATTTAGCCACTCATTCTCAACATGCTTAATGTATGGTTAAACAAATGTCCATTGTATGAAATTGTAAGAGACGCGATCCATGTGAAACAAATTCCATCTTACCGTCATAATGAGTTATTATTTGTACAATCGAATATCTCATTTCTATTACAGTAGTTAGTAAATGGTATTTCAAACTAGGTGTATGTATTACCTACATTAAAAATGTCTAAATATCCTTTACAATTGTCAATGTACATAACTTTGTTATTGTTGAGCAGATAAAATGTATCCATAAAACGGAATAATGAGTAATTAATTGGGATAGTTCATGCACGCTTGATTACAATAATTTAAAGCAATTCTCAAGTGTATAATGTATAAATATGCAACTAATACATCACATGATTCTACTGTCTGTCGTGTCGTAATTGTATCATATTATATAACTTGTTTTGATGTAATAAGACTGTCGTAAATAGATTTAGTTGTTTAAATGGTTTTGCAAAATAAAAAAGAATTAAACTGAAATGTAAATTGCCAATCTGTCTAAGAATCAGGCAGTGGTAAAAAGGTATAATTGTGCACGAATATAAAATGCTTTCCTTTTCCTGTTCTGTTAATTCAAGATTTAATCTGGTTGAATTGAACTAGAAATTAAAAATTAAAGGCGTAATTTCCTATCATTCTTTTCAAAAGTTATCTAGAGATTTCTCGAATAACCAGACACGAAGAAACGAAAGACTTACCATTTCTAACTCTGGATGAGGGTAACTTCGAAATAGGATGGTTAGGTCGGTGGGGTTTTAGGCCATGTTTTGAAATTCTTCTAAATGGCCTGATGCTTACAAGATTGGCACTTAATTGATGATAAAAAACCAACAAAGTGTTATTTTGGTTTATTTTTTTTTATTATTCCGGTTCATCAAGTAAATCTATGATTTTTTCGTTGCTTCAATTATGTTATTTAGACTGAGTTCGCTGCTGAATGTAATTGTATAGTTCATTATTTACAAAGTATAAATATACCTAAATCTGTCAGTTTTATCGTGTTGAAATTAATTCATCGTCTTATTAAGACAAATCAAAACAACTAAATCATATATTCTGATCCAGAGACTATTTTTCTGAATTTATCTGGTTCATATAAGCCTCTAATTCGGTCTGCAATATATCGTTCATAGAAGACCTATTAACACCTATGAATTCCATCACCGAATCTGTCTTTGTCATACAATCAATCCATCTTCTACTGTATTCCTGTAACATATCATCAGGAATAACAATACCAAAACATTCAAATTGATACTTATCATTGTCATTGACTACATCTTTCTCTGTCAGAACAAACATTGTATTTAGGAAGTCACTAGTCCCAGTCGTAATAAGGGTTCTGATTTCTTCATTGTCTAGTTGTCTTATGTAGGTACACAATGTAGTCCGGAATTTACCATTCAACAGAGGCCGATTAACAGCCATATATTCCTTTACCGAATTGGCGTCTTTCACGCTATGAAACCATCTCTTAATGTATTGCTGTAATAGAAAAAGATCATCGGGAATTACGATACCAAAACTTTCATATCGATTCTCACTGTTGCTTTTAATATCATCCTCTGTCATTACAAATATTCTATTAAGAAAATCATTGCTTCCAGTCTGAATGAAAAAAGGCGATTTGTCCTGTGTTTAAGTGTCTTATAAAAGTTTGCAATCCAGTACAAAAGGTGACATGCATCAAAAGTCTGTTCTGATCCATAAACTTATTTGTCTGCGGTCTATCAGACAAATGATGAAGCCATCTCTCGATGTATTGCTGTAAAATATCATCAGGAACAACTATACCAAAACAATCATATCGATTTTCAGTGTTTTCCTTCATGTCATCCTCTGTCATGACAAAAAGCGTGTTAAGGAAATCACTACTTCCAGTCTGAATGAGTGAAGCGATTTCTTTTGTGTCTAGTTGTTTCATGTAGGTACGCAAATCAGTACGAAATAGTCCATTGTTTAAAGGCCTACAATTATCCATGAATTCCTTAACAGACTTGGTATTCGCTAAATTATTAAACCACTTCTCAATGTACTGCTGTAACAGGTCATCTGGAATTACGATGCCAAAACATACATGTCCGTTGTCAGCGTTTTCTTTGACGTCATCCTCTGCCATGACAAACATTAAATTGAGGAAATCCGTGCTTCCTGTCTGAATGAAATAGGCAATTTGTTCTGTGTTCAAGTGTCTTATGAAAGTTTGCAATCCAGTACAAAAGGTGACATGCATCAAAAGTCTGTTTTGATCCATAAACTTATTTGTCTGCGGTCTACCAGACAAATGAAGAAGCCATCTCTCGATGTATTGCTGTAAAATATCATCAGGAACAACTATACCAAAACAATCATATCGATTTTCAGTGTTTTCCTTCATGTCATCCTCTGTCATGACAAAAAGCGTGTTAAGGAAATCACTACTTCCAGTCTGAATGAGTGAAGCGATTTCTTTTGTGTCTAGTTGTTTCATGTAGGTACGCAAATCAGTACGGAATAGTCCATTGTTGAAAGGCCTACAATTATCCATGAATTCCTTAACAGAATTGGTATTCGCTAAATTATTAAACCACTTCTCAATGTACTGCTGTAACAGGTCATCTGGAATTACAATGCCAAAACATACATGTCCGTTTTCAGCGTTTTCTTTGATGTCATCATCTGCCATGACAAACATTAAATTGAGGAAATTTTCATTTGTAGTCTGAATCATCAAAGCGATATTTTCTGTGGTTATTTGTCTCATGTGGGCACGTAAAGCACTACGAAAAGTAACATTTACCAATGGTCTGTTTTTATCAATCGTGTCCTTTACCGAATGCGTTTTGCTTAAATCATCAAACCACCTCTGAATGTAATGCTGTAACAGATCATCAGGAATGATAATACCATAACTTTCATATCGGTTCTCATTGTTGTCCTTGATGTCCTTGATGTCCTCGGCTGCCAGAACAAACATTATATTGACAAAATCTGCAGTTGTAGTCTGAATGATTGGAGCGATGCCATCTGCAGTTATCTGTCTCATGTGTGTACGAACAGCATTACAAAATTTAACACAATTCAATGATCTATTTTTATTAATGGTGGCCTCCACACACTTCGATTTTGTCAAATCATCAAACCACCTCTGAATGTATTGCTGAACCAGATCATCAGGAATCACAATACCAAAACATTGATATTGGTTCTTATCGTTGTCTCTGATGTCCTCCTCTGTCATAACAAACATCTGATTGACAAAGTTATCTTTTGCATTCCTTATTATTGAAGCGATGTTTTCTGCGTTTAGTTGTCTCAGGTAGTTACACAAGGCTTTACGAAATGTTTCATTTTTCAGTGGTCTATTTTGATCTATGAATCTGTTGAACTCACTGGTTTTAGTCAAACGTTCAAACCAACTCCCAATGTATTTTTGTAGTAGGTCATCGGGAATAACAATACTAACTTGTTCACATCGGTTTTTAGCGTTTTCTTTTATGTCATCCTGTGTCATGACAAACATGTTATTGACAAAATTATCATCTCTACGCTGAATTAGAGAAGTTATTGCTTCTGTGTTCAGCTGTCTCATGTAGGCTCGAAGAGCATTACGAAATTTAACATTCTTCCATGGTCTACTTCTATTTATTAATATTTCCACCCCACTGCTTGTAGTATAATATACAATAGACGTATCATCTTCTATGGTATTTTTTAATAAAATTGTTTCGTTCGTTGCTTCAAACCACCTTTGAATATATTGATGTAACAGATCATCGGGAATTATAATACCAAACCATTCATATCGATTCTCAGCGTTGTCTTTGATGTCATCCTCTGTCATGACAAACATTAAATTTAGAAAATCCTCATGTGTACTCTGAATGATGGAAGCGATATTTTCTGTGGTTAGTTGTCTCATATGGGCACGAATAGCCCTACGAAATTTAGCATTCATCAATGGTCTATTTTTATCTATCACGTCCTCTACCGAATCCGTATTGGTTAAATCTTCAAACCACCTCTGAATGTATTGCTGCAAGAGATCATCAGGAATAACAATCCCAAAACATTCATAACGGTTTTCTGCGTTGTCCTTGATGTCATCCTCTGTCATAACAAATATTATATTGATAAAATCCTCATTTGTAGTCTGAATGATTGAAGATATGTCTTCTTTGGTTAACTCCCTCATGAGGGAACGTACAGCACTACGAAATTTTACATTCATCAATGGTCTATTTTTACCTATAGGGGCCTCTACACATTGCAATTTTATCAAATCATAAAACCACCTCTGAATGTATTGCTCTACCAGATCATCAGGAATTACAATACCAAAACATTGATATCGGTTATCAGCGTTATCTTTGATGTCTTCTTCTGTCATTACAAACATTTTATTAATGAAATCATCATTTGAAGTCTGAATGATTGAAGAGATATTTGCTGTGGTTAGTTGTCTCATGTAGGAACATACAGCGCTACGAAATGTAACACTTAACATTGGTCTATTTTTCTTTATGGCACTCGCTACCCAATCTGTGTTTGTCAAATCATCAAACCACCTCTGAATGTATTGCTGTAACAGATCATCAGGAATAACAATACCAAAAGATTCATATCGGTTTTCACCGTTGTCCTTGATGTCCTCGCCTTTCATGACAAACATTAAATTGATAAAATCCTCATTTGTAGTCTGAATAAATGAAGCGATGTTTTCTGCGGTTAGTTTTCTCATGTGAGTACGTGCAGCACTACGAAATTTAGCATTACTAAATGGCCTATTATCACGTAAAGTGAACTCTACACCAGCCGTTTTGGTCAAATAATCAAACCACTTCGCAATGTATTGCTGTAAAAGATCATCCGGAATGACAATTCCAAAACATTCATATCGGTTTACCGCATTGTCTTTGGTGTCTTCGTCTGTTATGACGAACAATTTATTGATAAAATCATCCTTTGTAGTTTGAATGATCAAAGCGATGTTCTCTGTGGTTAGTTGTGTCATATGGGTACGTACAGCATTACGAAATTTGACATTAAGCAGTGGTCTATTTTGCCCTATGGCGTCTTCTACAGAATGTGTTTTGGTCAATTCATCAAACCATCTCACGATATATTGCTGTAATAGATCATCAGGAATAATAATACCAAAACATGCGAATTGGTTCTGAGCGCTATCGTGTATGTCCTCCTCTGTCATAACAAACATTGTATTGAAAAAAATATGCACTGAATTTTGAATAAGTGAAGCAATTTCCTCTCTAGTAAGCTGTTTCATGTGTGTACGTAGGGCAGTGCGAACTTTTATGTTTTTCAATGCTCTATTTATATGTATGTCTGTTACCACGCTATATACGTTTGTCAGTCGTTGAAAATACTTTTCAATATATTGCTGTAAAATTTCATCAGGAATAACAATTCCAAACCATTTATATCGACTCTCAGCGTTGTCGTTGATATCCTCCTCTTTCATGACAAACATAGTATTGAGGAAAGCATCCTCTGCTGTATGAATGAGTGAAGCAATTTTGTCTGTGGTTAGCTGTCTCATGTAGGTACGAAGGGCAATACGAAATGAAAGATGCGTCAATGGCCTATTTTTGTCCATGAATTCATCAAGCATCAATGTTTTATGCGTACCTGAATGCAAGTAATCCATTCCACTATTATTCCTTAATATGTTGCTCCCAACGTGTTTTGTCAAATCATCAAACCACCTGTCAATGTAATGCTGTAACAAATTCTTAGGAATAACAATACCGAACCGTTCATTGTGTTTCTGAGCAAATTCGTTCGTATCATCTTCTGTTATGACAAACATTGTATTGAGGAAATCTGTACTTCCTGTCCTAATGGTGGAAGCGACGTTTATTTGTCTCATGTAGAATTTCAAGGCAGAACGAAATGTAACACATTTCATAAGCCTATTCTCCTCCAAAAACTCCTCTGTGGAATTAGACCTTATCAAAGCACCAACCCATTTCTCAATGTATTGTTGTAACATATCACCAGGTAAAATAATACCAAAACATTCATATTCCTGAGAAATATCTCTAACCTTGTCTTTGATAGCGTTATTTTTCATGACAAACATGGTATTTAGAAAATGACTGTTTGCTTTTTCCATGAAGATAGTTATTTCATGTTTGGAAAGATGTTTCATGAAATTAAGGAGCATAGTGCGGAATTTTACATTCTTAAAATTTTCATTTTCTACTATGTTTGTATTTACATTACAAGAGATAACAATATCGTCAAACACCCTTTTCATGTACATTGATTGCAATTTGAAGTTAGAAATAGGTATTGCATAATGTATACTTTCATTGTCATCGGTAACAACAAATCTCTCACGAATAAATCTGTCTTTGGCATGTTCAATTAATTTGTCTATAAATTTTTCTTGCGTTCCAAAATAAAAAGCTAGGAAATCAAAAAGCTTGTCATGGATAGTTTGGTAGATGCCTTCATCATAAGTCACAAATATTCCTATCAGTATGTCAATCTGGGTCTTTAGTTTCCTACCTGTTATATGTTCATCTATGTCGCATACTTCTATAATGTCTTCTATTATCTTCAGAATTTTAGGATCCTTACCTGTAATCTCCTTCCCCTCTAACTCGTTGTTGAAGATAACTAACAAAAGCAGAGCACAGTATTTGTACTTACCTTCATTACAGTCGTTAAACATATGAGTCAAATCATATTTGTAAAATGAAAATGGATCATTTAAAAACATGTCTAGTTTAAATTGTGGATTGTTTTTCTCCACATAATAAAATTTACATAAAAGTGGAAGAAACTCATATTTTCCTAAGTGTTTTAATCCTTGTAAAGCATGTTCCCCAAAATACTGCGCTGTCATGGTCTCTTTTTCAATGAATGTTAAAGCTAAATCTTCAGCGGTTAAGTTACATTCACATGTTTTGAAGATATCTAAATTTTCGAACCCCTTATCTTGAAAAACTTGAAGCCTGCAAGTTAAAATCAATTTACAATTGCCGGATTCTAGAATACTTTTTAAGTCATTCATTGATTTCTTCCATTCTTCTTACCGAGTTTGGTTCGCAGTAAAATTTCCGCACATGTCATTAACAATGTACAATGTTTTTCTGCCAGATTTATACTTATCTGTTATATCTTTTGCGTCGATCACAGTTAGTACTGTGTATCCATTTTGTTCCAGTTGGAGAGCAACATGTCGAACAAGAGCCGTTTTTCCACATCCAGATGGTCCTGTTACGCTTACACAGGAGTATTTGTTGACACAGGTAAAAACATAGTTAGTCGCTCTGGTTTCGATATAAAGACTGTCATCCATTTTCCATTTTTCTATTTTATCAATCATTAAATCTATGTTGGTAATGAAAAAAAATGAAGCGTATTACTTTTTTTATCGTACTATCAACAATAATTTTAATTTAACATCTTTACTTATTGTAATAAATAAATGTTTATGAACAACTGAAACATTTTATACTTCGTAAATGACATAAACTCAAAATATATTAGCAACTAATGTCATTCATGTCAAAATAGTTAACCTGGTGTACATATTGTTTTGTTTCAAATGAGAACAGCAAACCATGGTTAATAATATGGAGAATGATAAGATATAAATCAATTGTTTTAATTATCTTTTATTTGCCATATAAAAAGATGGAAAAGATACCAAGGAGCTAAATTATAACCCTTAATTAGAGGATGGTCTTCGGTGTCCAAGTGTTCTAAGTAGTCCAATTTTTGTATCACTTTCCCGACAACACTGATGTTGTGATTTTGAGTCACACTCATGTCAGGTGCATTCGACTCCATTCTTTATTGACTATGATTTTCCGTATTTCTACCAAAGGTCGGTGGTTCTCTGTGGACACTCCGGTTTCTTCAACCAATAAAAAATGGTAGCCACGAATAGCAATCATGACTCACTAGTTTGTCGATATTTTAGTTTCGCAAATTCATTTTGATAACACAAATCAAATATACAAAACAAATATTTAAGGAACCGCATAAATCAAACTGGGGTGAGACGAAATGCAACAGGATACCCGTCTCATGATATGTATGCTTCACCCGTCATGCAAATCAACACGCAATTATAATGTCATAAAAGGACAAAGGACACAGTCTGTACAAGTACAGCTCATAACAGTCGAAAAAAAACGACATTACCATAGTCAAAAAGTAACACGTCAAAAAGTCTACACAATTGTACATAAAGAACTTATAATTCTGCAACAGAAACCGGTCTGAACTAAAGTTATACGGAATGATACGCTGATCGTGTTTTACTAATTGCACCAAAATTTGCGTTATGTTCAGCAAGAACTAGTAAATAATAACTTGCAGTTGTTGCTAATACAATCAAGTACCTCAGAACGAATTTGTAGTAACACAAAATGCGTTAATTTGAGGATAGTTCGTTAATTGGCATAATTGCATAACATACATTATTTCAAGCATTCATTGTACAAATACATATATATTGGAATGAAAATATTTCAAAATTATATTTACCAGTCAATCCATTTTTTTTTCTTCTTTTTCTTTCTTTTTTTCTTATCTTTCTTTCTCTCAATTGTTTTCCTTCATGAGAATTGAAATATATATTAACGTATATTAATACATAGGAATAGCAAAAAAATGAAAATGACATAAAAGACTTATGTTGCTATTAAAATGCATACAAAATACTGTTTTATTTATAATTTTAACTGATAGACGACCATTTTTTATGTTTTGAATAACCAGAGGGTTTTTTAGATCAAGTACCAAGAAACTGTCAAGTAACATTGTTGTAAAAATAGTTTATAAAAATCTGAGTTTAGTTTTTGTTTGTTATAACTAAGAAATATTTAGTTTGTTGACCTACCAATACTCAGTAACTCGAGGTCGAATTGTGTAACATCTGTTTCCTCTATTCTCGTAGCATATTCGTTATAACAGCTATCTTCTTTGAGAACTTCAAGGAAGATTTTAGAGGCAGAGGAAGTATTGTTTTTAATGATTTTTCCTAAAATTCCTCTATTTTTGTCTTGTGGAGAAATATTTATTGATGTCATTTCTGCATAATCTTCTTCACTTAAAACATCTTGAAGTTTGTCTAGAATTCCAGTTTTATCAATGTCAATTTCATGGACTATTGTGTTATACCACTTAATCAATTTAATGGTCTGCGTCTCTATATCTGAAATAAAATACATTATAACTATAACTGTATATAGAAATAAGGAGATTTGGTATGAGTGCCAATGAGAAAACTCTCCATCAAAGTCACAATGTGTAAAGTAAACAATAATAGGTTAAAGTGAGGCCTTCAACACGGAGCCTTGGCTCTCACCGAACAGCTAGCTATAGAGGGACACAAAATGACTAGTGTAAAACAATTCAAACAGGAAAACATACGGTTTAATCTGTATAAACAACGAGAAACGAGAAACTCTTATGAATCACATCAACAAACGACAACCACTGAACATGTTCCTAACTTAGGACAGATGCAAACAAATGCAACGGGTTTAAACGTTTTAATAGGCGCCAACCTTCACCCTAACCTGAAACAGTAGTATAACATTACAACATAAAAAGACACACTATAAAATATCGATTAAAATGACTTAACTCGATAAAAAAGATATAGACAGAAACAAGTAAACATACACTGAACGATTTAATTTGATCTATGACACAATATAAATACAAAATTAATTAAAAAAAAAGATTTAGAACAATGTCAAAAAAACAAATCTAACCTGGGACAAAATGGGGTTAAATAAAATAACGTACACAGGTAAAATATAATATTATCATTTTGTTGTTGGGAGTACGGAAATATTTTTAATAAATGGGGAATGTGTCCATGGGACACAGATGACGCCCCCGCTTGCCTATCATATAAAATTATAAAGGGACATAACTGAAAATCGTTAAAAGTGACGCTACCCAAATTTGTACTTGATCTGAGTTTTGTGATAATAACAATTTTGTATAAGTGTCATAACATTTGGTTGAGGCAAACTTAAGTTAGAGAATTGAAACGAAAAATTCAGCAATTTTTCCATTTGCAAAGGGACATAACTCTAGAACGGTGAAAGTGACACCACCAAAATTCAAACTTGATC
Organism: Mytilus californianus; assembly: GCF_021869535.1. Classification (NCBI taxonomy): domain Eukaryota; kingdom Metazoa; phylum Mollusca; class Bivalvia; order Mytilida; family Mytilidae; genus Mytilus; species Mytilus californianus. The sequence goes on along the minus strand of NW_026262604.1, from coordinate 9,678,868 downwards.
TGTATTTTGTGGTAATAAACATTGTGTATAAGTTTCATATCATTTAGTTGAGGCAATCTAAAAAATATCATCAAGATAACGGTAGGTATTGTTGAATGTGTCAACCAAATATAACAATGACACGTCCTTACTGAGTTTGATCATAAACCGTGATTCATAGCAAAACAGGAATAAATCTGCTATTAAAAGGGGCGCATTTATTACCTATAGGAATACCTACTATCTGGCGATACGTACATATATGTTGTCCAGAAGAAAATTGGAAGCATCAATCGTATCTTCACATTTCCAGTAAGTGTATCTAGCATACTTTCCTTTTTCGTTACAGAAAAAGCTTTAAACGAGTTACAGCAAATAAATTTGCAATGAATTTTTTTCAAATGACCATTGAGTTAAATATTAAAACTTTTCTTGATAAGATTGTGTGGAAAAGAAGTGTAGAGAGTATATAAATCATAACTGTCAACAGAATTAAAAGGACCATCAAAAGCACGTATTTTAATTAACACCTCCAAAGAATTTTTAACACTCAAAAATAATAAATACCATTATTTTCATAATCTTTATTACAAAGTTAAAAACAAGTTCTTTGATAGTAGTAAGGGAGGTAGTTAAAAGCACTGACATATAATTAGTAGAACACTTACTAAATGCGGGGATGAAACGAAATTTGAATGGTTGTTTGTGTAATTTAGGTAACCAGTACAAAGTCGGGACTTTAAAATGTTCGGAAAAGGCTTTAAGCTGGGTAGTGGCAGTGATACGCTTGTTTACAATTTGACTATCTGTGAATCGTACGGACCTGCATGAAGAAGAATTTATAACTTCGTGTAGTATATGCGTTGCACCACCATAACATTATTGGCTGATTTGTCTGCCGGTACGATAACAAACCACTGTATTTATGTATCTCTAGAATGACTCATAAAGTGTCATAATGGATGACCCTCATGTTGGTCAATGTTTCAATAATTTCAGCTTACTTATCTTGCAAAATACACAAAAAGCTGATGAAAGACGACTATAAGATAAGTAGCAACATCAAATACAGGATGCGCATTTCGATAATTGAAACATCTTCACTGACAATTGAGCAAAATTATTTGAAACTTCCATCAAACCTAAAACGCACGTTGAAGAGCTGATAAAACCGCTGATATAGCCGAAAATGTCAAATTTATTGAAACTTGAACAATGAAGGGCAACCTACTGCAGGGAAAATGAAATACAACTTACGTCGTTTTAAGAACAATCACAGCATTGGATACATTTATCTGTCGGCCAAATCTCAGCGACAATCAAATTTTTATTGCACATTGTTGCAAACTGTTTTATTCAACTGTTGTGTACAGAATTTTAACTAGTCATCATGTATACTCTGCCAAAAGAGTTTGAAAAAGTCAAAATATCAATCGTTTCAGCATGTTGAGAGCATAAAAAAACAAAAAGGCATTTTGTTAATCTAGCCGTATCATATTTACAGTAAAAACAATTTACCATAATAATGCTTTTGTTTTAGTGCAATTTGGTTAATACTTTGACAACTTCTATCTGTTATTAACCAGCTTTTTATTCAGTTGAAATAAAGGTTACCTGCTAAGCCATCTTTGTGTGGTGCCTTTTGTAAAGTCATAACATTGTCTGCGACCTTGGCCTCCATTTTGGCAAGAAGTAAAGTATGGCACTTTTGATCAGATCCTTGCATTGCTTCAACAAGTGCACTGAAGGTGTTGTATGGTCGACGTATGAGTATTTGTAAGAGTTTTTTGTTCCGTGATGATTGGTTTCTACAGTTAATAATTTCTTCTCTGTCATCCAGTAACAGAATGCATTTAGAAATGAAGTTATCCAAAACCTCTTTGTCGAGTATTGTTGAATGTATGAGTTTGTCTTTAAATTCCGTAAAAGCACCTGATAAACAAATTAATTTACCTGTGTTTAAAGTAATTGCAAATGGCTAACTTTTTTGTTCAAGCATATTGTTTTTCTTAAATTGTTTAACATTTTAACATGTTACTTAAATTATTCTTCCCTTATTTTATTTATTTTGTATTTACATTGTATCATAGATCAAATTTATTCGTTCAGTGTATGTTCACTGGTGTTAATATGTCTTTTGATTGAGTTGAGCCATTTCAATTGATATTTTATAGTGTGTCTTTCTATGTTGTGATGTTACACTATTGTTTCAGATAAGGGTGAAGGTTTTGTACCATTAAAAAATTTTAAACCCGCTGCAATTGTTTGCACCTGTCCTAAGTCAGGAATCTGATGTTCAGTAGTTGTCGTTTGTTGATGTGGTTCATAAGTGTTCTCGTTTCTCGTTTTTTATATAGATTAGACTATTGGTTTTCCCGTTTGAATGGTTTTACACTAGTATTTTTTGGGGCCCTTTATAGCTTGCTGTTCGGTGTGAGCCAAGGCTCCGTGTTGAAGACCGTACTTTGACCTATAATGGTTTACTTTTATAAATTTTTACTTGGATGGAGAGTTGTCTCATTGGCACTCATACCACATCTTTTTATATCTATATAAGGTGTTATACTAGCAGCTATTTCCAAAGAATAGCAATATTATTCTGTATTCTTCAAGATAATATCCATTTTGTTGCCAGAGGAATACAAATTTTATTCAAAAACAAGAAGATGTTGTAAACATGACATTGATAAAACTATCTACCAAAGAAAAACATTACGTAGATGCAAGCATCTATAGTACTTGTATGGACTTTAACAATGAGCAAAACATAACAACAATCTGTACAATTGGTAGAATAGGCGTACAGTGACCTGTAGTTGTTAACTTCTATGTCATTTGGTCTCTGATGGACTGTAGTCTGATTTGCAATAATACCACATCTAATTTTTGTATTGACTCGTCAAACCGACAAAAGGCATAAAAAAAAACTAACAACAAAAATTTTAAGACACAAAAAAAGAGTACTCGTATACAATTATAGCTAGTTCAAAGCCAATTATTTAGTGTAATTATGTCATTAACAGTCTAAAAACAAAACACTATAATGTACGAGACCGAAATATAAGTATCGGCAGGATGTAGCATCATAAATATGTTTAACTGTATAGAAATGCATATAATTTTTTTCGACGTTTTTACCATGTGAATACAAGTAAAAAGAAAACAGTGTTCGGTTAAACATATTTCAATTTTCAAAAGCGCAATATCTGGTGAGTATCATCTGCCAAATATCTAGCAACCAACATATTGTACAATTAAAAAAAGGAGGGGAAGAAAAAAAACTTATAACTAATGCAAAACTAAAAGTTCTTTGCATGGTAAGTAGGAAAGACTGAATAATCATAATAAAATTAAAATGTTTATTCGATGGTGAGAGCAAACGACCGACTAATGATGAGAAAAAATTTAAAGGTATTTCCACGGACAGATGGAAAATTTTCTTTAATACCATTTAAAATAAATAAGCTAGACCAAATACCCAACAAATCTACCTTCTAAATCAAGCCAACACCGAAAAAAACCACTTAAATGTTCAAGTTATGTTAGATCCATTTCAAACTTTTATTGATATTCTTCTATAGATAGTATTCACCTTTTGGACTACTGACATCGACGTCTTTCTTTCCAGACTTTACCTCTGAAAATAACGATGTAAATACAATGGACACGCTAACTCTTTCTCTCATTTATAAAGTCTTAGTAAAAAGAACAAAAATATATTCAAAAATCAACATAAAAAAGTAAAAAAAAACTCTGGAAAAGGCTACACACACATCACTAACACCAAGATGGTAATGTAATTAGCTAGAGTCGCATTTTGTATAAAACATGCATTATTGTCCCTAATTTTTCACATTAGATAATTATACGAATAAGGTCAGTACTGATTATTTTCAATCGTTCATGACCTGAAATGTCTTTATATGGGCAATTGAAAGAAATTGCTTGGTTTTAGTATTGCGGTTGTTAATTAACTGATAAGAAAATGCTGCATTTTAAAAAAGGCTTGACAAAAAGAATGTACGATAATATCTAATGACTTTATTATGCACCAAGCTCGATTGGAAAACTATTGATATTACCTTGTTCAATCTGTTCAACCGTTGTTTCAAGTATTGCTATTTTGCTAGCATTTTCTGCACTTGATTGCTCAACTAAGAAAAAAGAATGAAAGCATATTAACAAATCTTGTAAAACAAGTAAAAAAAAAAGCATCTATAAAAAGACTAAACACTTTTTGTTAATATCAGGCTTGTTTTGTAACTTGCTATACTCATCATAATACCAGAATTAGAACTATGTACGCCAGTTGCACGTTTCTTCTTTAAATGAATCACAGTGGCGCTCGATTCAAAAATTTTAAAAGGCCGAAAAAACTACGAAGTTGAAGAGTATCATCTAAACTCACACCAACGTATCACTGAAAATCATGCATAAACAGTATATTTAAGGGGTACAGAACACCTAAGGGAGTTAACTCTTGAAAATGAGCTGAACGTTTTAATAACATACTATTAGTAAGGAGACATCAAGCTTTTCATCGATCAAAATTAGTGTTAGTCAAACTGCTATATATCAAACCAAATTATTCCTGTAAATGGTGTGGTTCAAATTTCTAGTCATTTAGTTTATAACAGGTCAGAGTAAATATTTTGTCAAAACTTTATGAAAATTAAACGAGCCAAATCTAGTTAAGTCAAAGTGTTGGGTACCCTCTTAATACAACAACTGATATGAATAAAATTTAATTGGAAAAGTCACTTTAGAAAGTTATCGAAATGAGTTTATTCCCAATAGTACATGACCTAAAATGTCTAATTAAATAATTATGAATCAGGAATTTTGATCGGACATATTATAAGGATTGTATATAAACTGTTAACTGGTAAAAATGTACTACCAGTTGTTGCTTTTCCAAAAATGTTGCGTATAAAAAAATTGCCCATAGAAAGAACGGTAATTGTGTAATGTCTTTGTATTGCACCAAGATCTATTATGAAACAATTTTTATTACCCGTTACCTTTTCCCATGTCTTCAACAGTTGTTTCTAGTTTTGCTATTTTGCTAGCGTGCTCGACTGATCGTTTGCGATTTCGATGAATACCCATCCTAAGATTCAGGTGTTCCATAATGGCTTTGAAGTCTAAAACTTTAGTTTTGGCGTCAGCCGCATCTGTAATATCTTGTTGGTTTCCTAAACCATTAATGGCCTTAAGAATATAATTAGAGCATGCATAAAAATTATATTTTTCAAAATAAAAGAAATATGACTAAAAGTTTTCTTTAACATGATCTTCATGCATTTAATTCGACTATGACAGTGAAGCAACTTCGTCCCCGAGAGTATCACCAGCCCAGTAGTCAGCACTTTGGTGTTGACATAAATATCAATTATATGGTCATTTTTATAAATTTCCTAATTACAAAAGTTGGAATTTTTCGAAATACTAAGGATGTTCTTGTTCCAGGCATAGATTACCTTAGCTGTATTTGGCACAACTTTTTTGGAATTTTGGGTCCTCAATGCTCTTCAACTTTGTACTTGTTTGACTTTAAAACTATTTTGATCTGAGCGTCACTGATGAGTCTTATGTAGACGAAACGCTCGTCTGGCGTATTAAATTATAAGTCTGGTACCTTTCATAACTATTTAGATAACTTTGATTTGGCATCATCAAACTTTAGATTTTGATTTTTGATTTTTGGTGTTTTAACGCACCGCTTTTGGGCTATTTCGTGGCGGCCAGTTTTTATTGGTGGAGGAGGCCGGAGTGCCCGGAGAAAACCACCGACCGTCGATAGGAAAACTGACAATCCTAGTCATTTAAGATTGCAGCCGAGTGCACCCGCACGATCGGGGTTCGAACTCACAACCTCAGTGTTGACTGGCTAGTGATTAGTGTATTAACTACTTAGCCCACTCGGCCACCGAGGCCCCTTCAAACTTTATAAGAACGTAACATTGAATAATATTTTGATAGCAGTCTGTTTGGTTTATTAACGATGGAATGAGCCCATTTTTGACTTGCAAAAAAATCTCTTCTTTTTGCCTCTATATGCATCCGACCATTGATGTGACTCCAGCCAGTTGGATATGAATTGTGATGAATTGTGTAGTTACAAATTGACAATTATCAGTTCAAAGTTGACATTCTCAGTTCCGAATTTGCGTTTCTAACTTCCAATAAACTAAACATAGATACCAGCATTGCCAAATACAACTCAGGTAATTTATCCTTGTGTAGAAATTCTTTAGTGTTTCGAAATGTTTGTAAGTTAGAACTTAGTAATGTCTATATATAGAATTTATCTATATTTTAAATCTTTTTTGGTTTGATCCGATCTTTAACGTTTGTATTAGGTTGCGAAATTTGAATATTTGACTTCGATTTTTATAGGCAACAGCCCTAACATGAGTTGTAGCCGAGAAACACCAACGAGTACTAAAGACAATTGAAAATCTGTCGATTTTTTCTTAGGCAACGCCAATGGCGTAGACGAATGACGAAATGTATTCTCTTTCTACACGACTGAGAAAAACCCACTCGATAAGCGTAAAATGAAAAATTGTCACAAAAAACGATCAAAGCAAAATTGTAGAAATGATTATAGTCATTTTTACTGTGTGATCGTTATCGTATTTGGTGTGTTCATCCCTGGCGTCATAATGGCGCAATATAAAATGTGTTCGTTGCGTAACACCTGCTGAAAAAGGTTAAAAGATGAAATAATCATACCATATCCATATCAATCCATATTGTGTTGAAATCAGTATCGGATAGTTTGCCATCCTTTGAATGCGAAACAATGAAATTTTTATAATATTTTATACGAGCTATGTGAGCACCATAAGACAAATCACTAGATTGTGGTAAGGCATCAAATCCATTCGGTGTTGGTTGAGGGACCTTTGGTGGTAAATTTCGTAGAAGACAAATCATTAAGGTGACATCTAAATTAGCAGAAGAAACTACAGGTGCCCCTACAAAAAAGTATAAAAATAAAATATTTCATCGTTTTCTTCACCTTTTTCCTTCACAAAGGCTTAAGTGATAATCCAAGGATTTCCTAATTAATTATCCATTTTAAACCTTTTTAACTTGGTATTTGTCAAGTGTGTCCGCTAGAAAAGGCTAAATTTGGTTATGAGAAGATTCAAAAGCATCCAAGGCAGTGGGAGTTAGGTCTGGTTTTAAAGAGTTTCTACTGCCAAAAAAACCTTTTTGTATAGGGTCTTTCTTACAGGAGTAAACATACATTTTATTTTATTTCATTTGTATCTCTTCTAAGGTAACTAAATAGATAAACGAGGTAAATTTTAAATTTTGTGCTCCTATTACGACTTATGATAATAATACACACGTTTTTACCAATAGCAAGTGTTTATTATCAATTACTGTGATTGGATAACGGCATGGTAAAATTGATTCTTTTCGACGACTATTTTAATCATTTTTTTTTAAAGTAAATTACCTGTAGGAGGGTATAAAATATCCCATTGCTCCTGGTACAATACTCTCCTTTGTCCTCTAGGGGGTTTGTACAGGCTTGAAAGTATTGCCTTATTTGGTGGAGATGACAGATCTGATGGCAAATTAGAATGGACACTGTCAAAATACCTCCTTAGCGCTGTTGTTCCTACTCGATAGTTTAAGTAAACAACGCGAAGAAAATTATCCTCTTCTTTGGTAGCCATGTTTTTCTGGATAAAGTTTCCAATTACATATCAGGTAGCATGTCTCTGTCTTTTTCAACACACTGTTTTGTCCTTTCAGAGTGTGTTCGTCATACTGTTGTCTTTAAATGATATATACAAAAAGAAAATAATAATAAATAACACACAAAGGTTGTATAACTAATTTTACATAATTCACGTGTAACATTTGGTACGGTAACTTTTCAATTTTTTTTTAAAAAGGCAAGCAAACCTCTGTAAACTTATTCGCTTGTTTGGATATAACCAAACCCCCTATCATTATCTTTTCGTTCATATCGTTTTCTATTCCTAACATGTTTTTTGTTTTGTATCTCAGACTCTGGAATAATGAAATCATTTATATTATGTGCTGTTTAAAAAAGAAATGGTCATAAAACAAAGTTTTAAATTGGTCGTTTATGACCTGTCGATAAGTTGCATTTATTTTTCAGTTTTTTGTAAAAAGTAAAATCACAAAAATAATGAACTCCGAGGAAAATTCAAAACGGAAATTCCCTAATTAAATGGCAAAATCTAAAGCTTAAACACATCAAACGAATGGATAACAAATGTCATATTCCTAACTTGGTACAGGCATTTTCTTATGTAGAAAATTGTGGATTGAACCTGGTTTTATAGCTAGCTAATAATGTTCTAGGAAGAGACATTGTATTCTACTTTTCTTTTTCCTGCCCTGCCAGGTAACGGAAATCTTACTTGATAATTTTGATGCACCTTTAACTAACTTATTTCAGTTGATATTTTATAGTGTGTCTTTCTATGTTGTGATGTTACACTATTGTTTCGGAAAAAGGGTGAAGGTTTGGTACCATTAAAACGTTTAAACCCGCTGCATTTGTTTGCACCTGTCCTAAGTCAGGAATCTGATGTTCAGTAGTTGTCGTTTGTTGATGTGGTTCATAAGTGTTCTCGTTTCTCGTTTTTTATATAGATTAGACCGTTGGTTTTCCCGTTTGAATGGTTTTACGCTAGTAATTTTTGGGGCCCTTATAGCTTACTGTTCGGTGTGAGCCAAGGCTCAGTGTTGAAGACCGTACTTTGACCTATAATGGTTTACTTTTATAAATTGTTACTTGGATGGAGAGTTGTCTCATTGGCACTCATACCACATCTTCTGATATCTATTAATCAAGAACGCTCAAACCTAAAAATTAAAAGGCAAAGGAAATATAAGTACTTCTGAAATAGATAAGATCGCCATCCAACAAACGAACATCTCAATAGACTATTTTCATATTACCGACTTTTGACTCCGGATTATATAATTTTTCGACAAGTTATCTTTTCTGTGGTTAGACATCCTGGTACTCGGTCAAGTAAGAGCAACCAAAAGAAGAAAAATCAAACACATAATCCGTGCAATTTGAGGGGAAGTTTTCTCGTGTTAAGAAAATATAAAGCAGTGTAGTTTTCCCCATAAATTATATCGATTAAAAGCTTGATTTTACTTTTTTATGTTGCTCTTACTTCACCGAGTACCAGGATGTCTTACCACAGAGTAGGTAACCTCGAAAAAATATAAACTCCGAAGTCAAAAGTCGGTAATATGAAAAAGGTCTATTATATTCCTGATAAATCCTCCTGCTTATCCTTAAAGAAAATCAAATGGTCGATCTAAAACACAGGGGCAGAAAGTTTGCATTCCAATCTGCTACATATGGACCCCTCATGCAGAGAGTTGTGGCAATAGCTTATATTTAATTATATACTTCATAGTTTGCATGAAGACTCGATTTAGTAATAAATTATATAAGTCAATTGCCTTGATATTTTTTTGATTATTTATGTTTGTTTCCAAAAATGAAATAATATAAAATAAAATATAAATATTAAAATGAAAAAAATATATGTTAGATATAAAAATTTGTACACGAGATCCACAATATATGAATCATTGGTAAATTCAGGGGACGTGCCGGGGGTTCGAACCTTTTGATAAGGGTGGATAAGTCACATGCAGAATGATATCCACACCTATATAAAAGTATTACGATATAGCAAAGCGTTTACAATATGTTTACCAACATTCAAGTTTGACACACTAACATGAGCAACACGACGGGTGCCACATGTGGAGCAGGATCTTCTTACCCTTCCGTAACTTAAGACCACCCCCTTTTTTGTTGGAGTTCGAGTTACTCAGTCTTTGGTTTTTCTATGTTGTGTTTTGAGCCCTGATATTTTTTCTTCTGGTCTTTTTTCTTTCTTTTTTTTTTGCAATGGCTTTGTCAGTTAATTTTCGACTTATGAATTTGGTATCATTCGCCTCTCTTAGGGTGTCCAATTCGTAACCAGCATAATAGTTCTTCAAACCATAAACTTAACCTTGGTTAATTGAACCAATATACTATATATTACATAAGTGTTCAGAATTCAAGCATCATCTGATTCTTACAACGCATTTTTGTTCTTTGCATATATTTTCCATCATTATTATGATTTTATGCTAAAGAAAATTCATAGTAAGTCCTCCCTTTACAATATCAGCGTTGTATATTGTTTGAAATGAACTTTTTTATTATCAGTTTTTTTAAAACTCATTTTAAAAAAGGTTTACACGGACATGGCATTTCTCAAATCCGTACACTATTGGTTCCTCTCAACGTATCTCGGAATTTGCTATAGCTTAATTCAGGGATACCAATTTTTTTGTCTGCAACTTCTCATCTTTAATCCTTATAAATAACCTTATAGACATTTTCTCTGAATCTTACCTATATAATCCCATTCCACATATACACTTCCTATTTTTTATATGATCTGAATTATTTTGAGTGTTCTATAATAGACTTTGTCATTGCTCATTGTTTCATATGGTTATCATTTTGTGGGCTGGGCTGTATACTGGGAACAGATCTAGTTCTGAATAGGATGGAAGATAATATATATTGTATCGTACGCTGAGTGTCCTAACATGTAATTGACAAAACATTTTACTTTTCCCTGCTGTAATTTACATTTTACGTAATAAAGATGTAAGCTTATTAAATATAACTCTACAGAATATAATCCAGAAACTGCCCAAACATATAACAGTCGATATAATATATTAGTTCTGAGAAAATATCGAAAACGATACAATGCACGGGGAAGGTGAAACTAATGTACTGAGTTGTTTTCCGTTCTGGATAAATCATAAGTATTTGAATCCGTCCTTGTTGTATTTAATTTGATGTCACCACCTTGATATTAACTGTTGACTGATGTTGTGTATATAAAATCATATAAATTAAATACATCTTATTTTAAGAGTCGAAAGACTCGTAAGCAACATTAGTTGTCGCATATAACTTTTTGTACAACAGTTTATATATAAACTGATTTCACGTATTTATACAAGCGAAACACAGATATTCTGTAGAACATATACATGCTAAAAACACGAAGCATAGCGTGCCCCATAATATACCCAAAACAAATGTATTTTTTATCATTCTCGTCAAGATCGGAGAAAAATAAGAATATAAATAAAATATCATTAACGGTGCAAATTTCCGGGGAGATACATTGCTTAATTTTGAAAAGACCTGTAAATAGAAGTAAAGAAATATTTTTTTTAAATATTAAGGCTAGATTTGATTGACAGGATGCAAAGTAAACGCTCTTTATTATTAAAAAAGGTACGAAGGAATTACATCCTACCCTAAATTGAAATAGGACGGTATCTAAATACTCGACGAACTTTTTGTGCTTATATAAGATTTTCACAGTATATATATCTGGTACTAATACTCATATAAGACTTATACAATTATTACCTGGTTTTAAGATTTTGTTTGCTTTGCTATCTTCCTCATTTCTGTGTTTTTGGCAGTATTCAACATGTTCAGCTTGCTTTGGATCATGACTTACTGCACGACATTAGAAAAAATAGGAATTTTCAGGATATAAAGTCCTAGTATAAAGAAAAATATTTGATACTATAAATTGGTTAAATTGATTCGGACATCACGTAAATTACAGCTAAACCTTAAAATATCGTAAATAAACATCTAGACAAACATTGCTTGTATTAAGTGTTTCCAAGTCAAACGGTTAAATGATTATCTAAAAAGAACCGTATAAAAGTATGTTAAGAGGGTACCCAACGTTTTGAATAAAATAAATTTGGCTCGTTTAATTTTCATAAATTTTGACCCAATATTTACACTGATCTGTTGACAAAAATAGAAATAATTCAAGAAATTTAAACCACCCAATTTACAAGAATAATTTCATTGGATATTTGTTAGTTTGACAAACACTAATTTTGGACATGGAGAAGCCTCATTTCTTTTTACTTATAGTATTTGATTTAAACGTTCAACTGATTTTGAAATAGTTAACTGCCTTAAACTTGTGTACAGCAATGCACATGAAAAGTTACTGCCGGTTTCCATGCTATATACTTCCTCATATGAAACCTGCTGTTGAAAACACAACTGAACTTGTTTATTGCTTGGACTGTTTTGAAAAAAATGCTTATGACAGATTTCAATTTCAGTTTAATGTATAAAAGCTGTTATATTTACATGATATATGTAATGTACAAACAAACGCTTATCCTTAATATATCAATGTTCTTATTATACTCCCGGTTTCGGATTTATTCTTGACGTTACAAGGCATGCAAGAGCATGATGTATAATTTAGTGAGCTTTATTCTTAGTTTCTCTTTTTCAATTTGATGTGGTTTATTTTTATAGTTGCTTATTATGCGATAAGTAGTAATGCTGTGAATGATAATACTATTTACCACAAAACCAATCAATACTCAAAATGAGTGTAACGCCAGACGTCTACCAGGACTCATGAGTGAGCTAAATCAAATAAAAAGTTGAAGAGCATTGATAATAAAACATTCCAAAGTTCTACCCATTACAACTAATGGTATCTATGCCTGGGAGTAGATAACCCTAAGTATTTTTAATAGCTCAACATTTTATAAAACAATAATTGGCAGATAATCCTATAATAAACAATAAATAAATATCGGTGTATATGAATTGAGATTAGACAATTCATAATATCATGTATTCCATGCGAGTCACTGGTGTAAAATTGTGACATGCATATTTATGAAGGTTAAATTTTAATTCAATTTCAATTTGTCAGTATCTAACAAATGGTATTTTCTGCAGACTTCGGTGTATAGTGCATGTCCACTTTTTATATCAAATTAATTAAGTAGTGATCACGTTTCACTTGAGCATTTACCTTTGTGCGACTTTGCAACAAGTATATCAATAGAAAAATAGTACGTTAACAGTTGTTGCACAGACACATTTTGTGAGTAGAGTCACTCATGCATTCAGCGAGTTCAAAGGTACTTTATCGTACACCGTATGACTAAATTACCTGTTTTTTTATAAATATAAATTATATGAACAGTGTTCGCAAATTTCTACTTATGTAAAAGCTCACTATGTCCGAAAATGCTAAAATGAAATAAAGTGGCTACGAATTTGCCTATTTTCAAGAGTAATTGTAACCATAAAATGTTTCCATGTACAAACCCCACAGTGTAATTTGCCTATTTTCAAGAGTAATTGTAACCATAAAATGATTTCACGTACAAACTCCACGGTTAAATTTGTTTAGTAGCTACGCTAAAACCTTCCTAGTTTATATCTAATATTTTCTTCAAGTATTTTGTTCATGTTGAATTGTGATAGCGCAAAATCAGTCTCAACGTCAAATAAACTATCACCCTTTTTGGACATTGGGATTGAAAATAAAAACATTGAATATACCCAAATATTGCATTAATGAAATTTGATTTCTAAAATATGTGGATCCAAAAATTTATAACAAGAAAAAATCCATCAATTTCAGTACATTTTATTCCCCTTACAAAAAAAGAGAAACAGTTTTTTATTGATATATTTTGTTTTTGTTTTATTGATTTCATATTTATACAGGTATATTTATGTTTGTCTAATTTCTCTTTTTTATCTATTTATTTTGTTTCTTTGTGTGGTTTTGTTGGGTGTTTTTTAATTATTTTGGTGCGTATGTTTTTTTTTCCTGGAGTGGACAGGTATATATATATATTATTTTGGTGCGTATGAGCAATACCCTCACCCCCATTCCACCCCACGCACACACAAAAGTGCACTTACATAGACACACACACACACACATACACTTTCAAAATAACGGAGGGAGCAAAAACATAATTCTTTGTTGGGTTTTGTATGTGTGAACTCATATTTGGTTTATATTTTTCGCAATGGAAAGTTAGATATTAATTATATTGCAGGGGATTTAACCAACATCTAAGAAAAATAGAAAAAGGTCGTAATTTTCGTTATTTTTTTTTTTTTTTTTTTTTGGCCTATAACTTTAAGAAGTAAGCTCCCCTTTTCAGCCTACTCCTACGTCACGGTTGTGTAACACAGTGATCAGCAGTAATTTTACTTGGACACAACTAAAAGAATGGAGAAGCGCTAGTGTTCACGAAAAATCCCTAATTCACCAAAGACTGAATATCTCCAAACATCGTAGTACATAAACCGTTAAATAATGAATAAATGTTTCCCAACCAATTGTCGTTTTTTTTTTTATATAAAATTTTAGACTCTTCAAATGCTTCTTTAATGAGGGAGTTATTTTGTTCTGATAGTATGACCCAAAATTTTGACATATTAAGAATAACCTCAACAGATAGGGTTATCACCCCCAACTCTCCCATCACTGCCAGACTAGTTGATCTTCTAGGTAGAGATTTTCTAAAATTGCACATGTAATTTTTCAATAATTAAATCTTTACACATTTGGAAAAAATACTTATCCCCTTTTGATTGTAATTTATTTGAAGAGAATCGGCCCAAAATGTCTGAGCCATACAATAAAATTGGCTTCAGGTTGTGGTCAAAAAGATGTAAAAGAGTTTAAAATTAGGTTTAAGATAACTAAAATAGCTTCTGAATTTTAAGAAAACTTTTAATGCTTTATCATATACATTGAATATAGCATCTGTAATCTGCCTGAGACAGTGAATATAACGCCAATATGATTATATTTCTTTCATTATGAATAAGTTGGCCATCAAATGTGAATTTTGCCATGATATTCTTCCTGTGTTATTAAAGATTTACACTTTGGTTTTCTCATATTAATTTCCAGTACCCATTTATAACAATAATCCATAAAACTCTGCAAACAGTTTTGTAGTCCAGATGAAGTTTCCAAAATCATAATGAAGTCATCTGCATACATTAAACAGTTAAGGATACTGTTGTTTGTCAAAATTCGGTAACAGTTAGAATAAGAAATCTTTATAAAAAGTGTAAACAATGTAGGGCTAAGGTTATCCCATTGACGCCCATCAATAACTGATGGGAAGTTTTCAGTTAGTGTGTTTTTATTAGTTTTTATACATATCTTTAATTACACTACTAAATAAATCTACCAATGGACACAGAATTACTATTAAACGGCTCAAATATGATTTCAAATGAAGAAAACATTAGTTTATTTCTCATGGTACAAAGGTTCATTATTAAATCTAAAAGGTTTAGAAACTAATAATTCACACAATATACCTGTAAGCATTTCATCTTATCAGTTGCATTTTTCATTTCTTTTTCAGTTCATTATGTTAAGTAACTCAACTGACATTATGAATATTTTTATTATGTAACAGATCATGTATTTTTGATTTATTTGTGTATATTGTATCTAATTTAACAAGGAGACAGATTGACATAAGCACTTGTTGCTTGTTTCTGAATCCTTTTGTGAATGTAAATATATATTGTAATTGTATAATTCATAATAAAATATTGTTTACACTAAATAAATTACTCAATCCGAGCTCCCTTTATTTGAAAATCAAGGCTAAGTGCCAAACCTTTTCGAAGCCTTTTTTTTAAATATCAACAAAAACATGTTTAGAGCCGTTTTTGTCCTTGCTCAGTATATTTATCAATCAAGGTTTTGAGTACAAACATGTGGTTACTAGTTCGTTTTCCTTTACAAAATCATATCTGCTCTGGACCAACTATATTTCTTTTAGTTATAAACTTTTTTAATCTATTATTATATTCTTTCTTAAAAGAGTTTTCCTATAGAACTACCTATTGTGATGCCTCTAAAATTGGAGGGGGTCATCTCTTGATACACTTTTATGTACTGGAACAATAAATCCTTTACCAAATATTTCAGAAAATTTCCAGTTGCTAACACTTTGTTAAAAAAAATGTACAAAATGTTGAAGCGAATACAATTGGCTGCACTTGAGCATCTTGTTTATTATGGAATCAAAGCATCTGGATTTGTAGTTTTTAGTGATTTGACTGCTTCATTTATCTCTTTTTCTGTAATTTTATTATAATCCAATTCTTTGAAAATTTAATACTTTTCTGGGTTATTTAGTGAATCTATTATTTCTTTCATTTACAAGTTAGGAGTTTGAATTAAGCATTTTAAAATGATGTAACCCATCTGAGTTTGATATATCAGATGTATCTCCTTTCGGAGAGGAGACATGATACATTGTCACTAAAGTATATTAAATGGATTTTAATTAATACTGACGCTTGAAAATTTTTAATCATCAGATTAGTGGATGTGTCTGTCAATAATAGCTGATTATCTCTAAACATAGTTAACAGCTATACAGTTCTGTTAGGGTGTATGGGCGTAACTTTGTTATGGCATTGAATAACTCTTTGTTTAATACACGAGGTTGTCTTGCAAAAAGTAATCATTTTTATGTACATTAATGTGTAGTTTGTGTACATAGAATAGTCATCATTTTTTAAAACTGATGTCATTTTTTCATCAATAAACAATACATTTCGTCGTTAATTCTGATTTTACTTTTTGGAGAACACGGAAGTCATTATAACTTACGCATTAAACTGTTTGTGTCAAGTGTTCATTTCATGCAACCAGTATGTCTAAAATATTTATACTTACTTATTTGTTATTAAATCAACGGAACAAAAATCTTCGAGACATTTTAAAACAACATTGTCATATGAAGATTTACACATCTGCAGTTCAAACTGATAACATTCATGTGTAAACAATTGATGTATCATAAGATCCAGGTAATGATGACACGATCGTATTTATAAGTGGTATTTGTACACTAACATGACTAATGTTTACGGTTTTAGAATTCAATCATTTATAATATGAGATTTTTGTGTATATTTTCATCACAGCACTCTACGAAATATGATCACCAAAAACCAGTTAAATGAAAGTTATGGACTCGATCATGGAGAGTTCACACTTACTGCAAAGTATATAAATTACAACTTTTGATTAAGAAATTCTGTCAAAACTAGATTTGTAATTGCTAGCAATAACGGATGGCACCCTTCCCCCATTGCCAGGGTAACGGCAGCCATTTTGAAAATTCCAAAGTCAAAGAGCACACCTACACATGCTAATTATCATTTTTGTAAAGTTTTATTAAGTTTGGAGCATTTAGAAATTTTTGAAATACTCTGGAGCATATTGATTTTACGGAAATATTTGCTGTTTCCATGGTAACGGCGGCCATCTTGAAAATGCCATAACCCTATTGCAAATCTGAACATACAGGTTAAAAATATTGCATAGTTCCATTAACATTGGTTCATAAAATTCCGAGATATAAGCTGGACAAAAAAAGTAGAAGAAAAAAAATAAGAAAAAAAGAAACGTAGAATAACAATACGGCACCCCAACTCCGTTGAGGGTGCCATAATTAGTATGTTTACATTTTTGTACATGAACATTTATTATCATACAAGAATTTACAACATTGACTATTTGTACTTATTTTTATAATTTTAATATCATATAAAATCCACCGGCACTGCCATAAAATTATACAACTGCCCGGTTTATTGTTTGTATCTCGTGCAAAACCATTCAATCGGACTTGGACTTCTTTTGAACTGACTTTTACTATGCGTATTGCTGTGAGTTTGTTTATTCTAGATTGGCTGGAGGTATAGGGGGAGGGTTGAAATCTAAAAAAAAACATGTTTAACCCCGCCGCATTTTTGCGCCTGTCCCAAGTCAGGAGCCTCTGGCCTTTGTTAGTGTTGTATGTTTTTTTTTAATTTTAGTTCATTTATATGTTTCACTGAACTAGTACACATTTTTGTTTAGGGGCCTGCTGAAGCCCGCCTCCGGATGCGGGAATTTCTCGCTGTTTTGAAGACCGATTGGTGGTGTTGGTCTGTTTTCTGCTCTTTGGTCGGGTTGTTGTCTCTTTGATACATTCCCAATTTCCATTCTCACTTTTAATGTAAATGTATTTGTCTATATCTTTAAGATTAGAGAATACACAGCGAAGCTAGAAACCATACATACGGAACTTTCACAAGGTAACTTCGCTCTGTATTCTCAAGTTAAGACTGACTGGTTTTGATATCTTCCGCCTCTCTTTTATCAGGTTAGGTTTTATCTTTGTGTGTGTTTTAAGGAACAAACGAGAATACTATCCCTGAAGATTTGTTGTTTCTTAATAGTTTTAATCTATCAACTTTATATTATTTCAAGAACGATTTTAGTGAACGAGCCAAACACTGTGGTTTTTTTGTTTTTGTTTTTTTTTTTTTGGAGGTATTCGATTTCGATTTTTCTAACCTGAATCTTATTACATAATTATGTATTGACTTTATTTTGACTTGACAGCTTCGTATTATTATGACCTTTTCAACCGGGCCATAGTTCTACTCTACCTTTAAGTTCACATTCCAAACTTTTTTAAATGTATTCTCATCTGCCGTTTTGCTTCTTAACATATAAAGCATTTATTAATGAAGTAAAATAAGGTAGAAACGCTCTTTTCACATAAGATTAGAAACATAGCGAAAATCAATTAATGAAAATATTTTATTTTCATGAAGTAAACAAAGTATAGGCTTTGGAATAAAACTTTCATTTCCCTTGGGAAATATGAATTTTCTTGGGTGGACAAATCTCCCTAAGATTTGTCCTATTCGTTTTTAAGCTCTTCATTTTTTAATAAGTTTTGGAATTTCAAATATTTCGGCCTCGATCATCACTGAAGAGACATTAATTGTCGAAATGCGCATATGGTGCAGACAAAAATGTTACCGTTAATGTTATTATCCTTGACCTAAGGGAAATAAATGTATAAAGTTCACCTTTCAAGAAGTAAATATCAGTCACGTGTCCCCGCGATAAGAGTACAATGCTACAGAATTTTTCATAAAATTAAGACAATACAAGTATATTGAACCGTACGTAACTAAAGATGATACATTGATTCAAAAGAATCACCATACGCCAACAAACATTTTGTTAGTGTGAAATTGTCAACATAAGTCACGTCCGGTCTGTGTTTTTGTTGGATATTTTTCTGCTTTTCTAATTAATTAAGCCCTTTCAGCTGATTTTTACAGTTCGTTCTTATGTTGTACTATGGAACGCCATAACTGTCTTATAGTGTAAATATTGAATGTGTTTTGTCGCTTTGTATTTACGTCCTGTCATTTCTTCTTTATGTTATGTGTAAGTGCCTTTATTTCCTGACACTGCAGCTCTGTGTTATGTCAAATTAATTATTTGTTTTGTCAAAGAATTGTATGATATGTCATTGCTATTCTTTGTTGTGTGCAATATGCATTACATTATGTTGTAACTACTGCATATTCTGTGAATACCTCTAAACTTTATGATCA
Source organism: Mytilus californianus (assembly GCF_021869535.1). NCBI lineage: Eukaryota > Metazoa > Mollusca > Bivalvia > Mytilida > Mytilidae > Mytilus > Mytilus californianus. Next base: position 9,659,535 of record NW_026262604.1, on the reverse strand, counting down.
ACCACCTTTACGTTCTTTCACATTTCCTCTATGTTGTGTCCATTCTTCCTTTAAGTAAGTCAGTTAATAATTGCGTCCTGTCTCAAATGTGATTGTTATGTTGAATATTCTAAACGTTTTGTTTTGATACATCTTTGTTCTATGAAAACCTCATGATATTATATTTTAATAGCTTTATGTTGTTTATACATATGTATCTTCTGTGAAAAATATAACATATCATGGTATAGCTTATATGCGTTTTGCCAAACAGTTGATACTTTCTGTTAACATTCAAGATGTCATGTGAATCTACTGGTACGTTCTGTGCAAACACGTATTACATTATGTGCAAACACCTATTACGTTATGTGCAAATACGTATTACATCATGTGCAAACACCTATTACGTTATGTGCAAATACCTATGACATTATGTGCAAACACCTATTTCGTTAAGTACAAATACCCATAACATTATGTGCAAACACCTATTACGTTATGTGCAAATACCTATTACATTATGTGCAAACACCTATTACGTTATATGCAAACACTTATTACGTTACGTGCAAACAGTGTAAAGGGAAAACCGTAATGAAAGAATGTAAACAAACATGCACTAGAAGATAATTAGTAATGACTGGTTCTTAAAGAACAAACCAAATACACCAAATCATTTAACAATTGTTAAGGAAAAGTTTGATTAACAAATGAAAACGCATGAAAGATATAAAAAAATATTGTTGCTCTGTCAATTCATCTATTTTTCACCTGCTCCTTGTGATATGTGTTGATTGTTTATCAAAATCACGATCCGGTAAACCTCTACACCAAGCTTAAGCTCGAAAGTTAATTAGCTTGTGATCAACAATCAAAGAAAGAACTATTATTTGTTGACGGTACGTTATAGATTCCTAATAATGTAAAATTACGTACATATCGGATTTAGTTTAGTGTATATGAATGCATAGTTTCAATTATTTCGAAATAATCATAATTATAAGAAACTCGTTTCATATGACTCTAAGCATTTGCCTTTGTCAGCTTTGATGGATTTCCATTTTTTTTTTCTAATTTACACATCATATGAGTACTTCGAATATATATTTCCCATCAGCGAAGTATCCAACAAAATAAAAAGTTCAAAGGTATCAATGTATCCATAAACACCCAAAAGAATACCAATATGAAAGTTCCAACTATCTCACTGATTATGCATCGCAAGAATAAACTTGAGAATGTAAAAATTCCTATAGCTATTACTTAATTGAAAATTAGCGTAATCATAATCATGTGGATCTAAATAATTCCAAGTCTACTTTTGTAGTTCGTTTAATTTTTGCATTTACAAATAGGGCAATTATCTGGCCCGAATGTTATTCCAACGTTACATGGAGCAACACATCTTATTGGTGGACACACGTTTGAATCTGTTGTAGCTATTGGTACTTTTGTTGTCAGGATGGCTTTTGTTGTCACAGGAGCTCTGGTTGTTGGTAAAGGTCTGACAGGAGCTTTTGTTGTAAGAACCAACGGTTTTATTGATGTTGCTGAAATTAAAAAGACTAACAACTTCTAGGAATGAAACAATAATTCAGCAAGTCAAGAATATAAAAACTTTTAAAAAAAAAACTCGCAGCAATTTTAAGAAAATAGAATTAAGAAATGTAATGATTTATGTTGGTAAAGGTGTGACAGGTGCTTTTGTTGTAAGAACCAACGGTTTTATTGATGTTGCTGAAATTAAAAAGACTAATAACCTCTAGGAATGAAACAATAATTCAGCAGATCAAAAATATAAAAACTGTAAAAAAAAAAAAAAAAAAAAACTCGCAGCAATTTTAAGAAAACAGATTAAGAAATGTAATATTTTATGTAATAACAACCACCATTTTTTTTTTAATTTTCGTTTCTTGTCTCTTCAATGCATGCCTAGCTGAAAACGTTTAATTTTCTCCTTCTGTGATTACCTCAGGTTTTGTTTAAGCTTGATTTGCCTCCTCTCAAGGATGTTCGCTCCTCTTGTTTTTGTTTTTTTGCTAGATATTCGGAATCCTCTGGTTTTATCAATGTAGTGCCTTTAAAAATTTTGCCCGCTAACCCCTACTTTTCTTTTCATAATTTTATTACATATAGTTTAAAAAGCCATATTTGAAAATCTTATAAAATCCTTGTTATTTTTTCATTGTTTTTGAAAGAAAAAAGGTGCCAATGTTAAATGTATGAAAAATCTAGAGAGAATCATTTCCCGCCAAATTTTCAATAGCTTATATCTCGAAAGCAAACACACGGACCCTTCATTTTTTTCTGCTATTTTAGTTTATTCATGTATATACTATCAATTTATAACAGTCTTTTAAAAAGCTTGTTATTTTGAAACAGAGTAGCGAACATCCTTAAACAATTAGATACGAAGATCAGTTTACAACAGATAGATGTTTAATGTTTAGTGCGCAATCGCTCAAACAATCAAAAGCGCCAGTTTCTGTATGGTTCTGTCGCTTGATATTTGATTTATTTTGTTTGTTTTTTATCTTTGTTCTTTATGTAAAGGTGTTGTCTGTCTTTCGTCGACTTCTGATCTATTTCCTTTTTCTTAATAAAAGGAAGGGATATTGTCTATAATTTTTTATTCGAGCGTGACTGACGAGTCATATGTAGACAAAATGCGCGTGTATCATTCACAGTTGTAATCCTGTATCTATGATGAGTTTGTCTGTACATTCATAATACAAACTACATATTACACAAATTGCAAAAACCTAAAACAAAAACAAAGGAACAACATTTGTATTGCCATTCTTAACCTCAAATTATCGCGAGGTCAGATCACACCTCACTTCAAGTCCAAAATACCATTGCCTCCCTGTGAGTAAACTTATAACTGAATGTCAGTCATTACTCATCATCTGTGCAATGAGCAACACAACAAGCGGACAAATATACTTTTAAAGCATAACATTTTCAGAAATTGCCTTAAAATTTACCGCGACGTACATTAAAAATACAATCATTTTAACATTTTAACAGTTTTTGTTACTACTATTAAATCTAATAATGATTAAGAGTACTGTAAGCGCTTAGATGAGTTATATACTAGCACAGAGATTTGTGTCGGTTGAAAGCTCATTAGAGCTTATGTTATGTCCTTGTTTGTATACTTTGCCGACTCTAAATAAAGCTTGCTTATTTATTTATTTATTTATTTATTTTATATTTATTATTTTTTCTACGACTGCAAAAGTTATAAATAGACTGCCTTTTGTTACTATTTCCATTACTAGTTCAGTAAAATAAAAAAACTTCCAATCATGTCCTAAAGGATATTCGCTCCTCTGGGTTTTTGAATTTTGTCAGATGTTCGGACTCCAGGCTCTGGTTTTATCCACGAACTACCATTAAAAAAATTTGCCCATTAACTCTTACTTTTCTTATTATTATTTGATACATATTGTTTAAAATGATATCTTTGAAAATCTTAAAACATCCTTGTTATTTGTTCATCGTTTTTGAAAGAAAAAAGGTGCCAATGTTAAATGTATGAAAATTCTAGAGAGAATTATTCCCTGCCAAATTTGTCATGGCTTATATCTTGAAAACAAGCACATGAACCCTTCATTTTTTCTGCTTTTTTAGTTCCCTTATTTATATAATATAATTCTTTAACAGTCATTTAAAAAGCTTGTTATTTTGAAACAGAGTAGCGAACATCCTTAACTTGTTAAACGTACATTTACAAGAACATATTACACATCCATTACTGTTGATTTGAAGACAGCTAATATCACATCCGGGACTTATTGCAGAACATCCACCATTGTTACCGGAAGTTCCCCCTGTACCACCTCCAAGTGTGCCAGGACCAAAAGTATTAACTGTGCTATTGTTGGAAACTTTAAAATAAATGAAATATTTAGTGGTTATGATAAATTATGAGGATTAACAATTTATGGTTTGCATATTGGCTTCCTCAGCCGGACAAAAACAGTTGATTAACAACATAACTATTGATAACACTTTTGATTCAAAGTTCCAATTTACGTAAACATAAAATTTTATTTCCGTAAAAGACAATAGAGATATCAAGGCTCGACAATAACGCTTGTCCGATTGTCCGGTACCAGAGAAAAAAAAGGTCGGACAAGTAACAGCTATATCAAGCTTGTCCGACGGGATAAGTTAAATTATTATGCAGAAAATTAATTTAATCCAACTTTGATGAACAAAGTAATTATAAACAAAAAACAAGAAAAGAAGATAAAAACAAGTTTTAATTTGACATGTTTACTTGCAATCGGTAATTTAAAACTGGTTCTTGTCAGGTACTTTTTAACAGGTAAAAGGCATACTATTCTCGGAAACCAGTCTTACTGATCCGAATCAGCGATGCGCTTTGTAGATAAGGTAACTTTACAAGACAGTTCGTCACCAGCTCGGAAACGATTCGGCTCCAAGTTTAATAGACAGTTTGGCACCGTAGGAGACATATTTAATAGACATGATTAATAGACAGTTTGGCAACGCAGAAGACAGGAGACATTTCGGGACCAAGACAAATCAGTACCTGTTTTCCTACCTTATTCTGTTGCTTCATAATAAATACCATACCGTTATTTCTTTAACAAAAATATTTTTTAAATAAAAATGAAGAAATTATTTACCATAAAATTCACAAATCATATTTGATCATATATAGAAAAAAAAACAATACTTGCAATACGTTGACCTATAGTTATTAATTTCTGTGTCATTTGGTCTCTTGCAGAGAGTTGTCTCATTGGCAATCATACCTCATCTTCTTTTTTTTATTGATTGCATTTGAATAAACTTTTTCCAACCTAAAAAACCAGGATACAAATCCAATGAGTGGACATTGACAGGCCTATCAGACGGTGCCTCATGTGTAGAGTCTGATGAGACTTCGGCATTGATGAAAACTAGAACCTAAGTCCTGTGACATGACCAGATTCAGTTTTCTCGACTCTGTTTTATTGTTTTAATTCATTTTGTTCCTTGAATCAACTTAAAATGCAAAAAAGGTTATTATTAAGATTTTTGTTGGACAAGTTAAAATTTCATTCGGACAAGTAAGTTTTGGTATGTACTTGTCCTACTGGACTGAACAAGTTGGAAAAAAAGTTATTGTAGAGGCCTGGATATATTTCATTTCGATTGAAATTGGGATTTCCCCGTTTGCTATTTGTGAAACTTATATATAGATGGGAACTAATATAACTAGTTCTGCAACAGTACTAAATATTTAGTTTGATGTTAGGTGCATACGGCACGAGAAATGTTTTGGTCGTTTCTACGGGTGGGGTTTTATGGTACTATATAAAGTTTGGCATTTTAATGTATTAGTATCAAAGATGCTCGCAGTTAAGTCGAGTCAAAGTTAGTCACATCGGAATATATAAGTTGCTGCTATGTTTATTACATGTATTTATATGTTGTTTGAAATGGGGGGGGGAGGAATCTGTACACTCAAGTAAATAAAAATATTGTATCGCAAGAGAGAATAATATGTTACTGCGAGCAACTAATCCTATTTCTGTGTTTGTCTTGTTTATAGTAAAATGAATTTAAAGAAGTTTTTTTTTTAATTCAGACGAGCAGTGCGAGAGAGAGTTTAAACATCATAGAATCTAGTTTAAGCTTTTTTGATACACGCAAACGAATTTCGTAGGTTTATTTTCTGTTAACGATAATTATCCATAAAACATATTGCCATAATTTACAGATGAAATGTTTGGCACAGTATAAAGTAACCAGTTTTTTTTTTTTTTTTTTTTTCTTAGGATCCAAAGTTTTACTTTTAAAAATCAAATAAATATAAGCATTTATCAGGAACGCTCAAACCTCAAAATGGGGACGCCAAAGATGTAATGATACCTGAATACGTTAGAATCTATATGACCAAACTGAAACTAAACAAATAACCTCTAAATAAAGGCAACAGTAGTATACCACTGTTCAAAAGCCATAAATCGAACAAAAACATACGCCAACATACATAGAAACGACCTATTTGATAACAACTGCCATATTCCTGACTTGGTACAGGACATTTTAAGAAAAAATGGTGCGTTGAAACTGGTTTTATGGCTAGCCAAACATTCCGCTTATATGGCAATGTTAATAAATATTCAACTCTGCCAAATAGAAATAAATTCTAATTGAACATCTTCCAATTGTATGCCTGAGTAAGTTAAATCTCAGTTTCTTAATGATTTGCCAAATAATCAACAACAAATTTAATTGAGGTATGTTACAAATCATGTCAATACCTAAGCCCTGACAATTGATTCGATGATACCTACTGGTATTAACAGTCAAACTGCAACGGTATCGACCAATGCTATAAAATGAAATAAAAATTTTGTGACGTCGGGCGATCCTCGGCGACTTACAATCCAGGAGATTTTCCTAATCATAAAGATGTGGATCGCCAAAAATGAAGATGTATTACATACTAACGATTTATTTCAAAATGTTTTAGAATCAAGGTGTTCACATTGAAAATTGTGATGGAAATAGAAGGTTGGGTAAAATGCATAATGCCTCCAAAGTCAGTCAATTTCGTAGGAGTGTAAATAAATACTCAAACAAAGAAGGCCAATTTAGTATACCCTTTTTTCACTTGTAAATAAAACATTTTATGTATGTTTGTTTGGTTAAAAAAAAAAATACACAAATTATGAATTTGAAATTTAAAATCAAATAAAATTATGTTTTATTGAAATGTTCTCGATTTACAAAAAATGTATGTACTTCAAACGTATTTAAGACAAAAATTCTATTTTGTCATTTGACGTTATACCTTGGTTAAGAAAATTATTTTTAACAATAATATATTGCCAAATTTAACAAATGCAAAATATACTTTAACGGAAATATCTTCACATTCAAAAATACTTTGAAAACCAACCTGGACATTCACAATGAAGACATCCATTGACGTCCATTTTTGTACATTTGATGTCGCACTGATTTGCATCAAACGCTGGACAACCGCCATTGTTTCCGTTTCCGCCAGAAGGCGCATTAGTAGTTCCAGAAGGTGCCGCAGTAGATGCAGGAGTGGCTGAAAAAAATACACAACAAAATGGTAAATATCAGAATGAATATAAATTTTTAATCTCTAAATGATAATATGTTCAGGCAAACATTATGTTTCATGTCATTAAATACATACGTCATGTAGAAGTTCAACGTAGTGAACAAGAATGTGTCCATAGTACAAGGATGCCCCACTCGCACTATCATTTTATATGTTCATGGAACCGTGCAATTGAGGTCAAAACTCTAATTTGGCATTAAAACTAGAAAGATCATACCATAAGGAACATGTGTACTAGGTTTCAAGTTGATTGGACTTCAACTTCATCAAAAACTACCTTGACCAAAAACTTTAACCTGAAGCGGGACAGACGGACGAACGAACGAACAAACAAACGAACAGACGCACGGACCAAAAAACATAATGCCCCTAGGTGGGGGTTAACAAAAAATTGACTTGGAACCCTAGAATTCAGTAATTGAGACTGCATGCGCTGTTGAGACTGAACCAGGGTCGTTAAGTCTTACTTTTAACATAATTTAAAGATTTGATTAGAAAGACTTTTAAATTTGATATTAAGGTTTGATGTAACCATCGCATTGATTTTTTTGTGAGTTATTAGAAAGGAAGTAGTTATGTCTTTCTGAATTTGAGTTATCCCTCTACGATGACCTTGCCTTGACAATATAAAAATAACACATAGCTGAGAGGGTGATAGAGCAGATTGTTAACTCGAGAAATCATTGTCAACCGAGGCAAAGCCAAGGTTAACAATGTCTTTTCGAGGGGTAACAATCTGTTCTACCACCCTCTCAGATATGATGTTATTCTACTTTTTATACTGAATGTTTTGTTATCACTGTCTATTAAATTTCAAATTCAAAGTAATTATATATATGACGTCTTGTACATGACAATCATTCGTATTTAATAAAGCGCACAAATGATCAAGCTTCTCCTTGAAGGGTAATAGAGTATTTGCCATGGGATAGAGTAAATTATATCCCTCGTATTAACCAATCAAAATCTGGCATTTAAACTTGAAGTATAATAACACCTATGGTCATTTGATTGTATTTTATTTCAACTTATTATATACTTTATGACAGAGAAATGACTTAATTTATCATCATACATGTTGTAGCAGGACAATTACAACCAAGACAACCATTTGAGTCCATCGAAACACAATTCATATCACAAGAAGAGACGTCGAAGGCAGGACATCCACCTGCTCCTTGACCACCTCCAGAAGAAGCTGTTGTTCCTGATGCAGCGGCAGTTGTCGTCACAGAACCCACTATTTCAAAGGTACAAACTTTTGGCTTGAGAGAATTGCATGTTTTACAAAAATGTATCCTAACATGATCAAAATAAAGTTTAAAAAGGCAATAAAATGTCAGTTATATTGAATATTTTCTTGAAAAAGGATTATCACGGTTCATTTTATAGCTTTACTTGTGGTATTTTGTTTTCTGTATGCATAGATTGAGATGTTGGTGTATGTCTATGAGAACCAAACCACATTGAAACAAGACGTCTACAACAAGAAAATGTGACCATTTACTATACCAAACTATAAACAACTCTGCATCTAAAACGTAGTCCAAATCTTTTTAAAAGTAATATTCATAATGTGCTTATGCAGAGCCAAATGTTTTCTATTCTAAAGTATTATGTATCATCAGAAAAAATGTGCAAAAGTTATATTGGTTAAATGTTAAGTCAAGTTTGAAAATAGAAATGTCACTCAAACATGATTTAAAAAAGAGGCAGAAGATACCCAGGGATCATCCAACACTCACAAGTCGAGACAAATCAAAGACTGGACAACACAAACCCTATAAAAACTATGGGTTGTATCATGTGCTCTAAAAGGGTAAGCTGATCCTTCTGTTTCTCGTGGTAATTACAAATTTTGTGATAATTCTCTTTCGGTGGCGTTGGGTAGAGTTATTCTTGAAATAATATACTCATTTTGCCTAATCTTCGATGAGTTTTGTTGCTGCAAGATAGCAGGGATTGAGTGAAACATAGGGGGCATAATCATTTTATAAATAGCAAAGGTATTAATATAAAGCTAGTTTACCAAAGAAAAATCAGATATTAATATGTTTTATGTAAGCCACGTTTCTTAATTATGAATCTTAAGTGTATGCAATTATCTTTAAATTATTCATTTTCTGACACGAAACGATTTGTAGTGCGTTAAAAGATTTATATTATCAAACTTAATAATAATACACAAACTGCTTGGTTCAAAGGTTGAAACGGATCACCATATATATAATGAAAATAAAAGTTTAAATAGAAGTACCTTAAACAAATCATACCTGTTGTAGCAGGACAGTTGCAACCAAGACAACCATTTGAATCCATGGAAACACAATTCATATCACAAGTAGAGACATCGAAGGCAGGACATCCACCTGCTCCTTGACCATTTCCTGAAGAAGCTGTTGTTCCTGATGCAGCGGCAGTTGTCGTCACAGAACCCACTATATCAAAAGTATATTGTCTTTCAATGTTTTGATAGCGTGAGTTCATGAATACTACAAAAATATTTTGACCTCAAAGGTAATTTTAAAAAAAATGATACTTTCAGTATACACTGGATATTACCTGATAAAAGATCATCATGGGTAGATTGATCCCTTCACTTAATATTCACAAAACGTGACCTGTATGAATAGAATGAGATGGTTTAACATGTCAATGAAAGAAAAACCAAACAACACTATAGAAAGACGTCATGAAGTCAACATAAGGTCTTCAACAACAGAAATGTGTCAATACAATGGATCAAGCTATGTTAAAATTTCCATAACGTCTATAGACGTAGCGAATAAATACGATAATTAACTGTATACCATAGTTGTATTATTTTAATCGGGTCCTTTCTATAGTTGGAGTAGAGTGTGATTTTGAATAAGACAGCATATTAACTGAATAGTGATGTTCAACTCGCTTTTTTACCTCAACAAAAGACAGTTATTGTATAGTGTAATTATATAAATAATGCACAAGAATTACTTTCGAAATCAAAATGCTTTAAATTAGAAAACATCAAATAGGACAACATTGTTACAAATCACTTACTTATGTTCCTGCATGATAGCAGAGTCTAAATTATGAGAGCCGGATAATTCCATATCAAGCAATGAAAAAAAATATAAAGCTAGTATACTAAAAACAGATCATATATAGTCGGGTTTTATTTATAAAGGATATTTTCTTAATATCACAATGAAAAAAGAACCAAAATTATAAGCCTGTAGTTAAAATCTTCAATAACATGTAAAAAAACTTTTAACAATATTATCAACTCCCTATTCAGACTGATATGCTTTGTTTAACATTAACTTGTGATTAACGTTCTTTGTCCATATTGGTCTGTATGAAATATCAAAGGTGTGATAACGATATTTTGAGGGATATTTGTCTGGCCAAGGGCAAAGTCGTCTAAACTTGATCGTGTTTAGATAAAATGTTACTTTTGTAATTTACTTACCGGTTGTGTCAGGACAGTGACAGCTTAGACATCCATTTGAATCCATGGCAACACAACTCATATCGCAAGTTGAAGCATCAAAGGCTGGACATCCACCTGCACCTTGGGGCGACTGTGTAGTTCCTGTTACAACTGTTGTATTAGATCCAGATGATACTGAAATTTAAATTATTAGCAATCATAATGGGCATTGTTTAAAAACAATCTCATGAACATAAAGATTTTGTGTCCGCGCTTCGTTTACAACGATCTGACGATGGCGTTCTGCATTACTTTCTGCTTTGAAAACATTTTTAGTACTAGTATCCTCGAATGTTGTCGTTATGATATATACCTTCAAACTATATAGGCAGATATTTCAATTGGTACATGTAATAACTATGTTATCTGGAGAATGCAAAGTACGAACAACAATACTGCATATGTTTACTAGTATTCTATTTTCGGAACGTTTTATTTAATCAATACATGTGTAATAAAGATACTATCAGAAACAAGTTAAACCTACATATGAAACTTTTTTTCTTGTATATGCAATAATAACAATATTGATAGGTTAACTAATAGACGGACGTATGAACAATATGTATCAAATTATGTTGATATATGCGCTTTTATAATATGTTTCTTCATGAACATTCACTGCTGTATGGTTTACATAACCTTAAAACAAAATACCTGTTGTTAGTGGACAACTACAGCTTAGACATCCACTAGAGTCCATTACAACACAACTCATATCACACGTTGATACGTCGAATGGTGGACATCCACCGGCACTTTGTCCTCCGCCAGATCCATTTCCAACAGTCGTTGCTGCTGTTGATCCTGTCGGTGCCACTAAAAATGTATTTGTTTTTACCGAAATGATTAAAGTTGGTGATTTTACTCTTTGACGAACTTAAGTGAGATTGCTTATGTATACTCCACGGCGCCTGCTACAACAACACCCCAAAGGTGTATACTTGATTTTTTAAGGCAAAGGTGATCCTCCTTAGGTTGGTTATTTGTAAACAATAACACCCTATCTTTCCAGAGCACTTGAGTTCAATTTCAGGGCCTTAGGGTGGGTTTTATTATAATACTCAGTTAATGTGCGTTTCTTTTTTATATACACAGTTAGTAGTACTTCTTTGCTATTTTATTGTTATTTATGGCATTTTATTATAAACACCAGTGCAAATGGGTTTTTAATATTGACGTTTCTGTCATTGAATTAATTCTTTAATGTTAATGCTTAAATTACTCATATTGTTCATTATAACCTCAACTGAAAAATATATTCAGTTTAACAAATACGTCTTAATTACCCCACACTAATATAGTCGTTAGATAAATTAACTGACCAAGTATATATAGTATAAGGTCACTAGCCCACTGTGTAACTAATTATATAGTTCTAACTGAAACAAACAAGACTTCTCTTTTTTATGGACGCCATTTTGATTTGGTTGAGTATAAAGGAGTAGCTGTTTCACATATGACCAATATGATGTTCCATATTCCACATGGCCACATTTCCGTTATATTTTCCTCGTTTGTAACTATCCCCGAAGGCTCCTTATAAGCGTTGTTAAATCTTCTGTGTTGTGTTTTGTTTGCCGTTCTGGTTGTATGTTTTATGTCAAGATCTGGTTGTCTGTATTTGTTCGACTTACGATTCCTGATCAAACTTTTGGTATTTTAGATCGTCTTTTTAGAAACAGAACAATTGTCAGCAGAACTTGTAAAAAAAAACAAATGTTAAGTATTTACGAAAAAAGGGTTTTTTTCTGCCAACCGTAAACCCGCAGTTATAAATGAAACCACACTGCAATATCTAACCTGTTGATGCTGGACAGCTACAACTCAAACATCCATTGGCATCCATGCTCACACAGTCCATGTCACATGTTGACACATCAAAGGGAGGACATCCGCCTGCACCTTGGCCTCCTCCACTAGATGGCGCTTGTGTTGTTCCTCCTGACGGTGCGACTTAAAATATCAAACAGCATATGTTACATTTATAATCATAGATTTTGTGTTAAATGCATTAGACTCCGTTGAAAATTGTAGATTTAAAGGATTTATGAGTTTGAAGCTTTATTTCTATCTACATGAAAATGCATACATGTTTAAATAAATCATGTTTAATTGTCATTAATACGGGGGAAATTTTTATTTGCAAAGTTCGATCTTTTACCCTTCTGAAAGACATCGAAGAAGCATATTAACTTTTGTAACTGATAATGATTGATACAATTCTATCAAGTGTTGCTTGCATCCTGTGTTAACCTTCCAAATGTGATCCAATATCGGTTGTATTATAAACATTCAAGCATGAATCAATCAAAAATTGATTATATGCAGACAAACGCACAAGACAACCTACGTGAATGCAATTAATAATTGTACCTGACATTCATGTCTTTACAAAAGAAAAAGATCACTACCTGTATAATGCAACAAGAGAAGTTAGTTCACATAGAAGTTGATGTAGGAATCTTTACCTTTAGATGCAATTCATTCATAGAAAGAACAAATTAATCCTCACGCATGAAAAGCAGTCATTTACATTTTCAAAATCCAACAAAAAGAATCACAGCTATAATATTAGAGATCACCTCTACAAGATGGATAAACGCACAAACAACAAACGTCATAAATACCTGTAGATGCAAGAGATAAAACATATACAATAAGAACCATGGACATGTACACACTTACAAACTAGAGAACGTTCATTTATTATAGGAGCAACCAGAAGAACTATAAGCAGCAAATAGTGAACTTTTTTAAAAAGTTTTAAAAAAGTATAATTACAGCCACTTCTTGAGAAATTATAACAAGAAGGCTCAATGCGTTTACAACGTAACAATGCATCATTATCTGGCGTATATTTGTAGCTATAACAACCACATAGTCTACTGACTGAAGATGACAAATACTTATAGCTTTAACAGCAACCCTCTTTCCTCGCTGAAGGTAACGAATATATATCAATCTAACTACCACATAATATCTAATCTGAAGGCGACAAAAATTTTAAGCTGTAAAAATCACGTTATATCCGACCTGTATGGGAAAAATATGTATAGCTCTAACACCCACTTTTTACTGCGGATAATTAAGATGTGCAGCTTCAGCGACCACTTTGTGTAACTTAACCATATAATTTCTTAGCTGAAGATGGCGAACATCTATAATTTAAAAACAACATCATTTCCTACCTAAAATGACGAAAATTTGTACTACTAACAATAACATAACATTTTACCTTAAGAAGACGAACGTTTGTAGATGTTGATAAAAAAAATTCTTTTCGGTTGTCCGAACGGCTTTACCAAATTAAACAACCACAATTTTTACCTGTTGATGGCGGACAGTTACAGCTTAAGCAACCAGATGATTCCATAGATACACAATTCAAGTCACAGACTGAAGCATCAAATGGTGGACAGCCGCCTGCACCCTGACCTCCAGAGGTTTGATTTCCTGAACTAGATGAATTTGTTGTACCTGGACTAGCTAAGAAAATTAAGAAAACAACTAAAGTTTGTTTTATTCCAGTTAGACATTCATTTGTATTTGAAGTGTATCTGCATTTCAGTTCAATACTGAGTTTCCAATATTTCACAAATGTTTACTTGTTTTAATTGATTCAACATTCCAAAATTAATTGTTTATATAAATGTTATCCCTCTGTTCTTTTACAAAGCTATGCGATGATTTATAAAAAAAATCACGCGAACCCTACAGAAAACCAACTGCCTTAATGATGATTATATTGGCACTCAGCAGACAGCATCAAACACTTAATTAAAGAATCCTGGTTTCTGACAGGAACATAAAGAATAATCTGAGATTAAAAAATATTTGAGAGTGCTCAATCATCCCCTAATCTTTACTTTACTGAACGTTAGTTCAAAGCCCAATTTCATCTTATAGGTATATCCGATTCGTAAGATTCATATTAAGCATTCAGCTGAAAAACTTAATTGAATAATCTTTATGCAGCACTAGAAGAGATATAAATAAAGAAACATATTCTATATATCTAACCTGTCGATGCTGGACAATTACAACTCAAACATCCATTTGCATCCATGCTAACACAATCCATGTCACATATTGACACATCAAAGGGAGGACATCCACCTGCTCCCTGACCTCCTCCACTAGATGGCGTTTGCGTAGTTCCTCCTGCAGGTGCCGCTAAAATATTGATAATACTGCCGATTTCAAATGTTGACAATGATTTCTCTGCAGTGATGTTCAAAAACCTAATACATCTTAAAGAGGAGATATAACCGAAAGTTACTAAAAGTACAGGCAGCTGCACAAAGAATTAGATCTTTGCATGTGGGAGGTACATTACCAAAAGTATAAGCCGCTCAAAGAATTAGATCTTTGATTGTGGGAGGTACATTACCAAAAGTATAAGCCGCACAAACAATAAGATATTTGAATGTGGGAGGTACATTACCAAAAGTATAAGCCGCACACATAATTATTTCTTTGAATGTGAGAGGTACATTACCAAAAGTATAAGCCGCACAAAGAATAAGATCTTTGAATGTAGGAGGTACATTATCAAAAGTATTAGCCGCACAAAGAATAAGATCTTTGAATGTGGGAGGTACATTACCAAAAGTATAAGCCGCACAAAGAATAAGATCTTTGAATGTGGGAGGTACATTACCAAAAGTTTAAGCCGCACCAAGAATTAGATATATGTGGGAGGTACATTCCTCAATTTCAAATTACTTCCTTAGTTTTATTTAAGCATTCTGCTCATTTTGATTTAAATATTTATTTGTTTAATATTTAAGAGTTAATCAAGCATTAGTAAATTAATTTCACCTGACTGGCTCATTATTCTATGTATCTAAATATACGAGTCATTACTCCAAATGTTCAAGTTTGTTTTACTATGCAAATCCTATTGACAATGTACTTTTGCTTAGACGATTGGACATTGATTGTCGAAATGTGCATCTGGTGCAGTTGAAATGGTACCGTGAACGTTATTAGTAAGAATCTGTATTTCCCTTATATCAAAAGGAATGTCCCTTTTAAAATAGCGTAGCCGTATCCATCGATTAAGGTAGTACACTACAGGGAGATAACTCTGTAAAAATCAGCCGAACGTTTTAATCACGTTCTATTGTTAAGGAAATATTAAACTTCTCAATGATCAAAGTTTATGTTTGTCAAACTGCTATATATCCTATGAAATTTTTCCGATAAATTGCGTGGTTCAAGTATTTTGAAATTTTTATAATTTTGTCAAAGGATCAAAATAAATATTTTGTCAAAATTTTATGAAAATTAAACGAGCCAAATTAATTTTAGTCAAGGTGTTTGGTACCACCTTACGGAGAATAATACTTACAAAGAACATAGAAAAATACCTCTATTACTAAACAGCACAAAAGACCACGCCAAGCAACAACAAACTCATCTTCTATGAAAATTCACAAACAGGAGAATGGTCCAAATTACCACATTAAATGTGATGGGATAAAACAATCTCACAAAAAATATCAGGCTTACAAATTGGAACGTCAGACGTTCTTTTCGTCAACACATAACTCATTAGTGGGGCTCAAAACAAAACATCTCTAATCAAGTGCAAAATTGAAGAGAGTTAACCAGCACTCAGAAATGTTTCTCTAAATGCAGCTATTCCTGGGGTAGAAAATCCTTAGTATTTCGAAAAGAATTCAAAGTTTTGTAAACAGTTACTTTATAATTATGACCATATCAATGATAATTCATGTCAACACTGAAGTGCTGACTACAAGGCTGGTGATACCCCGGGGAGTTAACCTCAACCAGCAGTGGCATCGCCCCAGTGGTTGTTATCATCTCATAAATTGTGGTGGGTTAAAAAAAATCTCACAAAAATATCAGGCTTATAATTTTGTATGCCAGACGTTCGTTTCGTCTACACATATCCTATCAGTGGAGCTCGGACAGTTGAAATGCCTTATCAGGTGCGAAGTTGGAGAGAGTTAAACAACAAACACTCAAAACAGTGTTTCCAAATGCGACTTCGCCAATAAATGTCTAGAGGACGGACAACCCTAGTCTTTTTGAATAACTGAATTTCTATAATCAGTAGATTTACAGATAATGAAGATACCAATCAAATTCAAAAAAAGTACTGACTACTGGATTTGTGATAACTTCGGGGACGAACGTCCACCTGCAGTGGCATCGATCTAGTGGCTGTAAAAATTTATCAAAGATACCAGGCCTATAATTTGGTACACCAGACGCAAACACGTTTCATATGCGGATCAAAGACGACCTTTTGCCCATCTAGACAATATGAAAAACAAACAACAAAAACCTGAACAGTCTGGTGTTACCATCATCATGATAATTTACTTAAACAGATCTGTCTTCGGGGATTCTACCAAACCAGTAGCTTAACTGATGGTCTGGATGGGGTTTACAGAATATAGAACAATGAGGGAAAGGGTATAAAGGGTATAAAAATTAAAAATTTGAGAATAATGGGGTTTTAAAATACATGTATAAAGAATAGAAAAAAATGGGCCAAAAATATAAAGAATAGAGAAATATTGGCTAAAAGATAAAAGAATACAGACATGACGGGCCCCCATCCACATCCTCTTAACTGTATGTCAAATAGAAGAAAAGGAACCAGCATATTTGATTGCAAGTCACCCAAGACAAAAAAGTGTCAATCGGATGTTATCAAAGACACACCATCTCCAAATGAAGAAGGTGTCTCGAAGATCCTATTGAAAGACGTCATGAATAATACGACTCAGATTCTTTTTTGCACTACAAAAGTTCAGACAAGTTCGTTTAAATGGCTTTGTACTGTACAAGAGAGGCAAAAGATACTAAAGGGTCATTCAAACTCATCGAAAATAAACTGACAACGACATGGCTAAAAAAAAAAAGACTAACAGACAAACAATAGTACACAAAACAAAACATAGGAAACTAACGACTGTGAAACACAAACCCCACCAAAAATTTGGGGTGATCTCATATGATCAAGAAGGGTAAGCAGATCCTGCTCCACATGTTGCACAACCGTACAACTCTCAGATATATCATATTTGAATGACACCTTGTAACATTGTTTTAACTCTATATATTTGATATCTAACCTGTCGACGCTGGACAATTACAACTCAGACACCCATTTGCATCCATACCAACACAGTCCATGTCACATGTTGACACATCAAATGGAGGACATCCTCCTGCTCCTTGGCCTCCTCCACTAGATGGCGCTTGTGTAGTTCCTCCAGGAGATGCAGCTACAATATTAATAATTCTCATTACTGCAGTTTCAGTAAGTAAATAAATAGTAATATTTCCATTATATCAGCTTTTATTTTCACTTTGGACCTTAGTTTCTTAACAATTTCTAAAAATATCAACGGAGAATTTAAGAAAAGTTTGTAATACATCATGTCAGTACCGAAGCACTGACTACTGAGTTGGTGATACCTTGGAGATTAAAAGTCCAACCAGTAGTGGTATCGACCAAATGCTAAATAAAAATGCTAGAAATACTCATAAAACTTGATTAATTGAAATTTGTTGAATAGTTGCCTTATTGTTATCATACCACGTCTCCTTATTTTATGAACGTGGCTGGAACATTTTTTTATTTTAATTTTATTGATTTTACAGAGCTTGGGGATTTTAGAAACATGATGCAATATAATAGAACAATTTTATTACACTTTTTTATTGTTTTTATGATCAAGCACGTGTGTTATCTGAAAAGCCTTCAAATATGGTAAGATATCAATTCCAGTGTCCTACTAGAATTTATTATTAGAGCATGTGAACTGTTTATATATAATTCTGATTAGTGTCAGGTTATCTTATATTAGAAGGAAAGTAAGTACTATAGCATAAATAGCAAATAACATTCTGGTACTAATAAAATGCCCACCAGTCGTTGTTGCTGGACAGTTGCAACTTAAACAACCCATCGAGTCCATCCCAACACAACTCATATCACAGTTGCTGACATCAAAAGGTGGGCATCCACCTGATCCTTTACTTCCACCAGTAGATGTTCCTATAATATAGATTTAAAAAATTAATTTACACTGCATACACTAAAATTATCTTCTTTTAACATTTGAAGCTGGAACATTTCGAACAGAAACTGCTTCATCTCCGGAATCATATGAATTTACCCCGGATTTTGGATGTGCTCGTGTTGTTCAGTCCTTTGTTTTCTATGGGATGTTTTGTATTTTTTGTTTTTCCTTTAGTCGTTTTATTTTTTATCAATTGCAATGACTTTTTATTGCACTCCTGTCTACCTCCTCTTTTCTTTTTGACAGTTTTGAAAAACTAATGCCCAGGTGTTTGGTTTTCAACCATTGCTAATAAGAAATAAGTATTCGCGATAAGTTAAATGTGCATCAAAATAACATCATTTTTTTTTATTTCTACTTTTGTTTACAATTGGGATTGTGCCACTGTTGGTGATCTAGAAATCCCTCTTGGTACCAAAAGTTTGGTGATCTAATACTGGGACGACTTATGAATGCTTTAGAAACTTTTAGCTGACTTAGAGATGTACAGTATAGGTGTTCCTAAGGTGGTCTTGGAGTTCTTTTTGGTGTTACATTTTGTCCTGTTTTTTTTATTGCTTCTACGCATTTGACATTTTTTATTTCTAATATTTGTTTCAGACAACTCTAATGAAATTCTTAGTTCATAAATTTAGAAATGATTGAAAAAATAGGTTCTAACTCACCCAGGTAACACTGAACTAGACTATTCTCTGTAGATCCCATTTGGTCAAATAACTCATAAAATATTCAAGAACCTGTAGATCTTTGGCTTTCACATCTTTTGAGGTTGAGAGTTCCCGATGAAGGTAAATATAAATTTTATGAAGCGGTCTTTTAATTTTAGCGCATCAAATAAACATTGACACTTTGAGTAATTTGTTTGACACTTTGAGTAATTTGTTTGACACTTTGAGCAATTTGTTTTATAAACCCTAAGCAAGGTGTCTGCTTTATTCCTTTGCACATTTAATATAATGAATTGAATATAGATTCAAAAGCTGAACTCTTTTAATACCTCAAAGTGACGTTTTTATGAAACAATATCAGAAATGGCATTCCCACCCCTATATGATGGATACAGGGAGCAATCTACAAGGCTTTACCCATCTTATCCTTTATCCACAATGGACGTGTGTTAATAAAACAGTCCATCTAAGCCTTAATTAAGCCAACACAATTGTAAACACTAAAGCTAACACAATTGTAAACACTAAAGCGAACACCTGTTGAACAATCACACACTAAACAGTGGTCGTTATCACGCTTGACACAGCTCTTCTGGCACGAGCCTTCATCAAAAGGTGCACACCCTGGTCCATTTACAAGATTGGTATTTCCGGTATTACTGCTTGCACCTGTTCCTACAGAAAAATTGGTATAGGCCTTTTATGCTTTATTCTGTATGACAAATATTTTTCTTTATTTCTTTTTACTGAAGAATCAAATATTTAAGTTTTGGTTCTTTATTTTTCCTAACAATTTCGTTATATATACAATAATGTACGAGTGTAATTCAATATTGTGTGATTATGTAAACTTAACAGTAGTAGATATTGTTTCTGTAATAAAGTGAAAGGATTGCATGCAATCACTCAGTCAAAGGCGTGAATCTTTAAAAAAAAATCACATATTTTAAGAGATATCAACGTGTAATTAACTTTTATCGGGTGTTAGATACACTTACAACTCTGAAATCAAAGGTGTGTCTTTGAAAGGAAGTATATTCATCAATACAATAACAAATCTTTTCTCATTCAATATAGTTCTTCAAAAAATCAAAACATGTACTTAAATTATTTTTATGACGAAAATTTATAATGAAAGAAACAGTATATTTCATTCTTAAAGTTAATGCAAAAAGTTTGAAAATGTCTCTGAAATTACAATTTGGTAAAATACTTTTTTCTCACGTTGCGAATCACTTGGTTGTAATCTAACGAAGCGGATATCAAATGGAGAAATACGTTAAAAGAGACCTTGAATTAAAAAGAAATTCAGATATGATATTAAAATAGACAATGAATATTACCTTCTATCAATTACTCTATATTATAGGGAACCAGCTCTACTTCAAAGAAAGGATATTTTCACATGTTCATCCATGAGATCGATTAAATAGTTTGGAAATTACTTCTCTCCAACAGACTATTTTCATATTACCGACTTTTGACTCCGGATTATACAATTTTTCGACAGGTACCTTAATCTGTGGTAGGATATCCTAGTACTCAGTCATGTGAGAGAAACCAAGAGAAGTAAATTCAAACATATAATTGGTGCAATTTGGGAGGAAAGTTTACTGTTTTCCGATGATTTTGTCGTGTATAGAAAACATAGAACAGTAAATGTCCCCCTCAATTGTACGGAGTGTAAGCTTGATTTTTTATACTTTCAGTTGCTGATACATGACGATTACCAGGATGTCCTACAGAGAAGGTTACCTGTCGAAAAAATATAAACTCCGGAGTCAAAAGTCGGTAATATGAAAATAGTCTATTGCTCATAATTGCAAGGAGCTATATTTTATTCCCTAGTAATAAATAAAACTAGTAGTAGTGTTACCTTGTGTATTATTGCTGCACTTGCATAAAACACATCCCATGGTGTCTATTGAAACACAAGCCATAGGACAGCCCTTCGGAAATGTTGGACAACCAGTGCCTGTCAATTAAAATCAATATCCATAACTGTCTCATGAAAGAGGGTCTTGATTGGTGGTTCTTAAATTCTGTATTCTTTTATTTTTCAATCCATCCGTATCTTTCTCTATTCTTTATTCAGTTTGCCCATTATTAACTATTCTTTATTAATTTTCAAATTTTCAATCATCCTTATTTTTTAGTCCTTTCTGTTGCATTTTTTGCCAATATTTTTTATATTCTTTATTTTTAAGTCCCTTCTGCACTTTTGCCCATTATTCTCTATTCAGTAAACCAAATCGAGACCCTCGTGAAAGTGTATTTGTGCCAGTCAAGTGGTTAATATTGATTTGTAGCAGTATCTTTTATGTTTCATATTTCTAAAATACTACAACCAAGTCATGTAAATGTATCTTATGGCATTTGTTAGACCTTACCTCTGTTTGGAATTTTCAACAATTAACATTTAAAGTATCTAATATAAAGTATCACGTATAATTTACCTTCACCATATATGCACAAGAACATAAGATGATATGTTCATCTCTCCGCGTGGCTTAATGAAGATGGGGTGTCTAAATTAAAATCCATAGATTTTTTTTATAATTTGTCAAAAAGTAGTTTCTGTCATGCTTTTTTCAAAAATATAATAAAAAGAATGGGTCACCAGGCTTTTTTTCGAGCTACAGGTTGTGCAAAATTATCAGATTTTGTATAGATAATGTATGGAAAACCCAATTTTTTGTGATAAAAAGAAAACTAAACCATAGAATTTTAAGATAAAATATGAGAAGATAGCTCTAATAGTATGCTTTCAGATAAGAAAAAGAAAAAATGGGGTCACCGAACTCGTTTTCTTGTTTAATCATAGAATAGGTAAATTCATAACACATTCTATTATAAAAGTTACTTTATCTGAGTTATCTCCCCTTATGTGGCACAGTTGAAAAAAAAATGAATCACACAAAAGTATTCTGTTTTCTGTAAAATACAGCCATAAAATATGATAAAACACTTAACTTTCTATATTAACACGAAAAGTCTTACACATGAATTACATACTACTCTCGAAATTTGCACATTTCATTAAAGATCTAAACCGATTATTATCTGCTATTCAAATCCAAGATGGAGGAAGACACCCCAGCCACCTTCAGATAACAAAATAGTCAAACAATTGGAGGATTTGTCATTTTCATCTGAGTTTTGTATGAAGTAAGGAAGTTAAAATGTTTACTTTAAAAATGATTTTTTAATGTTTGGAATCATAACAAAGATATTGTCCGTTCGTATGTAATTGCACAAATGTTTAACCTTTAATTCCCTCGAGCAAAGGTAGTCCTTGGTATTGTTGTGTATTTGGTCTTTCTAACGTTTGGTCTCAAACATACCGGAAACAGGTTTATTAAGAAACACGTGTCATGCGCAATGAAAATATATCAGACGTGTATATTCACGCGCGAAAAAAAAGGTAAAACACGAACGTTAGCGTTACAACTTTAAGTAAATCAATTTTGAGTAGTTGCATAATTTATTTTTTGTAATGTTTTGTCAGTATTTTATTTACCTGTTTGGGATTGGCCTCCACTTCCCGTTGATATACCACCACCATTCATCCCACTTCCTGTCCCTGTGTTACTCTGTCCTGGACCGGAACCTATCATAAGACATAAATTTCTTTGAATGTTTTGATGTTTACCGTAAATTAAGAAAAGGAACCTGCACTTATTATTTCAGCGTTTATACGGATAGTTATGAACTTAAATCTTCATGTCTTAGAATGAATTGTGATAAAACACTCTGAAATATGTCTGCATTTTTAACTATTCATATGCATTGTTATTTTCTAACTTGATGTTATGTACTTTTTCTTCTATTAAAATATTCAAGCAAACATATGTCAACACGTTTTATATCAATGCAGCGTTGAGTCAGACAAGTTGTAAATTCATCTTTATACAATGTAATACATTCTGTATGATATTTTTCAAAATTACAAACTAAAGCGTTTGATTGGTTAAAAATTTCTTAAACAACAGATATCCGACCATTGCTTTTTTCTTATGTACGGTGTACAAACAATGAAATTGTACTCGATCCTTTTAATTCTGATACGTCCAATGGTATACAAAATAAGCAACTGACAACCGACTGTATATATCTAATATATTACCCAAACATATAACACATCCCGTGTTTGAATCAATGGCGGCATTACTACAGTCCTTTGGATAGGCAGGACATCCAGTGCCTGTTTGGTGGCTACCAGTTAATACCGAAGTCTGGGCTCCTGCTGTCAAAAAATCATGTACTTTACAGTTAGGAAATAAATTTCAAATTGATCCACAAAATCTTTATCTATCCTCTTTTCCTTGCTTTCAAATACATTAATCTCACTATTCGTGTCATACATGTGCATATGTATACAATCAGTATCTTCCATAGATTAATTTTTTAATACCGGTAGTTGAGATGGTGAGGGAAAAAAATTGTCTATCCATGGCAACATTCTGCATTTATTTCTAATGTAATACATTGTATTTCCAAAAGGGCATGGACATATCAGATGGTCCCCACAGAATTTGGATCAAAGTATGATCAGGATTTTTTTCTCCTTGGTAAATGACGGGGGGTTCCAATTGAATTGTCTATACCCAATTCCGCTATCAATCAGGTTATGTAATGTGATTTACACACTTTACGTGACGGTACCCAAATTGCACCTATTTTGACAGTTTTTTCACCTACGTTTATTTATGATATAGACAAAAGTTTCCATTCTGTGTTTATTTTGTAGATGTGTCATTATTTACTATATGGTTCGACCAATTTAATTTTGAATCTATATTGAATCATAGAAAAATGTGTTTGAATCGACCTCCAAACGATCCATGATTCTGTATACAGTAATGAGAAGTACCCAAATTGCAGCCATGGTTAGATTCACATCCTTAAAAATCGAATAACAGATGTTTTGTTTTATATCTTCAAATATTTAGAACAATTTTACATTAGTCCATGCTTACTATTATTTTTTTTAGGAAATGGATGCTTGTATCATATTTAATTTGCTCATTTTTAAAAGATGACTTTTTGTGAACGTCGCATGGCGACGTTTTCGTAGATTAATTTTTTCCTGTGAATGCTTCATCTGTTGATATATACTGAGAACGTTTTGTGTATATTTAAATATATCACTTTTGTTGAAAGACATGTATAATGTCAAATCATAAAAATACAAATTGTTTAGTCTCAAAGAAAA
Source organism: Mytilus californianus (assembly GCF_021869535.1). Taxonomy (NCBI): domain Eukaryota; kingdom Metazoa; phylum Mollusca; class Bivalvia; order Mytilida; family Mytilidae; genus Mytilus; species Mytilus californianus. The sequence goes on along the minus strand of NW_026262604.1, from coordinate 9,635,009 downwards.
CTTTAAAGATTTCCGCAGCGATTTTTGTTGAATATAGGTGCAAATTGGGTACTGTGACGTTATATTGTTTGGGGCTTTATCTACGGGTACGTGAAGCTTGAATGGCTGGTGCTTAGTAACAGCAGACCGTGCGACACCATCATGGGTAGTCAAGGTCGTAAAACACCCCTTAATAGTAGTCTATTAAAGGGTGATTAGCTACGAAATATAGAAAATATAAAATATGATTTTTTTTTTTGTTCAATCATTAATGGAAGTGAAAAAATGAAGTATAAATTCGCTTTTAGCAACCAGTTTGATTCAGTTTTGACGAAATAAGCAAAGAAATATTGCAAGTGAATAATTCGACCTCATTAAATCTGTATTCATGTGAACTTCAATTGAAATTGAGATGGGTTACACATGAACTAGGCGTGATCAGCTAGTAAAAGGAAAAGAATGTCAACATTGAAAGTCAAACAAGAGTAAACCATTTGATTGACTGATTCGATCTACAAAAACTTATTCTTATACAGGTAAAAACGATTATTAACATATTATTTTAACCTATAATATGAAATCAAACAGACTTAGAAAAATCCAATTGCACGAGTTCGCTATCTATCTATATCTAATGTTTATGTTTACAACGGGTTATAAAATATATCGTCGGCATTCTTCGAAAGGTCACCTCGATGGTTAATTAGATGGCGTCTAGACTAAAAATCACACGAAATGCTGATACATAATTTCGAGTTTATGCATCGTAAATTGTTTATAGACTTTTTTTATTTGGATATACATTTTAGTATGTTGTAAGTAAAATATAAAAATGTGAATCAAATCGGTGAACATGAATTTGACAGCTAGTACCCCTTTAACATTTGGTTTAAAAGATCGATGTAGTATTTATTATATTCGCATATTCAGTTGTTTAATTCAAATATGTAATAACAATGGATTTTGTATTTACATTGTGTTATAGATCAAATTTATTCGTTCAGTGTATATTCATTTGTTTGCGTTAATATGTCTTTTGATTGAGTTAAGCCATTTCAATTGATATATTGTATAGTGTGTCTTTCTATGTTGTGACGTTACACTATTGTTTCAGGTAAGGGTGAAGGTTGGTACCTATTAAAACGTTTAAACCCGCTGCATTTGTTTGCACCTGTCCTAAGTCAGGAACCTGATGTTCAGTGGTTGCCATTTGTTGATGTTGTTCATAAGTGTTTCTCGTTTCTCGTTTTATAAAGATTAGAACGTTGGTTTTCCCGTTTGAATTGTTTTACACTAGTCATTTTTTGGGGCCCTTTATAGCTTGCTGTTCGGTGTGAGCCAGGGCTCCGTGTTGAAGACCGTACTTTGACCTATAATAGTTTACTTTTACAAATTGTGACTTGGATGAAGAGTTGTCTCATTGGCACCCATACCACATCTTCTTATATCTATGTAATACTTCTTGAAAACAGTATTAAAATAGAAAACATATTTCAATAATTACCTGAAACACTTCCACTTCCGGATCCGGAATTACTTGAAGGACATTGACAAACAATACATCCATCAGCAGCAATAGATACACATTCCATTTTACAGTCTTTAGGATAAGGGGCACATCCGGATCGCAATACGGGATTTCCTATAAATTCAAAATTTAGTTTTTTACCTATATATTAACATAGGAAGATGTGGTATAATTGTCAATGAGACATCTGATTCTCTCCAACAGAGACCAAATGACCAGAGGTTATATAGGTTACCGTATATTTATGTATCTGTTTTTTCTCATATACCGATTCATTATTATTCGTTTGATACCAAATCGTTGATTACGTGGGTAAAGGTAACCACGAATCTAAATGTTTGTCATAGTACATATTTACTATAGATGTGTATGCAGACTTTGGTAAAGACCACGAAATAAAAAAAACACGAAAAAACATTTTTCTTCAATCCACGAAAATTGGTACTAATGAAATAGAATGTATCTGAAGATTGTTTTTAATAAAAAGCAGTTCGGTACTAATGGATAATTCATTCATTGCGTTTTAGGTCTGGAACTATTTCGAATTTAACATATTGTATAGACGCTAAACGCCTTTTGAATTTTTGTGCTGACTGCATGTTCATAATCTTTTTTTATTCATATGCTACGTTTCGTAAAAATCCTAGCTTGATAAATCTAGAGATTTTACGGAGTTAATATTCCAACATACAAAGGCAAAGCTATTCCTAGGCGGATATTTGCCTTTTGGTCACATAGCTACTCAATTATTCACTTATTTATACACCCTTGGTTTTCAAGCTTTTGTGTCTTGGCGTGCCTGATTACGCTTCTTGTGCACCACATCGATAAAGTGTTATTGTCATTTGTCATTGGTTCAATCATAAGGGTTGGATAATTTACCTTGGTATTTTTTAACCCACAGGGGGAAATAAAAGTTACGAGTCGAATGTGGAAAAATCTCACTGTACAAAATTTTAAAAATTAAAGCAATTTATCAACAATACTACACAGAATAAAATATTTTCAGTCGATCCACAGAAAATCGGACGAATATTGCTTCCCGTTTTTCTGTTGGTGCTCGGTAACAAAAATCAAAACCTTAAAAACGGGCACATCAATTCTCCACCAAACTTCGATTTGCTTCGAAAATGTGAAACATGAGGATATGATACAAAGAGGGTCTGGATGGAATTTACCGAATAGAGAATAATGGACAAAACGTGCAGAATAAATGGCAAAAAATTTTAAAAATAGAAAAAATAGGCCAAACAATATATAGAATAATGTGATGTTAAAAAATAAAAAATAATCGGGAAAATAAATAAAGAAAACAGATAAGTGGTGTAAAAATTGATGAATAAAAAAATGAAGGACCCCTAACAAGTACATCATACAAAGAGTCAATAAAAACAATAAGCTAAAGAAATACAGACAACGCCATGGTAACAAAGAGAACCGAAGCGGAAAAACAAGTATAGAAAAGATTATAAAGAAACCCAAAACTGAGCAACATGAACCCTACAAAAAACAAAAGGACACTGCTGTGCTCACAAAGGTAAACTTCCTGCTATACAAGCGGCACCGGCCATTTTTCTCATGATTAGTAAAATTCAGATGTAATGCCATAAACGATGAAAAGAGTTCCGGGTTGTGGCAGCATATTAATGGTAATTTTTGACACAAATATTGCATAAAGATCAATCAACCATGATGCCATCCTTAAAAACTTAGAGAGATGGACTCAACTCTACAATTAAGAACCCTTGGTTCAAAAAAGTAGGTTCATTATAAGCAACAGCCTTATATGAAAATCATGAAGGCAACTAGATATCGCTCAACTGGAAGAACTTTTCTAAATATAGGTGCTGCTGGAATGTTGGTACATTGAAATGGGAAGTCTACAGTAGAAATTAAAATCAAATATTTTGTCGTAAAGATTCCTTCTCAACCGACCCTTACTGTCAATGTCTAGATTGCAGTCAAGATATGAAACAGGCTATACTGTAGCTGTGGTATCCTTTTTTCAAGTTCAATGGTAAAGACGCGATTAAAAGTCACAAAATTGTAATTTTTTCAGGAAGAGAAGATGTGTTGCTTCATTACGTCAATTAATTATGCGCCCTCTATCGACCACTGGCTCTAGTGAAGACGTTAAACCTACTGGTTTTATTGGGGTAAACTTAATTGCTTACATTTTTTTGGAAAAATATTGTTTTTGCATTTTTCGTATAATTTATACACAAGTATAAAAAAAACTTACCGTGAACGAAAATTACAAAGTTCAACACAAAAATGGCGAAAAACATCTCAAGTATTTTAAATCCCAAATGAAAATCGAAACATAAAAAAATGAAAAGTCTGAAAATGACTTTTCCGAAAGTTTACGATAAAATTATGACTTTTATGAATGAACTAGATAATGGTATATATATGCGTGGTTTTCGAACTGCAATTTTTCTGATAACCTTTAGTGTTATAGATAAGGGCCGACATGTCCCGATATAAACTTGCATTCAAAGACAGATGTTCGGTAATACCTATAATGACTAAATATAATATGTCATCTTTAAATACATGAAGTATAAACGTCGACATTGCAAAACATAGGTAAAAACCGGCCCTAATGGAAATTATTTAAAATATAATAATGAAATAGAAAAATATATCATGATAAATGCGAAAATAATACTGAAATGTGTCCGTGTAAACATGGAATCATTAGTTTTATATGAATATTTAGAAGATGTGGGTTATGGTAATGAGACAACAACCCTACGACAAAAATTGATAGAAGACATCAAAGGTCAAGATTTGTGTTAAAGTACATTTTATATGCTTGTCCTACTTAGAGCTTCCCTGTGTAATCAATGTCATTCTCAAGGTCTGGGAGCGAACGTTGACCTTTGCTTATCATTGTTTGGTCAGTTTTTGAGTTTTGAGAGTACGTTGACCTTTTAACTATTTGGGGTACTTATGCCAGGATTGGTCGGCTGCTGAGGGCATGGTGACTTTCAAATGTTAAGAATGCATTGATTCAACGATTGCTGGTGTAACGGAACTTTAGAAATTTTGAAGTTTAGTTCGTTCAAGATTTTGGAAATTAGATACAATGTGTATTTGTATTTGTATTTGTATATGAAATCAACAAAAAAAAGATAATGACAATATGATAAAACACATCACTGAGCTATAATTACATACATGTATGTTTCGTAATAATCCGCACATTTGATTGGCAGAAAGCAATCATGAGGCATTCCAATATCAAATTGTAATTCCCTATATATTTCAACCTTCATGACTGCAAACGTTTCCCATCACAACGTCCCAACAATGCATAAGGAAAAGCCAAACGAAAAGCTCGATTTAACTCGTAATTGCATAGTTGTAGCATAAAAATGTACTTATAAAAATTGAATGGTTTTGATTTGCGCATTGTCAACGCTTTGACAACCATATAAATTTGTGTTTTAAAGCATCCAATTCTTAATTAAAACCTGTGACTCTTTATTTTAATAAAAAGTTTCTAACCGATTATTTGGTCCTGTAGTTCGAGGGTCAATATTTGTCATTACAGCCGTTTTCATTTGTTAATATCTTTCATCAGCAAATTTATGAATATTATTGTAACGTTATAATTTTGTGTTTTGTGGGCGATTGTTTTTCTGCTCGAATTTTTTTTCTGTTGGCCATGGTGTTTTCGCTTGTCTTTCTTCAATTTTAGGTTTTTGATTGCACCCTTTGTTAAACTTAAAGATCCTTATTCAGAATATAGCATTTCAATAGTGTACTACATGTATAAATCAAATTTGGCTTCTTCTGAGTAATTGTTATTTCATGGAGGCTTCTATGAGGTTCTGGTTGGGGTTTACAGAATAGAAAACAATTACCAAAAGTAGGGAATAAAGGGGGGAATCAAGAATAGAGAACAACAAGTCAATAAAAAATGAATAGAGAACAACAAGTCAATAAAATAAAAAATAGAGAACAAAAAGTCAATAAAAAATGAATAGAGAACAACAAGTCAACAAAATAAAGAATAGAGAACAACAAGTCAATAAAATAAAGAATAGAGAACAACAAGTCAACAAAATAAAGAATAGAGAACAACAAGTCAATAAAAAAAAGAATAGAGAATAAGTCAATAGAATAAAGAATAGAGAACAACAAGTCAATAAAATAAAGAATAGAGAACAACAAGTCAAAAAAATAAAGAATAGAGAATAAATGGGTGCTTCAATATAAAGAATCGAGTTTAACGGCAATAAAAATATAAAAAAAAATCCTAAAAAGTATGAAATGAAGACCCAATTCATACCCTCTTATTTGGCCACAGTATACTGAGTATATTTAGTATATAAAAATTTGAATGCACGTCCTCACGTAAACACTCTGAATGATGAATTTATATTATCTAATTATCTTAAATTACGCGTAATATTTGAATGGTATCGAAATAAGGAAGTCAACATTAGCAGGTGTGGGTAGTATTAAGACAAGATAGGTAATACGCGACAGGTGTTTATTTATAAGTTATATTTACAACAACAAAAGACAGCGGCACAAAATTTCAACATGGAAAACATTTTGATTTCAATTTTATTCATTTTTGGTTTTTTATGTGGTAAGAATTTTTATTACATGTACTGTGATACAAATGCTTTGCTTTAATGTTGATAATTGTATTCTTATTCTTAAAAAAATGTTTGCGATTCGTATTTTTCTTCATACGTAATCAAATTTAATTGTATTGTTTTCTTTTCCGAAGCCTAATTTTATTCCTATTTTGAACAAAAATTAAAAAGTACTAATATAAACAAGTTACGATCATGTTTGAAATAATTTTTGTAATAAGCGTATTTTGGTTTTTAAATTGTAAACCGACAAGCAGGTAACGTCCCTTGTTTAAAAACATCGCAAGATTGTAGACTATTTGGTCAGTCTGTTTTTGAATATGACATCACTATGAATGTTCAACTTACTAAATGCAACAAAGACAGTCTTGTTAAATTTAGCTTTAGACTGTTTTGGGTCGATACAATATTGATAAAAAGATAAATTGCAGCTGTACAACTTATCACGCACGGCTGATTAACACATAAGTATTGATGACGTTAAAAGAGTTACTGAAAATTAAAAGTAATCCACCTGCGTTTCCTTTCTGATATTAGTATTTCGTAAAGCTTTTTTGAAAAATTTAGCAAAATTACAATTATAATCAGAATATAAGACAAATTAACGAATTGAATTAGTCGATACTTGTACACCAACGGTCGTGAAGTTAGCTACATATACCACGTGTTTATCAATGTTTTCCTTATTCATACCACTGCACGAATTAGTTTTTTTTTAAATCTTTATTGAATGCAAGCAGTAAATAAATATACTATTGAAACTTGATCATTTGGTTTAATATTACACAGAACAACTCAAAATAATACTTTTCCTTACTCTTGACGAACGATTCGAGCGGGCAAATGTGATTCATATAAATTTGTGCTAAAAGTTGTTGCTACAAAACATTGCCGAATTCCCATGCATTGATAAAACTTTCAAAAAAGTTATGATCTATAGAGACGCGTTACGAAAAGTTAATTAAAGATATTTAAGGAATGACTGTAATATTTTTTCTGTCTATGAAGAAATAACACAAAAAATGTGGTGCACACTGAATAACCTGCGTAGCATTTCTTTAATCTAATTCTAAATTTCGTTTTTAAGGCGTAAATCATGAAAAACAAGTTGATGACGTCACGATCACATGATAAAATTATGTCTATGAGCTGAAAGACAAAAAATGTTCAGCCAATCGGAAGACGTGTTACATCCAAAATTAAATTATTGCAAAATCAATGAATTGCGACGGCATGTGTATCGCGCACGATAAAACTCGCTTGTGTGCAACGTTTTCTGAAATGGCATTAGTCAATATCGCATTTTGTCCATTGATATTTTTCTCAACAACTTATAAGTTTAAAGTGTATTTCGGCAACGACGTCAACATCAAAATGTCTGATGTTACTAATGTTACATTAGTGGTGCTTAAATGCTTAAATTTAATTGATGTGTTATTTCAGGACAAGTAACGTCTTCCTGTCCGTTTTCCGACCCAGATTGCCATCCTCTGTGTATTGAATATAAAGGTGAATGTAAATATTGCAGATGCCAGGGTAAGTAAGTAAATTAAGAAGCAGTGCAACACACAATTCTAATGATAACGAGGAAAGAAAATATATACCAGCAACAGGTCATACTATATGCTTCTTAGTCATGTTTGTTCCTAATCATGTTTGTTAGTTTCCATGGCAATCATAAAAAAATAAATCAAGTTATTTTGCGGAGTATGAAAATGAGATGCACAAAAATATAACAGCATCACACAATACTTGTCTTCATCGTTGATGATTAAGTTGAGGACATGTTACTGTGATAACTATACAACAGCCATGAGCACATTAAAATCACGCTGCAATATGTAAGGCTTTTTTTTATATAACAACATCAAAACATTCCTAACAACTCGGGTAATGTAAAGATTTAAGAGAGACAAATAGGAAAAAAACAAATTAATTGTCACGGCTTTCGGTTACAATATCAACCTTTAAATCTTATACTTTATATTTATAATCAGAAATCGTTCCTTTATCAGCGTTATGTAGTTAAGAGTAAAGTAATTTCATAGAAATATCAATCCGCTTAGTTTTAATTTTGTATATCAAACGTGATAATATGTTGGTTTTTTTTATTTTACTTTTTTTAACTTTTTGAACACCACAATGCATGTGTATATTTTCAGTTTCGTCAGCTTCGTCAAGTGGAAGCGGAAGTAGTTCAAGAGATAGATTTGGCGGAAGTGGTAGTAGTTCAAGTGACAAATATGGCGGAAGTGGGAGTGGTTCAAGTTCCAAGTGGAATTCAAAATACGGAGATAATTCAAATAGTTTCGGAGGGGGTTATACAGACAATTCTGGTTCAAATAGTGGTGGAAATACAGAAAATACAAAAGTTATCATAATTCACGAAAAAGATACACAAACTCAACAATTGACCGCGTTACCGGGTTTACCGATGGTGGGTAACATGGCTGGTCACATGGCAGGTCATATGCCATTCAATATTCCACACGGACCAATGACTGCTCAGAATCCCTTTTCTCATCTTGTGAGTATTCATAAATAAAAATATTAAAATTAATTTTTTCAACCGTTTGAATTTTTTATTTTTCTTTGATTCTCTTTTACAGTAAAAATCAACGAAAAGAGATCTTGGTATATTCTATTGAGACAGCAATTAAAGAACACAACAAGTTCAATAAAAGAAATAATCACTAAGACATAACCACCTGAATGAATAATTTCGTGAACTTTTTTTTCTACTGAAGTATTTTTTTCAACACTATTGAATATATAAACAGTTTGAATATGCCATTGAAAGCTCGTTGTTTAATTAAAGAGAGATTAAGATAATTAGATTGTACTCCCTGTTACTCGTTCTAAAACCGTGAAGAATATTATAAGAAATAATTTAAACTGAAAATGCTTACAAGAAGGGTTTTATAATTCTTTTTAAATTTAGATATTTGTTGCTTAACATCTATGCATTTATAATTGTATCAGTTAACGCTCGAGGGTTTTGTAAACCCTGTCCGTACTTCTGTCTTGTGGCTTTTATCTTTTGACTCGTTCGTCACTTGGCCTCGGGATTTCAATTTTATGATTCACCTTGTAACATAGTCGGTATAATACCTTAAAACTAAGACTGGTTATTTCTTCTTTCAGACATCATCATACGGACGTGGACATTCTATGAATGTACCGCTAAAAAGTCCAGGAATTCCTAAATACTGTATTTCTGTAGATAAGATGGACTTTGAAGATTGTCCCTGCACTGTCGTTGACGAAGGAGGATGTCTAACGTGTCCTTGCTACTCAGGTATACTTTACATATAAATCTCCATGTACCTGGTGTTATGGTATTCTTAAATAGAAAATAGGTTGGAACCCCTCTTTTTCGATTGAAAAAAAATGTCATTACATGAACGTTTCACGGTGTGCCGAGGGTCGGAAGCCCACTCTTTTCAAAAATACTTGATTCGCGCCTGGTGTTGTTGGTCATTAATCTCCAATTTAGTTTTTATAATTGACCCATCGTTATTTTATTAAACTTACATTTAGTATTTAATTACCTAAGTCATTTATTCCATTTTTCGTAATTTATTTTCAATCTATGCTTACATTTAGCCAGCAGATTTTGGATCGCAGTCAGGCAGAAAGAATCTCAAGAAAAACCTAAACCAAAACATAATGAATGCATTGGTACAACGTTGTGTATGATGTCTTGTAAGGGAGGTTATCATCTGGGAGAAACTGGTTCTGACGGCTGCCAGTCGTGTACATGCTTAAAACGAGGTTAGCAGGAAGTGGTAAATATTGTGGTTGAATTTATGCCATAACTACATATTTCCAATGAATACTTATTTTTTTTTTATCGTGTAATCTTCGAAGTATTTAACATATCTGCATGGTAAATAAAAAAGGAAATGTCAAATCAAGCATTTAAAAATGTACAGAAGTAATAGATTTTGCGCTTAATACCAGTAGAATATCATCATTCGATAAAAGTTCAGCATAGCTAAGTTTTATGCTTAAAATGGATCTTTAAACCATCTTATCAAGATAACAAACTATAGAAACTCGGTCAGTTATACTTTGAAAATGAGTGAAGACAAAACAAGCGCCTACACTAATCTGTAGTGGAATGATAAACTTTCATTGACATTTTTAAACGAAGTATAACTTGAAGAGTTATTGCCTAATAGTTACTTTGCCCTTTGCAAGAAAAAAATACGTGAACATTCCCAAAGACAACTTATATCTTTCAAATAAACCGAAATAAGACAAAAAAGTACAGAGAATAAGGTAATCTTAGAATTTCTTTTTAAGTTGAATGCATAAAGCAGCATATTGTTTTTATATTTCAGAACAAAAACAACCACAAAAACAACAAAATAACGAGAAAACATGTTTAAAGTTATACGAATGTATAATAAAATGTTCCAAAAAAAAGTTAGGATTTACTGTTGGGGAAGAAACATCCGATGGCTGTAGGAGTTGCAAATGTGAAGAGGAAAAATCTGGTGGCAGCGGTGGCAAAACAAACAACGGTGGCAGCGGATCCATGATGAAAATGTTTGGCAATACAAATGGTGGCAACAATGTTCTTAAGTGTGAGTTCTCTCTAAAACAAGGCTTATCATTGGATTTTACATGTAAAAATGCGTTTACAACTTTAAAGACTTCCCTTTTTGCCTTTTGAAGAATCTTTTAATTTTGTTGCATTATGCTTTCTTCGTTTAATTTCGTTTACACCCTTATCAAAGCAACATCCGTTATTTGTTTAAGCAGAACCAAATGTTTCTAATTCTAAAATTAATTGCAGAATAAAATAAGAAAATCCTTCAAACTTTCAAGGACAAATCTATGTAAATGCACGATCGACTTTAAACTAGTAATAACATTGCTCTAAAATATAGAGGAATAATGCAAAATTCTTGTTGTGTGTGATATGTTTGTTTACTATCTTGTTAAAAGGGTACAATTATTAACATGAATGTTCTATCGATTTCAGTAGACCTTGAGTTTTCAAAAGAGTCTCAATTTAGATATATAGGCGAAGGCCTTCTTCAAAGAATAAAGAAAATCCTCATCTCTCTGTTTATATTTGTAACTTAGGTGCAGCATTTACATCTTATCTGGTTATTACACAGATGATCTTACAAAATGTGTATTTATAACCTAATCTGGAGGTTATAATCACTTTCTCTAAAACAAGCAGAAAAAAACGCCATTGAAAGTTCATCTTATGATTAAGAATTACAACGTTGTACTATTCGTAAATTGTTTCTACTATGAAAAAAAAATGTATGATGTTTGTATTGTTTTGAATTTTGGAGATAACACGGGCTTTGCTTTCTGAGGTCTGGGCTCCATCCTAGATTTATCGTTGTGCTCCAGGCTCCACTGCATTGGCTCCGTGTTCATTTGGGTACGTTTTGGGGATTCAGGCTCCCCTAATAGAGCTCCAAACTTCCAATATAAGGCTACGGGCTCCACTGATAAGGCTTTGAATTCAGGAGGTTTAGTCAGGGCTCTTGGGACCAAGGAAATTATAGAGCCCTTGTCATTAGCCAATATATGAAATATCACTGTTAAACATTGACTCGGGAACTTCGCTCAATTACAGTTAAGTTATATTTCGTATCCTTTTAGCCCAAGATAAAAGAGTGGGCTCTGGGCACCAAGGAAATTGTAGAGCCCTTGTAATTATCCAATATTTACTGTTTAACAAGATGTTCTTTAAGATATCGCTGTTAAACATTGACTCGGGTACTTTGTTTTCAATTACTTTTTAGTTATGATATTCTTTCGTATACTTTCAGCCCCAGATAAAGGAATGAGTACCAGCGGAGGGAATGAGTCGAAAGGGAAATGTAACCCACCCATGGTAATGTGTACAAATGATGGTAATAATTGTAAGTAAAACTTTCTATATACGTTCATAAAATTGTAAGGAAAATCTCAAAATCAGTCAAATATAATATCATTTGGGATAAGTTTTATATTTGTTTTTGGCACTTTCATATCACCAGCTGCCCAGTATTTGTCATTGTATGTAGATTTTATGGATAATGTTAATTTTTTTTAAGTGCGTAGAACAGTGCACATTTGGTATGTTGGGATTTCGATAAATAACGGTGATAATTTTGTGAACAAATTACCTAAAAATCAAATTATCTTATATATAAATATACATCATAGTTATGAATTCAATAAATTGTAATTATTTCCCTTAAGTAATGCAAACAATGTCTGGTGGCAGCGGAGGTTCTGGTGGCAGTGGTGGTTCTAGTGGTAGCGGAAGTGGCAGTGGTCCGTTTAATCCAATGGGAGGAGGATCTGGTTCGGGAGGAGGAATGAAGAGTCCTTTTGGTTCATCATCCGGAGGATCAGGATCGGGCTCCGGAATGAAAAGTCCGTTTGGCAATGGAGGACCAGGTGCAGGTGCGGGTGGTGCTCCCGGAATGGGAGGAATGGGTCCACATGGACCTTCAAGTAAGAAGTAAAAACTTCTTTACTTACTATTGAGTAGGAAACAAAACAAGTTTTAAATGTCTTTAACTTTTTAAATTGGGACGACTTTGAAAATGTGAGCTTCTGTTTGTTTTTTTTTTTTAGTCGTTGGAATACTTTCTTCATATTCAATTAAAACAAAATTACCATTAACAATTTTGTATCGGGGGAGTCTATGACATCTTAGTAAGATATGTTATTATAACTTCATTACTGAATTTAGATGGAATACAAGTTAACAAAGAAAATGTCATCAATATTTGTTATGAGCGAAGCAGTCTACAACCAAATGTATGAACGTGATTTCTTATTCTTATATTTTCAGATCCAGGTTTTCCAAGTCAAAAGAAAGGTATGTTAAAGTAAACATAACCCTGTCCTGTAGGAGTACTGAAGCCAAACGGTGACGAAACAATGGGAAAATAAAAAAAGCCAGGGGGTATATCTTAAAACTTGAACAGATGGGAGTTGAGGAGATTATATTTCAAATAGTTCGGTGGAAAAAGGGTCTCGCTGTTCTTATCCCCCTCAAAAGGAGAGAGACAACAAACAAGTTCTGTCATAAAACATAGTTTAACTTTTTTACTTACATTATTTTGTATTTAAATAAATGGAAATTCATCTGTATTCATTGTAGTTGAACAGACCGCATATAACGAGAATTGCTTTGGGCCATCATGTTCAGCAAAAGACGGTGGACTTGTCGAAGGTAAGTGATAATATTTATGTGCTTTTATGAGGGTCTGGATGGGGTTTACAGAATAAAATGTATGTGCTTATATATTGTATCATAGTTACAGATTTACAGATATATCAAAACTCATAGTTTGTTTTTTTTGCACGTTGGAGTTCTCGAAAAGTGTTGGTTCGAATGTCCTCTTCACCAACATGTGCAAAGGACCGACACAACTTTCGTTTTTTGCAATTGATATAGTAGTAAGGACCAGCATGTTTTATTCAAGGACTCCCAGGGACAAACAGATTTTACATTTGTCATTTCGGGGCCTTTTATAGCTGACTTTGCGGTATGGGCTTTGCTTATTGTTGAAGGTCGTACGCTGACCTATAGTTGTTAATTTCTGTATCATTTGGTCTCTTGTGAAGAGTTGGGTCATTGGCAATCATACCACATCTCCTTTTTTATAATTAGAGAACTCTATTTTCTCAAGAGTAGTTATTTGTTGGTGATCTTTGTACTGTCCAATAGTTTGCTGCTTATGACTATACATTTGTATATTACTAAGGACGGAGTATAATTATATATTTCCTTTCTGTTACAGGCACACTTGAAAACGATCTCATCATGGGTATATTCCGGAAGTGAAGTAGCAAAACAAAACCAGGAGCAAGAACAATTATTATTTGGAGTAAAAGATATAAAATTATTTATACCTGAATCTTATTGGTAAATTAGTCATTATTCAAAATTACAAAAGTTCATGACACCGATGCAAACTTCATGCACCTCTTTGTGCTTTTCGAAAATTCTATTTTCGTTTGTGGTGTTTGATACCAAATATGTGAACTCTTGAACATTGGAAGAATAGTCTTGGAATATATTTTTTTTATCAACCAGTTGGTTTTGTAGTTTTTGTACGTGACTTAACTTCTCGCTTTGTTTTTTTTTAATATTTATGACACTATAATTACATTGCATAAAAACATTCAATTGAACCGGTAATTTTGATTGGCTGACAAGTTGAAGTCAACAATCCCTAGGCATTGCATATTCATTTTGTATTTGACACAATATCAGAAAAAGTCTAATTTTTGGCAATGGGAAAAAAAATGTCTTTGGAATCTGTAATTTAATAGCATGAAACAAAGAACAAACATTGAGGATTCAGGAACTGTGGTCTGTAATTCACAAAAAAATGTTAAATGTGGTAACTATGGCAATGTAAAAAAGGGTACCAAAAATTCCAGTTTTGTCCTGTTACCAAAGTGAATCATTTTAAAAAAGTTCCTAATGGGAATAAGGAATAAATTAAAGTTACTATTTGTGGTTTACTAGTACATCCTGCAATATTTTATCAAATGTCAATTATTTATTTTAACATTTACAATACATAAGGTTAAGAAATATACTAAAATATAATCCAATTTGTCGTAACATGAAAGAATCTTGAGTAACAGGACAGAGTTGGTAACAGGAAGGAACTTTATTTCAAAACAATTCCTTTGTTTTCATAGTTTGTTCCTTTGTTTTCAAAGTTTAAGAAAAATACATCATTACAAATTGGTCACAATTGGAAGAAAACAGCAAACAATGTCATTTTTCTTTTGAAGATTTCATTTGCAAGATGAAAAATCTGCCTGTAATGAAAAATTCAAAAATAAATTCATTTCAGTTACCATCTACTATACTAGAATTGCACAATGTTCTCTGCTGTTATCAAAAGTCAAAAACCTGATTTTTCATTCAAAAGACAGTATATTATGTTGAGATTTGTTTAATATGATGGTGATAACTTATATTAAATGAACTGTTTGGCATATAGTAGGTTAACTTTGTGTTTCATCAGTAAAATTGTCTTTAACATCCTTCCTGTTACTGATTATGGCTATGCAGATACTTTGTATCAGGTAACATGACAGAACGTATAACAGAAAGGAATTACACAGTATGTTTTGTCCTTTTATTTGAATTGTATGGAAATGTACTTCCATCTACATATCAATTTAATCAGATACTATAAAAACACATTTAACGTTATAGTGCTGACATTAAAATATTCTCAAAAGGTATACAAAAAGGCTGTACCAGGAGAGAACAAAAAAAGTATTATTCTATAAATTCTTATCTTGGATGAGCTCGGATTTTTCAAACTGGCCGCCATTCAAACTATACACGTGTGGTCATGCATTCAGAAAATGATGCTCTTTCCCATTGCATTACAGGAAATTAACTCTTGGTCTTTCAAACGTTTCCACAGGTAAAATCAGGTAAAACTATGAGCTACTGCTCACTGATGATACCCCCGCCGAAATATTTCGGTAAACAGGAAGTTGTTGAGTGATGAATCTGAAAACGCATCACACGGTATAGCTGACTTAATAAACCCTGAAACCAAATTTCAGAAATCATTGTCAAGTAGTTCCTGAGAAAATGTGACGAAAATTTTCAACTTGGCTATCATGTGTAAAATAATACAAGTGTTCGGTAAACAGGAAGTTGTTGAGTGATGAATCTGATAACGCATCACACGGTGTAACTTACTTATATAAACCCTGAAACCAAATTTCCGAAATCCATGTCAACTAGTTCCTAAGAAAAATGCGACGAAAATATTCATGGGACGGACGGATGGACTGACGAACTGACGGACTGACGGAAGGACAGACAGAGGTAAAACAGTATACTCCCCCTTTTTAAAAGCGGGGGTATAAAAAACAGTGGTAACAGCAAGGAAATTATCCCTTGGAACAAAGTTTTAGCATGCAAATTTTTTAGATATACTTTAGTTATAAAAAAAAAAAACAGATCCATAGGGGACAACTTTCTTATATAATCTTTCAAATTTGTGACAATTGGAAACATATTTACTTGATGTCTGTTCTATGGTCGGGTTGTTGTCTCTTTGACACATTCCCCATTTCCATTCTCAATTTTATTGATAACGACATTCTTTGTATGATTTGATTGTCAGAAAAACAACAGTGGACAACATGATTTTTTTTTGGGGGGGGGGGGGGGGGGGGGGGGGGGGGGGGGGGGGGCATTTATATTATAATATTTTTTTTGAAGAATATAAGAAGGAGTGTGTGATTGGCAATAGTCGGTGCATTATGTACTGTAGTTAATACTGAAACTTAAAATTTTCCAAAAAGATAATTGGATTAGAAAATAATTGCCGGTGAAGGATGGAACCAGGAAGTTAGACTTTTTCTGATATTGTCTCATTTCCGTATACAATACAACAGCTATGACTGTACGTGCTTTCCGTGACCGTATCAAAACAATGCAAAGAAAAGCTTGATGATATAAGTAAACAAGTAATTTCATGGTTGTAGCATTAAAATGTAATTATATGAATTGAATGCTTCTTTTTATAGTTTTATATGGTTGTGCAAGAGTTGGTCGTGTGAACATTTTTAGTATGTAGCGCTTAAATAAATGTATGTTTTAAAATTTTACGTAGTAAGGCAGATGTCTCGTTGACTATAACCCAAATCTCCTTTCATTTACTAGTATATGTATTGCCATTAATTGCTTTCAAATGTTCTGTTTTGCTTTGTTTTGGCTCTGTTTGGTGTATAAATACGCAGCCAAATCCGGCCTAATTCGCAGAACACTCCCGACGGTATTAATTGTTAATTTATTCTTGTCATAAATACCCATGGAAGAATTGCCACGTGACGTAAAGCATCAATCTATAAAAGGAGGTTTGCTACTCTGTTTCAAAATACCAAGCTTTTGAAAAGACTGTTATAAATCAAGTGATAGTATATAGATGCAGGAACCATAAAAGCAGAAAAATATGAAGTATCCGTGTGCTTGTGTTCGAACTATAAACCATTGAAAACTTGGCGTGAAATGATTCTCTCTAGATTTTTCATACATTTAACATTTGAACCTTTTTTCTGTCAAAAAGTATGGAAAAATAGCAGGATTTAATAAGATTTTCAAAGCTGGCTTTTTAAGCCATATGTAATCAAATTATGAAAAAAAAGTAGGGATTAGTGGGCAAAAGTTTTTAATGGCACTATATGGATAAAACTAGAGGATTCCGAATATCTGGCAAAAATTCAAAAACTAGAGGAGAAAGAACATATGTCAAACAACGAGTCACAACAGTTGATTGTGATGTTAAAATACGGTTGTCCCTGGACTTCTGGATTTACGGCAAACAAGCAAAGTTTTCCTTTATATTGTATCAACTTTCTCGCCATATGAATGCTCATTATAACATGCAGACTAAATGGATTCTATTTGTCAAAAAAATATGTCAAGATTGTGGTTTCTCATATATATGGGAAACACAAAACTTTATAGGTAAAGATTGGTTAAAAACTGTTATAAAGCAAAGATTATTAGACCAGTTTCTTCAGAATTGGAATTCCCTTATTCAAAATTCGTCAAAAGCTATAAACTACAAAATTTTTAAGAAAAACTGGGAATTTGAGGAATATTTTAATATTTTGGACTTTAAACATGCCGTTGTTCTTTGTCGATTTCGAACGACTAATAACAAATTGCCGATTGAAACAGGAAGGTGGCAAAACGTATTGAGAGAAAACCGTGTTTGCCATCAACAATCAACAAATTGGTGACGAATATCTATATATATTTGAATGTACTTTTTTTCGATCAAAAACGTACAGAGTATTTACCCTCTTATTTTGTACAACGACATCATACATTTAAATTCTTCGGAACTTATGTCCAGTACACGAAAACCAGTCCTGAAGAAACTTTGTTTATTTATAAAAAATGTTAATACTTTTGTTTGTCCTCCTGGCTAGTGACTTCTGTAACCTCTCTCCTTGTTTTGTATATATTGTAAATAGTTATTGTTGTTATCTCTGTACTGATGTAATGCATTGGCTTTATGAGAATAAAAGAGTTAGTGTATAACTTCTCCCGTCCGGTAGATAACCTCTTGCCAAAGTAAGGATTTCGTTTGGCTGTGCGGGATGTATGAATACATACGTAGACGAGTCCAGTTGGAACGGGAACGTTAAATCGATACCTCTTTTAAGGTGAATTCCAAGGTGTTTGTACGTTAAAGAACTCTTGCAAATATCTCTGAAGGTCTCTTGTCTGCTCATCGCGATCGAACAAATTTGAAAGCCTATCGATTGTATTTTTTATTTATTTGTTCTGGTCCCGAATATCCATAAAACACTGGACATTGGAGTTAAGCAAGCAGCAATCGATCAAACCTACAAACAATTGCAGATTGATTGATTTGAGGTGTTTATTAAATTGAGAATACGAAAAGCCTTTTTTAATGATGTCATGAACTGAATATACGTTATATGCTCAAACAGTCATGCTAACTTTTTTCTTCACCTTGTCCGTAATGGATAGTTATTGCATTAGCAGTTATACCAAATCTCCTTTTTTCTTATCATTATAAAATAGAGGCGGAAGATACCAAAGGAAAAGTAAAGCTCATAAATCGAAAAAAACTAACAATAACATTGCAAAAAAAACAACAACATAAAACAAAAAAAAAAGACCCAAATTACAAACATTTTTTTTACAAAACAGTACGTATAAAATAAAAGACTATTAATACAAAACTCATTACCATCCAGAGGTGATCTCATGCGCTGTAAGGGTAAGGGTAAGGAGATCGTGCTTCAAATGTGGGAAAATTGATCTTATCTAAAAAAAAAGAGTAATGATATTGAGATAGTGAAGGCCACCAACGAGTCTTTAATACAGCTAGAAAATCCCACACCCGGAGGTGGACTTCAGCTGGCTCCTTAACTAAATGTGTAATAGTTCAGTAAAAATGGACGTCAAACTAAACTCCGAAACATATAAATGAACTGAATTAAAAAAAATACAGGACTAACCAAGACCAGAGGCTCCTGACTTGGGACAGGCGCCGAAATGCGGCGGGGTTAAAAATGTTTTGTGAGATATCAACCCTCCCCTATACCTCTAGCCATTGCAGAATAAACAAACACACAGCAATACGCACAGTAAAACTCAGTTTAAAAGAAGATCGAGTCCAATGTCAGAATAGGACTAAAAAAAAATAAGTAAAATGACAATGATACATACATAAACAAAGGACTACACCTAGGTTAAGGGCAATAACTCTTAAAATCATCAGTACAGGACAGGAAAACTGACAACTCCTTCCTAGTCAATTAAGATTGGAGTCGAAAGCATCTGCCACATGAGCGGTTCGAACTAACAATATCAGTGTTGACATCTGAAAAGTGATACAGTAGATGAAATACTTAACACATTCGGTCACAGAGGCCCCTTAAGGAGAAAGACCACGGTTAAGAGAATTAACTTTTAAAATCATCAGTATGTTTGTGCCAACCATTTTCATAAATGTATTCTAAGCCTCTAGGTTACATAGATTATTTCCAATCTGTTTCAGGTAAATGCTTAAAATACATTGATGAAACTAACTTGACTTTTACAAACGCATCACGTACTGATTTAAAGAGTTAAACTTTTAAGGTGTGCATGTAACATATGCCGATGATTAATAGAATGCTGATGGTTCATTGGTATATCAATGCAATTTTAATAACTCAGAGAATAGACCCCCACTACCAGTATGGTATATGTGTGGGGTTTCTCATTGTAGCGCATATCTTAAATCTCAGATATAAATAATTTTTTGTAGGTAAGGTATGTTCTATTTTCTCCTAACCCGACTAACCCAGTCGTTATATTCCGACTCACTATCGATCGCTACATTAACGCCTGAATGCATTCACCTATTCAGCGGAAGTTTAGATAACGCTATGAATTGTGGGTAGAGAATTAATCCAAAAAAAAAGGCGGAGGATACTGACCGATAAATCGTTCGAGTTACTTTTCTCCTGGCTTTTTATCAACCTGATGTACACTGCATAAATATACAATTGAAATGAATTTTCCAAATTAAGGTCAACGTCACATGCTGATTCATTTACCTATTTCAAAGATAGAACGTGTTGTTTAGAATGTACTTTTTTACGACGAAAAACTGCATCTTTTACATAAAGATTACTTGAAAAATGTTGTAAAGGAGTAAAGATTTTTAAAAATCCGTTTTTATAAACTCGTTAGAAAAGAACGACAACAAAATAAATTTCACCATGCATCATCTTTTTTGGTTATTGGTTATCCCTTTGGTACTCTTTATGCAGGGAGAAAGTTCCCAAGCAAAGGCTGGTTCAAACATTTTGCTGTTTAAAAGATATAGGACAACTTTTAAATCCCCCATCGAGGGAAAGAATAACAAAAACTGCAAGCTGGGTTTAATGTGTATTATATATACACATAATAATGTAACGTTTATACGAATAATTCTAATAAATGTAATGTATTCTGGAAAATTCTAATAAATATAATATAGTTTTAAAGGATATTTCTAATAAATGTAATGTATTCAGGAAAATTCTAATAAATATAATATAGTTTTAAAGGATATTTCTAATAAATGTAATGTAGTTAGGTGTAATGTAGTTAGAATATTTCTAATAAATGGAATGTAGTAGGAATATTTCTAATAAATGAAATGTAGTTACAATATTTTTTTTTAAATGTAATGTAGTTAGGGTATTTCTAATAAATGTTATGCAGTTATGACGTTTTTGATAAATATAATGTAGTTAGGATATTTCTAATAAATGTTATGTAGTAATGATATTTCTAATAGCTGTAATGAAGTTAGGATATTTCTAATAAATGTAATGTTGTTAACAAATTCTAATAAATGCAATGTAGTAAGGATATTTCTATTAAATGTAATGTAGTTAAATAATTCTAATAAATGTAATGTAGTCAGGATATTTCTGATAATGTAATGTAGTTAGGGAACTTCTAATAAATTTAATGTTGATATGAATATTTCTAATACATGTTATGTTGTTATGATATTTCTAATAAATGTTATGTTAGTAGTTAGAATATTTCTAATAAATGTAATGTTAAGAAGAAAATTTAAAATAAATGTAATGTTAATAAGAATATTTCTAATAAATGTAATGTTATTATAACTTGTTTTTTCCACTAAATGTTATGTTAATTATGTTAATTAGAATATTTCTACTATAATTATGCACTGTAAACACTTAAGAAACGAGGTGTATCGTGTTGTAATGGTAATTTACGATTCCTGCGTACTTCCGTTACTGTTAGTACGTCATTCACGTGTTGTGATAGCGTGACGTCATCAAAAATCAACACCCCATTATTTGTTGTAATTTCAACTGGTGGGTGTAATCTAAGAGCAGTTGCAGCTGAAAGTAGAAATAGATAAACATGTAAAATGGAAATCCTTCAATTAAGAAATTTAGTTTTAGGACAGAATTGGGTTTACAGAACACAGAATTATGATCAATTATGGTAAAAAAAAGTGCAGAATAATGGTAAAAATATTAAATAGAGAAACATGACATTAAAAATTAAAGAATGCAAAAATGATAGACCCCAATCCAGACCCTCATACCGGTATAAATTTAATTTAGTTTTGATACGTCAAGTCAAACGTTGAGCTAATGATCAAGGATACAACTATTAAAATAGAAATAAATATGGCCGGGTAATGTCATTGGAGTTTTTATTTGATCTCTTTGAGAAGTCCGTTGATTGCTGTCTGTTGATTGCTCAATTAACGTCTAGTGGCTAAATTTTTATGCATATCCAATATGTATAGGTTCCGACCTTGAGGAAGCGTGAATCATGTGATTGAGGTTAGGGGAAGTAATGTGGCCTTGATATGGGTCACTTAAACACTACAGAGTTGTTGCAAAAGTTCCTTAAACTTGCAGTCTGTCGGATTTACCGTTCCCATTTCGACCAGGCGTAGCACTCTTCTAAATTCGGTCGATTCCGTTCCCCCTTTGGATAAACCCGAGAATTACCGATTGACGACTGCTCATTTATACATTCCGTACAAACGAATGGACGACTCACTATAGCAAATGTTTTTTTATGCCAAAATGTCCAGATGTGGTCGTATATTTCTTCACCAAAGGAAATCTAGCTCCCGATGGTTTCATATTATGAGTGCTTTAATATCCGTGATTTGTATTTTCTTCAACGATTTATGAGGTTTTAACATCAGCACTGGCATTGGTTGATTTTTTTTATTGCGTTGTTGCATGACTTTAAATATAAGTCGATCGCTCACTAATACTGTAAACTAACTTATTTCGACTTATTCCTGTCAGGGCTTTTACGCCAGATGAATTGAATCTTTAAGTTTTGCATTTCTACATAATGTTTATTTCTGGTACACAAAACTGGCAAATAGGACAATATTATTCGAATTCAATCACATTGGTGCAATCAGAAACATATAGATATACAGTTCCCAGGTGCAATCACATATCCTTTTTGTGTTATAGATATTGAGCAATATTTATCTTAATATACTAGTATTGAGAAACGGGTTATCAGATGTTGGTTGGTGTCTCTCATATTAGTTTTTCGTAAAACCGTTAGTTTTCTCAATGGAATTGTTTCATAATTTTAATGTCGGGACCTTTTAAAGCTGAATATACGGTATGGGTTTTTCTCATTGTTGAAGGCCGTACGGTTGCCTATAATTGCTTGCATCCACTTCATTTTTAACTTTGGTGGATTGTTGTCTCATTGGCAATCAAAGCTCATCTCCTTATTTTTACATTATTTTTTCGAGTTGAAAAATAACGCGAATATGTAAAACTTGGATCTGCCCTTTTTAAATGCATTAAGTAAATTTGTTAATTGCAAAATAACATCGCTGCGAAGGGGTCTAGAAAGGTCTCAACGCAAATCTCGGGTGACTCCGCTTCTCTCCATGTAGGGAATCGGTCGCGTTGTGACGAATGGTCTAAACGCGTAATGAAGTATCTACAAATTAGTCTTACCTGCAAAATGGAGTCCAACTACATTACTGGCAAATATTTCTTTTCTTTTTTCGTCCATCGAGAGACCGTTCAACATGTGCCTTCAAAAAAAAAGATTATACAAGTTTAACCTTTCTGTGCAGTAGCCTATCATAAATTATGTCAATAGGAAGTAGATTTTGTTGATCGGATCTCGAATACCCATACTGTAAAACGGTTCAATCGTTAGTTTTGTATGTAGTGTTGTTCATGATAATGTCAGTTATTCTTCGACTTGAGATTTTTTTGTCTCTATTGTATCAAACTTCTCGTTTTTACTTTTTGTTTCAAACAAATGCTGCGAATTTCACTCGAAAAGTTCCAAGATTTTTTTCGCAAAATAAAAAAACCAAAAATGCAAAGCAAATTAAAAAAAATAAATTAAAATTATCATTTCCGACACAATAGATCTTGAAATTAAAAAAATCTTGATAACTATACCTTTAAAATGTAAGGCATTGTATCTATAATATCTGAAGATAAGGATGTAAAAATCTCATAAAAAGCAAAGAAAAGAATAACGTATTCATTAGCCCTACGTGGGCAACATGGATAAATGGAATTGCGATAACATAAATTTTGTGTAACCTGAAACGCTTCCTTCTATAAATAATGCATCAACATTTTATCATTGTTTTTTTATCATTTTTTTAAATTGTCTGTCATGGTATTCTTTCACAACTTAATGTATATTATCAAATGTTTAAGTGTCAACCTAAAATAATAATTGTAAATTTATCTTAGTTGTGTTTCGTGCTTCATGCCAATCAAATGAGTTCAGTTATTTATCCTTTCAGAATCTAAAGCATTCTGGGTAATAGTTTCAATAGTGTACAACGAAACGTTGTGATGGGTATAAAACGTTCTCAATAGGGGCGTAAAGGGGGGTATCTGCACGGAAGAACGCGAAATAAAATTGCCATTTCAAGATGAACGAACAATTAAAAATTTCTTGCACGTTGATCTTTTTGCCGATTTCACGAAACACGGTGAATAACGAACCTTTTTCACGGCTGCACGTGAAATAAAAATGGCAAAACACGTTGCACGAAAATAACCCTTTACCACCCTCAACTCAACAATGGAGTTTCAACTAATGACGTGACTTTATTTTCATTTTGGTGTACGAACAATGAGATTACCTATAATTCTTTAGATTCTTGAAAGGCGAATATCCAACTGAATTTAACAGTTTGGTCTTATGCTGTGCTGCTACACCATTGTCCCAGTTTATGAGAGGGTTGAGTGCTCACAAGCATGTTTTAATAACTTCGCCACATTCTGTATGAGCCTGTAATTTACTGGTTTGTCGTTGGTTTCTGTTTTTTTTTTATATATCAGCAATAAAGATCGTTGCTTTTTCTCGTTTGAATTGTTAACATTTTTCATGCCGTAGCCTTTTATAGCCAAACTAATGGAGTTGTTCATTGTTAGATGCCGTACGATGACCTATATATACTTGCTTACATCCACGTCATTTTGGAATTTGGAATATACATCTACTTATTTTTATATCCATACCTTTCTTGGTTTGCCGAATAATGCGAGCTGTGTAGAAAATCGCGATCTTGGGGTACTGTCCACGTGCATCCTTTTTTAACCGCCATCAGACGATGTCCGGTAAATGCCTTAAGGTCACGTTCAGATTCAAGATAAGTGCCGTCGATTTCAAGACAGATTTGCTGCGGTTTATACCCAAGCATATGTAATGCTGTGAAGAAAAAAAAACAACAGTACTAAATTATCATCTAAGTGAAGTTCAAAATAAGAATATTTTTGTAAAGAAGTAATTTTTATAGAGAATTATGGCCAGATGTAGGCAGTCTATGCCAAACTGTTTTTAGGATGCGACTGACCGAGAAAAAAAATCTGGCTTTTTTTACTATATTTTCAACTAAAAAATCTAAAAATTTCTGTCTGACCGAATGATTTTTTGTTTGACATTTTGTCTGTCAGACAGAGTTTGGGATATACTGATATAGATAAATTTGTGAGCTATGTTTTGAGAAACACTTATTTGATAAACTAGAAAGATCGACATGAAAAAGGCTGTCTCTGGATTCTTCAAATGAAATGCATGAAAAACTTAACATTGAACAAGATAAAAAATAGTTACTTATGAGATAAAGTTCGCAAAGCGGTAACAATGCATTTAAATTTTTGACAGTAACTCAATTACTGCTTCGATCTAAAGCCTGGGTAAATGATACAAGCGAACATGCTAACATGAATACTCAAAGTGCTATAATGCCAACACTGGTAAGCCAGTCTGCAATATCAACAAACTAACTGATCATAAACACAGTCCTAAACAAATAAAACCTTTTGACGGATCCAGGAGGGGTGTTTGTGGGGGAGGGGGGATTTATTCAAAGCAATTGGACACATCGGTATGAGGAACAACAAAGTAGAAACGTAATCGAGCACACACATAGAAAAATAAATTTTAGCTTTGGTCGATTTTTATAGAGAAGAAAAATAGGGATGGGCCAGTAAGCTTTTTAGTAGGATTTTTTTCTTTTTTTCTTTATTTTTTAATTTGCATTTATCGAGTTGTTGCTAGTACTAGTAGATCTTTTTCTTTCTTTATTAGTCTTCAAACCCTGCAGATTATTTTGTGTGTGTGAATTTTGTTATATCTGATTGTTTCATATTAGTAGAAAACAAACTGACCATGTCATGGCAAAGAAAGTGAAACGAAGAAAATACCTTAAAAACCACACAAAACCACACGGTTGCCTACAATTCCTTACAAACGTCCACTTCATTTGAACTTTGATGGATAGTTGTCTCCTTAGCAATTATACCACAGCTCCCTATTTTGATATATAAAAATAAATACTGAGCAACACGAACAATACCAAAATCCAGGGGTGATCTCAGGTGCTCCGGAAAGGTAAGCAGATCCTGCCACACATGTGGCACCCGTCATTTTGCTCGTATGAATACACACCTAATATACAAATATGGTAAAAAGTCTAATGCCGTCGGTCACATTCGAGAAAAAGAGGATGGGATTGTGTTTGGAGCAATTAAAACAGATATTTCATAACGGTTAACCAACTCGTGATCGATGGCGTCCGTAAAATTTTCAAATGTATGATTTTAAATTCACCCCTTTCGGTTATGTAGCTTCCTTGTAAGCAGCAACACTCTATCAAGGAAATGCGAGCTCTGGAATATGGTATTAATGTTGGGAGGTATATATACTCCTCGTGCATGCAGGTGCTGCTGGAATGTTGCTACATAGAAATGGAAAGTTCACAATAATTGGGAAGTTGGAATCATCTCTTTTGCCGTAAAGTTTTGTTCTCAACCGACCCTTGTTGTTAATTTCTAGATGTTTACTTGAAGTAAAATGGATTGGACACAAGTAAAAAATACTTATGAATTTGCAATATATACCAATACAATGTTAACATGAGCATGCAATATTTCAAAATATACAATACATTTAGAGTAGCTATTGAAAAGAGATGATCGAAACAATAATTACGGAACAATTGGTAATGATGATGATGTGAATGAACCGGAAATACACTATATAGTATCATATGACAAGAAATCTTCCAGACATTTTAATAAATTCGAACACATGTTTTTAGATATCTGGACGCTTTGTTCATACGAGAGGTTCAGATCACCAGATGTTAGTAACTCAGTATTCAATTTAAAGTTATTAGGGAGCCATTTAAGATTGTTTATTAGAATTTTCCTCCCGTCTATATATAAGAACAGGAACAGTCGAAATGGAAATGGTGTACAGTCTCAATGTTGCACCAACAAAGACAAAATGGGTCAGCAATTATAATGACTGAACAAGTCTTAATGTAAGAAAGATAAGGAGCATCTTAATTAAGTTGGAATTAAATTTAGTTTCCTCGGTCCATATATAAATAGTGCTTTTTTTTTAGATTAGACCGTTGGTTTTCCTGTATGAATTGTTTTACACTGGTCATTGTGGGGCCTTTATAGCTTGCTGTTCGGTGTGAGCCAAGGCTCCGTGTTGAAGGCCGAACTTAGATCTATAATTGTTTACTTTTTAAACTTTGTTACTTGGATGGAGAGTTGTCTCATTGGCACTCATTCCACATCTTTTTATTTCACTTAAGTACATCTTTATTAATTGGATTTTGAATTTTGAGAAAGAATTTGCTTTTCGAAGGGGTACATCAGTGTAATTCCATGGTCTTATAGTTGATATTATAATGATACTATGTAAAGTTTGTGAGTCAGCGACCCAGTTTACAAATCAATACTCTCTAGAAAAACTGTGTTTAATCCTTATGATTCTTAACCCAAACATTTTCAATTTTTAATTAACAATTTTTGGTACAATGGCTACTATTTACCATCAAATGCACAATTGACATTTCGTAACTAAGGAGTAAGCCGCCATATTGACTTTCAGAAATCCAATAATGTTCGATTCATGCAATAGAATCTAAATTGAAATAACATTTGCCTCAAAAACTTCCTTTATAATTTATTTTTATCTTAAATCATGCTATTTACCTTGTTCACCCAAATCTTCCAATGAGAAACATACAATCCTAACAGATTTCTGTCTGTCATTGCTAAACACGTGGAATGTCGCACTGAAAAAAAAACCCCAAAAAACACTTTTTTTATTGTATACTAGTATTATGCTTGGTATAACCAATACTGCTTTTGGAACCTAAGAAATTTTAGTGTTGCATCTCGGAAAGAAAGATTTAACTAACATAATCATGGTAATGAAGACTATTCCCAAATTCGCCATTTCAGAATATAATTCATGCTGGGTGATATTTTCAAAAGCCGTATACCAAATTGTTGTAATTGGTTAAAAGACGTCATAAAATATGGAAATCGTCTTCTTTCAGGTGAGGAACCGAATTCAATCATGAATGTAAATGGTCCCTGGGAAACTTTGCACAGGGTCGGGCAGCACAGCATATCATCTCAAAGCTATATTTACTGATTTACTGGCTGTGCTGACAACTTCTTTCAGGGCCTGCTTTCAGAGCAGCTCTGTATCCCTCTTTCTTATCGGCCGAAGTGTGACTTTAGGTGAAAGTTGATTATAATCCATGTTGGTCTTTGGGAAGGATGATTGTCTACATATATATATATATTCTACATATATATATATATATATATATATATAAACGTCAGCGTAAAATTTCGACCCCATTTATCTCTAAAAGTAGCACATGAAGGTATATTTTTCATTATATAATTGAATTGATTAAGTGAAAAATATCTCGTATGCACATTGTCTTAAAAAATCACCGTGGAATCAAAACTGTATCGTATGCCCTTAATTATAGCATACATGGTCTGTTGGCATGACATTATTTCAATTTTACCATAAAAAGGCTTATAAACCTCATCTCTGATTGCATAGAACACTTCGGCATAAAGACCGTGGATTTCTTCCCTTAATTCTTATCACATCGTCCAATCAAAATAGCTGTTACATAGAAAACGTAATACTTTTCAAACTAGTCCTACCTTTGAGAGGAGTTATATTGGCGCGATCTTGAATTCTTCCATTGTTCATTCTTCGCTAAAACCATCAAAGTTTTGTCTTTATATCTTAACAAAGATTCGTCGTTTTCTATTTCAGTGCCATCTTCTTCCAAAACCAATCGGCCATTGATATTGAATTCTAGACATACTGAAATGTACATTGACACCAAATAGTTATACGAATCGTATTACTTTATTTCATTTTGCTGTTTTCAATTGTTTTTTTTTTAATTGGGTGATCCAATTTTTTTTTTTTTATTATTATTGTGGTGTGGTTTTTATAACTATATATTCGTGATTCTTAATACTTGTTTTAATTTTTATTTGGATTCGTTCGAATTTTGTTGCTAGTGTTATTCGTCGATATTTTTCTTAAACTGCATTTAAATATACCATTGAAAATTAATTATTTGAATTAGCTTGAGATCAGCATGTGTCGTACATGTACATTTCGCAATTTATTATTAACTTTAAAAAGGTCAGATAGAACGAGATCTTTTGTTTATAAGTATTTGATTTCCAGTTAAACATCTATCACAAACTTACGAAATAAGGATAAGTGTAATGATAGGGAATTAACACAGACCAAAATGTTATAGAATTGGAGCGGAGTTAAATATCCACCAAAATGCAAAATACTAAATGTTGCATCTTTTAATGCCATGAGTATTTGTTTAAAATACAAGTTATTGATTCTTATTCCACTATATGTAAATATTTGTAGCTATACAAACATTTCATTGGTCGAGACTATCCCACGTAATATTTAACAAAACATCTTATTCAATACCTGAGTTTCTAAGTGATTTGTAATCTTCTGTCACTATTACTTTTCTCTTTTCACGATCAGCACTCCATACTTTTACACAACTGTAATTTCAATCATAAAAATGGATAAGTCCGCTCGCTTCTTGTTGACATTTCATTTAGATTTGAATCAAATGTAAAAGTTAACCTAAGCAGAGACATGACCTAAGTAATTCTGGTCATCAGGACGATATTCGTTTATCAAATGATAGAACCCGGATGATAAATTGACCCATTTCGATTATGTGTAAAATAAAGCCCTGGTGAGTTTAGCTTGACTGTTAGCCAATTGGAATCCAAGATCATGACTTTGAGGTAATTATAACTTAAAACACTTAACCGTGATATAAATTGGCGAGGAGCACTTTTATTTTTTATTAAAAAAAATATTCTTTCAATCTGGAAAATCAAACAAAGTGCTACGTGGTAAAATCTGGAGAGCAGATGACCTATGCTTCGGAAAAAAATGCGTAATTTATTGAAAATTTTTAACCGAATTGTAAATTTCTTACAAAATACATGTATGAGGGTCTGGATGGGGGCACTTCATTTCTGTATTCTGTAATTTTTTTGGGCAATTTTTCTGTATCATTTATACTTTTGGTCCATTAGTCTCTATTCTTTATATTTTAGCACCTCATTATTCTGTTTTCTTTATTTCTTTTGGTCCATTTTTCTCTTTTTAATTTATATTTTTGCCAATTATTTTCTATTCTGTAAACCCTTATCCACATTCTCATGTATTAAAATTCATAAAATTAAAACATCACTTTGAATATAATCAGTGAACTTACAACAAAGATTTCAGTAATTCAGGATGTGCCTTAACTTCGCCGTCTATGTCCTTTCTGAAAGAAATATTGCTTATTATCAATTCTATATTCATGGCATTTTTTTATATTTTATTTGATCTCGGTATATCCAGTTCACGTGATCCAGCTAAATGGCAACAGATAGCAAATTTATTAACAGCCTTTATGTGAAAATGGATATATTCCCACAATTCCGTTCTATTCTCTCGATTGTGAAATCACCGAATATGACTCATCTACGAATGAGCACCTACAATGAGAAACACGACGGGTGCAACAAGTGGAATAAGATCCACTTACCCGACCACAGCACACAAAATCTCAAATTTTCTGTGTATGGTTTTGTGAACTTGTTTGCCGTTTCGCCGTCTTTCCTTTTTATCCATTCCAACACCAGGACCTTTTTTCATATGGCCAGAACTCACCCGTACTTTCTTCTTGTCCATATGCAAACTGCCAGGAAGGTAATCAGTATCAAAATGGCACCGGTAACAATCAGGTAAACCTTCCAACTTGTATGAGTAGGCTTTACTGTAGGGAAAAAATATGTGAAGGAGAATCAAAATCATTTTGGAACAAGGAAAATATCTACTTGTTTTGAAGAAGCTTTCGAATTTGTTTAATTAGACTTAACCAGGCTTTAATTGTCTGCATAGGTCCTACAGTAAGTAAGTTATTTTACTCAATAACAGGTAATCATTTGTCAACCAATTCGAACAATTGGCCTTTTCAGAATCTAATGCTTTCTAGATAATATTTTCAAAAGCGTACACCAAAACGTTGTGATTGGTTTAAAATGTTCTATACAATGGTTATTGAAACAATGACGTAACATTATTTTCATTTTGGTGTACAAACAATTAGATCACCCATAGTCCTTAAGATTCTAAAAATGCGAATTACAACTCTTCATTCAAGTGCGCATTCTAATTCTATATAAGGTACTGGTGTACGTCAGATTTTAATCTGTGTGATCTTTTGCATCTGTAGTATCGGTATCCGGTGTATAGTTTGTGAACTGGTTTGAACGTTTTGCAAAAAAATAATGTTACTTTCAATAAAAAAATCAATACTTTATTGACCCTTTTAGTACTATGAAACGAGCGTTGTTCTCACATGCGTAACTCTCTGTATTGCTGATCCTGGTGTGGTCTCGATAAAAAAATAATTACGACTCTGGCTAAATTTCTCTGTTAACTACTAATCATTAACATGTTATTGTCCAAAATATAAATGAAGTGTTTGCACTGTGCCGTAAAGCTGCAGTCTGTAAATTTATATGCTCACCTTTGCAACTAGGAAAGTCTGCACTATACAGTTTCCTTTTTTTCAGACCGCCATCCACCGTGTTTACAGTAAAGTTTCTTCGGTCCTTTAAACTCATACTCAGGAAGTTTACAGGAAAGTTCAACCGTTGAGTTGATGGTCCTAATTGTAGTAGACACCTAAAGCCCCCAAAAAGTTAAGATTTTCATTAAACTATGATTTGTGTGTGTGTGTGTGTGTATTTTTTTTTTTTATTAATTCTTTAATTTAGTCTGAAAATGTTTAATAGTACTCTATTCAGTGTGTACTTCTCGACAAAATATGAGGCCTTTTTTTTATCTTGTACGCATCGCTCACTCGACAAAACCACTACAATGTGACTCATAGCTGTTAATTAACAGTAGCAATGTTCAGAAAACTGATAATCGGTACCTACACTGTGACATATTGAGATAGTCTTAGGTGTTGTCATATCATACCGATGTTGAACTGCATGACATGACAACACCCTTATTGGCTCTATATTGGTTGTCTCTCATCAACATATACATGTATATAACTAACTTTTCGTTTTATTGCACCTTGAATAGGGATTGATTTATTAATAGATTGTTGCTTGCTTAATGTTCAGTAGCAATTATTTCAGCCATATTCCAGGACGAGAACAAATTCACAATTAATACATTAGATAGGTTCAGAGAGGTTGGTCGACCGGAAGGAACAGCTGTAAAACTTGTATGTTGGATAGGGGCAGAAATTCAGCCTTACAACAGACCACCTACGGACTCCTCGAAGAGCTATTGCGAGGGTTCCTTCACATGCAGAGAGAGTGGCACTCTCTCTTCACGAGGCATTGGATTGATCGTCTCATTCCGACTGTGCGTGGATGAGTATTTATAACTCCAGCAAGCTAAATAGACAACACATTTAAGCACGTGTTATACTGCCAAAATTGACAGGTTTCTATATCCGGATTCCGGACAACCCTTGAGGTGCTTCAATAGGAAAAAAATCCTGCAACGGTGTCATTGTTAGTTAACATTAATCAATTCAGTATGTCATTGGGATTTTGTTCCTATTCTACAGCAAATTTAAATATATCACTGATTAGGGACGAGGGTGTCTTGTACTTTCGTCCTCATGTGCCTGTTGTCCATAGCAGTTAGACTGATGTTTTAACCGAACTCTATTTCATGTTGAACACCTCTAAGCAATTATAGATATAAGACCACGATGACGAGAGAACGAGCACACAAGCTCGTCCCAATTCTAAACTAGATTAAATAGAAACTCGTTTAAGTCTTATCATGGGAGCGAGTAATTTAAGAGTAAATTCAACTGTTTGTAGTTCTGAAATGAATTTACGTTGTGATATCCTGTAGTCGCTAACATTTACGTTCTTTGGTCTCTGGTTGGGTGTTGTCTCATTGGCAATCATACCCCATCTAATTATTTTATATTAGAATTTTTTTTATTAAAAGATAGACATTTCGTACTTACCTGGATGTTTTCGATAATCTCTATCAAGTTAACACATTGTTCCAAACATTTAGGAATTTCTAGACTCCAACTACCATTTTGAAAACAACGTGCTTGGTTTGTTCCTTGTAATAAGAAATCGTTTTGACACTTGAATGTGACATCATATATATCTTTTCCTACAACTTTGGCTTCGAGGTCCAAAGAATAGTTTTCTTTTGATTCAATATAAGTATTACCAATTGTTTTTCTTCTAACGATAAAGTGTTCACATGCTGAAATTGTGAAAGTTTAGTAATGCAGGTATAATATACCATTGAAAATTCAAAGATAGCAAAACAAATAAAATGACAGACATTCTCTAATTGTCAACAAATTGATCTCGTCAATTCCTATCACAAGAACGAGTTGCCAAAAGTACAATTGTTGCCTTCCTTTGCCTTTTATCAGAACGTTCACTTATATGCAGGTGAGTAGAATTCATATATTCAGATAGAAAAATTATGACAAACTGGGGACGGAAATTAAGTGGTCATTAAACAAATTTAATTACTAGTTAAGAGCAGAAAATCAATAATGAATCCGCCAAAATTTTAAATCTAGCAAGAATGGAAATATCTTTCTCAGTGGTTAATCATTTTAATTAAAATTAAAATTTCCAAAAGCAGAATACTCAAAGTTTTACTTATGAGTGAAACCGTAAAGGTAGTATCACTTGTCTGGTGGCAGGAATTGTTGACCCTCGGTTAGTTGTTTTTTTTTCTGGAAAGATAATGCCAATTTTTTCAAAATTTATCTGACATAAAGGCAAAGCCCATTTTTAAAAAATCATCCAACCTTTACTAAATTTTACAGTTAGACGCCGGCTTTATGAATGTGCTTTGAGGTTCCAATACCATTTTAGCTAATTTCTGACCACGTTACCAAATAATCTAAATTTTAAGTAAACAGAAAAGATTACGGTAGATGTTGTTGTTGGTATAAAAAAAGGGCCAAATCAGACCACCTTTCAGCTACGACAAGATACAGTTTACCAGTGACAAACCCACTTGAAAATAAACTGTAAACAGGGGGTCTGAGGGCTGCGCTGAACGATTATAGTAATATAAAATTATTTTTAAGCACATGCTTACAATGCTACACTGGAGCTACGCTACTGTTAACTGCCATAAATGAATTGACACTGTCATGATTAAGTATTAAACTTGGATTTAAAATTGAGACTATGGCACGTCAAACGTTTCAATATTAAAAAAATATATTGATTCATTAAAATAATTTATGTTCAAAACTTTCAAATATATATGAAATGTTTTTCTATTTATATTCAAAACTTGCAAATGAATCACAAGATGTAACAAAATGGACCTTTTTTATGAATTTAATACCAAACAGAAAACAATAAACTTGCGGTAAAGATGGTATACCGCAAACATGAGGTGCAAAAATTTGTACACCATATCCGGATTTCGACAATTAATGTCTCTTCAGTGATGTTAGGAATCGAAACGGTATTTGGAAGGCCATATAATTTATATATACTATTTGAATATACATTTTAAAGCTCGACTATTTCATTTACTACTTGGGATTGTACATCATTTTTTCATAATCCTATTGCAAATCCCAGTTTCTACAAACCGGATGTATAATGCAAATTGCACAAACCAATCGCAATATACATTTAAGCACTTAGTTTGCTTTATAATCTGGATGCATTTATTTTATCTATCACATCTTTATATTTTGTTTCCTGCATGGATGCCTTCATATTCTCAACTCGTTATTGAAGATGCCTGTACTCATGGTAGATGTTGTACAGATAAATTTAAAGTCCATTTTCCATGTGAAGTGAAACCCTATGGCATGCAACTTATAAGAAGGTTTCGTATATTTTTCTTCAGAGTTACACACCAGCTTCATTTGTACCTCTTATATAGAGACTTATTTTGGTCTCATAAAATATCTCAAATTTTAAGGTTTTCCTGATTTTACTTAAATCAATCCAAATATTTTACAGGGAAACTTGGTTTTGAAGAATATCTTAATTTCAGAAGTTTTATGAATACCCGAACATACTCTCAAAAGAACCAATTTATTTAAAAAGACATGTAGATATATAAAAAGAATACCAGGATTAACATGTTGTACGCCAGACGCGAGTTAAGTCTACAAAGAATTATCAGTGACGCTCGAATAAAAATACTTAAAAAGGCCAAATAAAGTACGAAGTTGAATAATCTATTCCTTGGGTAGAAAATCCTTGGTATTTTGAAAATTCAAAGTTTATAAAAGGACAGTGACTCAAAAAAGAAAAAAAAAAGACACAGCTAGAGGTCAGAATATCGTAAGCAATGATGACCGTGCTTGAAAGTCACATGGCAAGCTCTTATTGCAATGTCTTGAATTTAGATAAGAAAAGCGAACATTCGCAATCGCGAGTGAAATTAATATTTTTGCATGAACGTGGTATTTTTGCGCAAGAAATAGTAAATAGAAAGCATACGCACTGATACTCTGGATAAGAATACGCATTTACGTCATCACATATATTAATCTAATAGTTGAATTCGGATGTCAAACTACCTACCTCAAGTGTTTTGACTCCGGATTCATTGACATTTTATCCGGAATTTTTGTGAACGTAAACCGATAGTGTGCATGTGAACAGAGTGATGTATGATGTGAATGAATGAAGACAGGGGCGGATCCAGCCATTTATGAAAAGGGGGGTCCCAACCCAGGATAAAAGGGGGGGGGGGGGGGGTCCAACTATATGTCCCCATTCAAATGCAATGATCGTCAAAAAAAACCCGGACCCCCCCCCCCCCCCCCCCCCCCCTGGATCCGCCACTGACGTGTAGAATAGCTGACCAACACAATGAATACAATTTTCAAAACCTTACCATAGTACAAATATTTAGATGCTATAAAGTTGAACTAATAAAAGAAAAAAAGAAAAAAAAGTAATTAACATTATGATAGTAATTAAATTTTGTTATGATTATTGTAAAATATTAATTACGTTTTTTGTGAGATGCAAGGATTTAAAATCCTTGTGAATTGAAACACGCAAGTATTTTTTCATTGACGACCGTTTAAATTTTAGATATTTAGCTAACTTTGGGTACGCATCCCTGCTCATTGGTGCTCATACGTTACATATAATTTTCATAAATGTAATGACTGATCAAACCTGTGAGAAATAATGCACGTATACATTACAATTTTAATTATATTCTATAATTATTAGGGAATAAATTCAGTCTCAGTTTTACCTTAACAATGAATATTCTCTTAGTCTGGTAGTATCTATTAATGAAATTAGATATTTTTTTACAGAAAAATCCTTTTGTTTGATTATCTTTCTGCTTTCCGACCACTGTGTTTCCGACCTTAGATAAATATTTTCAACAGAAATATCGTTTTCTTAATTTTTTTTATTCTTTCAGACATTTTCTTATGCTATGATTGAAATACTTAATTCAAATAATAAACGTTCAGAAATAATCAGTTTATTCTGGGTCATTGTAAATCAATAAACTATTCCCAGGTTTATTAAACACAACACACACAACGCGTAGAAGGACCGTCTCAAAGCATGAATTATAATTGCGTTATCATTATACTTGATATTTAATAAACATTCACATTATTAAAAACATATATGTTTTGTCAAAAGGGCAAATAGGTTCTAACAAATAAATGATTTTTAGAATGCAACCTAGTCTTTATTGTTTTACTTTCAAATCTACAAATGAACCGTTTGTCAGATTGTTGAAATATACAATGTCACGTTGTAGCCTATCCATAAAGGGACCGTATCAAAGACATAAATAACTACTTATATAAATGATGGAAAATTGTCGAGACGTTCCGAGAATCGTGATTCCGAGGATATCGATTGGCCCATAGACACTTCCATAACTCGCCAATATATAAGCGTGAACCACCCCTCAGGGGGTTCACGCAAAAAATAAAAAATTATGTTCAAAACTTTCAAATATACATGCAATATTTTTATATATATATTCAATAATATTGCATTCTGGGTATTATTTGTAATAACGGATTTCATTGGTTGTTGCAATTTAACGAATGCGGCACAACTCGGCCCGAAGATAACTCGGACAGAGTCAAATTGGACCGACTAATAAGTCAACTCGGACCGTCTATAATGACAACTCAGACAAAGTATTAAAAGAGGACTTGAACTATATGAATGATTATAAATCATTTAAAGTTGAATTTAACATCTTTTTGTACATAACAATATCATTTGCATGTTTCTGAATTTGCAAAATATAATAGAAACATATTGTATAATGTGAATTTTAGTTTGTTTCAGATCTATTCTAAACGTACATTCTTCTGGTACAGCAATGCCGAAGCAGGCAGACAGAATCAATAAGATTGTAGCTTTCCTGAGTACCATTAAGATTGCCATGCTATGTTTCTGTAGTAGTTTTCTGGTACAAAAACTGGTTCTGAAATTTGAAGCATAAAACGTATTGTATATTATCAGTTCTGATATTATAGATAAGAATATTTGGTATGATTTCCAATAAGACAACACTCCATCAGATACCAAATGACGTAGAAGTAAGCAATTATATGTCTGTAATTATATATATATATATAGGTCACCGTACGCCCTTCGACACGATTAAAACCAATACCACCGTGTAATAATATGTCAAGTTCTAGTTTGGTAGGGGGCCAAGTTGGTAATCCTTGATTGAATTGAATTAAGAAAAGCATAAGACAGAAAACTCAATCTCACGAACCGTAATAAAGGATCTTAGGTACTGCTGCTAGTTCTGTAATTTGAAACATAAACAGTGCTGTGTATACTTGTAAAACTAGTTTGGCTAGAGGGTCACGATGGTACTCCATGATTTAACTTAGAAAACATACGAAAGAAAACTCAATACCAGAAACCGTATTAAAGAATCTTGGGCGCTGCTGAGCATCCGAAGGCTACCAATGGGTCTTCAATGCAGCGAGAAACTCAGCCGGCCCCTAAACAAAAATGTATACTTGTACATATTTGTACAATGTAATTGCTAGTTATGTACGTAAGAGGGTCACGATGGTGCTCCATGATTTAACTTAGAAAACATACGAAAGAAAATTCAATCTTAGATCTGTAATTGAACCCATGTGCTCAGATACGGTAGACTGTTTTATGTGTCAGCTATTAAGTTAGTGAGAAGTGAGGTCTAAAATATTCAATGATTATATTAAGAAAATATAAGAAAGAAAAATCAACCCCACATCAGGCATGGGGCGAATTACATTGCAATGTAATGCATTATATTACAATAACTTTGACAAAACCATGCATTAAATTACAATTACAATTACAGGCTTTTATCAAAGTAATGCATTAAATTACAAATACTTTTGCAAAGTAATGCATTGAATTACACATTACATTTTGTAAATTTGTTTATTAAGTGAAAAGAAAAATTAAACATTTCGAAAAGCAACATGAAGTCACAAAAGATTCTAGCATATTTATCAACTGTATTGAATTTAGTCAGACTTGTACACGGCCGTCACTCGGCTAACCGAGAGATTGGTCGGTTAATCTATATTAAGTATGCGGCTATATCGGCGGTTGGTCTGTTAATTGGGTTGGCTAAAGTCTGTTAATCAGGTGTTATCGAGAAAATACTTGCAAGTTCAGTATGTTTCATTGTATAACTTTTTAAATATATTTTTTATTATAAAAATTATTCATGTCTGACAAAACGATTCAATGTACTGAATCCAGTGGTGTAATTATTTTTTTTCTAGCTTCGATAAACAATCAATAAAATGAAAAGGCGGGTTACTCATCAATAAATTTATACACATTTTACACACACAAAATGTACACAAAATGACAACTTGGCTGAATTTACTTGCATGCAATATTTTGAAAATCGAAAAAAGACAGGCATTATGTTTGTTAACCATATTAATATCATTGTGTGAAAAATCTACACGAAAATCTGTATTTTGGTGATATTAATCAATTTTTATTAAAAACCTGGTCTGTTAATGGGTCGGATGTATAAAACCCGGTCTGTTATTTGGTCTGTTAAGAGTTATGAATGGCAATGAAAATATAATTTGATTGCTTTATGGGGAGTTATCGGATCAAATGGCTAGGCTCAAGACGAGTGGCTAAAATATACGGAAACAACACATGAACAATGAAACATAAATTTAGGCAATGGAAATTGGAAATTGATAAAAATGGTTTCAAAAAGTGTAATATTAAAGTAATATTAATTTCATTCAAGAATGGTCGCATATATCATGTGAATTCTGTTTCGTTGTTATGAATGACACCAATTTGTCATCTACATTGGTAACCAGTATATACATCATTTTTATAGTTCGTTCTTATGTTGTACTGTTATACCACTGTCCCAGGTTAGGGGAGGGTTGGGATCCCGCTAACATGTTTAACCCCGCCACATTATGTATGTATGTGCCTGTCCCAAGTCAGGAGCCTGTAAATCAGTGGTTGTCGTTTGTTTACGTGTTACATATTTGTTTTTCGTTCATTTTTTTATATATAAATAAGTCCGTTAGTTTTCTCGTTTGAATTGTTTTACATTGTCATTTCGGGGCCTTTTATAGCTGACTATGCGGTATGGGCTTTGCTCATTGTTGAAGGCCGTACGGTGACCTATAGTTGCTAATTTCTGTGTCATTTTGGTCTCTTGTGGAGAGTTGTCTCATTGGCAACCATACCACATCTGTTTTTTTTATATCAGAGATAAACGTCGTAATGTAACTAAACATCAGTAAGTAAAATATATCGGGATGCTAAAATATAAAGAATAGAGAAAGAATAATGAGAAAAATAAATAAAATGTAGAGAAAAGTGACATAACAATTTAAAGAATACAGAAATAAACAACACCCCCAATCCGGACCCTCATGGTATACACGAGAATCTGGATGGAGACGCAGAATATAGAATAATAGATAAGGACAGTAGAGAGTGATGCATTGCTAAAAAAGAGAGAAAAATAACAATTGTTTAAGAATACAGACATGAAACACCCCTTTTTACTATTTAGACCCTCCAAGATGATTGTTAAAACAATTTTTGCATTTATTCCACATCTCCTTATTTTTAAATTAA
Source organism: Mytilus californianus (assembly GCF_021869535.1). Taxonomy (NCBI): domain Eukaryota; kingdom Metazoa; phylum Mollusca; class Bivalvia; order Mytilida; family Mytilidae; genus Mytilus; species Mytilus californianus. The sequence continues at coordinate 9,594,809 of NW_026262604.1, read as the reverse complement.
TAGTATAGACAACGATATCTAGATAGATGCTTTGCAATTTTTTTTACTGTATATCACTTTATGTTATTTGAGACTGGAGTCCGATAAACATTGGCCTCCTGTCAACCGCTGAATCTGATAGCTCAGTAAATAATGTAAAGTGCAAACAAAACAAAATTTCAGGGGGAGGGGGTGGTTGAAACAGTAACGGATTGCGATGTACTCAAATTGGTGACAAATGCTAGAATTTTACAAGCGCACAACTGCAGTTCTCCTCTGCACTTATGTAGAAAGGAACTAAACGGAATAAAATGAAAATTAAAACTTAAGATAATCAAATGTAGCTGCATTCGCTTCTTTCCATTTACTTCTTTAGAATGTTTTGTAAACAACATATGATTAAGTGATAGAACAAAAGAACCAATTGGATGATGCTGACGAATTAGGGTTTAACGTCCAGTGGCAAATATCGTTTCCATATGAGAACGACAACACGTTATATGTACCAGGTGTTGTATAAGACAGACACTTTCAGTCGGATTTTTGAACGTGCTTCTTTGAACAGACACAAAAATCAAGGCTGATTGAAAACGTTAATAATAAATTCATGCATATTCCAGCGGCCAATCCATATCACGCTATGTTGCAGTGACACACCTTTCAATAAAATGGAAAGAAAGTCAAAATAAAAATGCTCTTACTACAAGGATACTGTTGCACCGTATTGTCATTTTTTTTTTTACTCAAGTACATCTCATTCTCAACTTTCTTTTTTAATGGGAAATTATAATGGTAGCAAAACTATTGTCGTGGCTAAATAACTCTTAACTGACACAATTTTAATTGTCCAACCCATTAACAGACTTTATTCCCCTAATAGTCACTAAAACGTGGTATTACTCACGTTATATTACAATAATGAAATATTTACTAATGTCAATTTATTTTTTAGAACCAAAGTACTATTTTGTGTCCTTCAAATGATATCTAAAATTGTTTGTTTCGCCTTTTATTAAAACAATTGCTATGCGTATAAGCATAAATACCACATACTTGCGCGACGCCTTTTAGTTTTATTGAAGTTTGCGCAGACTATGAAATGTTTTTACAGGTGGAAAATGTTCTATGATAGATATCATTTTGTCAGACACTTTTCTTTTTTTTATTTGGTTCCTTAAATATGCCAAAAATCTGTATATTTAACAGAGTTGAACATTTAAATTGTGCGTTTTACTCTTAACAGACGTATAACCGACCCGATTAACAGACCAACCGCCTATATAGCCGCATACTCAATATAGATTAACCGACCAATCTCTCGGTTAGCCGAATGTCGGCCGTGTTGTAGGAAGTCTATTCAATACGACTATTACATTTTAACATCATAATGGTTTTGAAAGATTTCATGCACATTATGGGTTTCGAAAAGTTTCAAATGATATTTCTGACTATCCACAAAACATATCAAAGACGATAGCTCTTTTATCTTTGGTTTTAATGTTTCAAGATATACATCTCTCATTTTCACTTAAAAGAAATTACAGAGATGAAGTTTGATACTTATTTTAACCTGAATTAAACTTTACTTTTTAAAATATACCAAAAAGTCATTCCATGTTTTTTTTATTATTTCAATCAAAATATTTACTCAGAATTTCTTTCCTAATTATATTATAAACAACGAGCTTATGATCTATGACCAAGTGTCAAAATGGTGAAAAGATTAATTGTAAAACAAACTAATTAGTGTTTCAATTATCTGCTATTTAATCATGACAAGGTATTCATTGATCTTTTGACAACAATGGAACACTTTTAAAGTAATGCTTTTCAAATATATGTCACTCGTTTTTAAGGAAAATGCATGAAATGAAATGAAATATCAAAAAGAACTATATCTGATATATAGTGTTGTGTTATTCCATCAAGTGATTTATGTGAAGTGTGAAAAATAAATAGAAAATATAAAAATAATATTCAAATGATTATTTTCTTAGTTAATCAAGAAATCTTAATTTCTGTTTTTGTTAATTCTCCAATAATCTGTTTAAGATATATATTATTTGAAAAAGTAATGCATGCACAACATTTTGCTAAAGTAATGCATAACATTACAATTACATGTAATGCAAAAAATGCTGCATTACACATTACATGCAATTCCTTGGAAAAATGTAATTCATTACCATGCATTACAATTACAAATTTGCATTACCCAATGCCTGCCTCACATACGGTTATAAAAGATGTTAGTTGCTGCTGCTACTTGTTCTGTAATTTGAAGCAAACAAATGCAGGGTTGCACATATTTGTTATAGTTAGTTTTGTAGGTACTACATGATTAAACTTCATAAGAAATAAAACTACATGTTCAAAGCTTTGATTTTTCTACCCTATATACCACTTTGCCTCATCTTATTAAGAAAAAAATCACACACCTAATTAAATGGACATTTAAAAAGTCAGAATGCGAATATTTATGTTCAAACTCTTTTATGTCATTTTTTAGTAACAACAAACAAAAGGACTATGTCAATTGGTCCTGCTTTGATACGATAACTGCCCTTGAATTTTTACTAGATGACATTTTTGTTCGCTATGGAGATTCCGTATATCGACAAGATATCGGAATTCCAATGGGGACTAACTGTGCACCACTTATTGCGGACCTGTTTCTTTGTTGTTATGAGTTACAATTTATGACTAAAAACCAGCAAATACCCATCGAAACAACATTTGATACAAAAATAACACTATTAGATATTTGGATGATATATTGGCTCTCAATAATGACGATTTATCCTGCTGAACTGACTTTGAATAAAGCTAATACTAACAAAAAACACTGCTCTTTCCTGGATATCTATATCTTTAACGGGAAGCTTAATACCAAAATTTATGATAAAAGAGATGATTTTTAATTTCCTATTGTTAATTATCCATTTTAGATGGTGACGTTCCCTTGTCACCATCTTATAGTGTTTATATATCTCAACGTGTTCGATTCGCTCATGTATGTAATAACGTATTTGATATTAACGAAAGAAATCTCTGTATTACTGAAAAATTATTACACAAGGGTTTTCGATATCACAAACTAGTCAAAACATTTACTAAATTTTATCATCGGTACAAACACATCATTCGTAAATATAAATAAACATGCAGACATCTTATAAAACTCAATCTTTGATCTGTAATTGAACCCATGTGCTCAGATACGGTAGACTGTTTTATGTGTCAGCTATTAAGTAAGTGAGAAGTGAGGTCCAAAATATTCAATGATTATATTAAGAAAATATAAGAAAGAAAACTCAACCCCACATTCGATCTATGAGTTTGACTGTCCCTCTGGTATCTTTCGTCCCTCTGGTATCTTTCGCCCCTCTTTTATACGTTCAGGTATATCACAAACAATATTTTATGGTAATATTCTATACAAAGCACAAACATGTCAGCACTCACCTCAGAAGCTAACCAAACCTTTAAACAGTCTTATTCAGAAGGGATATAGTTACCATGCTATTGTCAGGTCATTAAAGATGGCATATTTTGGTATTAATATTGATTCACTCATAGGGTCTTTGCATCGGAAATAAACACATCTATTCTAAAACCAGTTGTTGGCATGATACGGGTTATTTTCTTCTCATATATTTTATGATGGTATGATACCACTAACGGGAAGGATTGTGCTTGATTTTCATATGATGAAGACATAATCTTTCAATCAGTTTAATTGAGGTCTGGAGCTGGCATGTCAGTAACTGCTAGCAGTCCTTTGTTAATTTGTGTATTATTGGCATTTTGCTTAGTTTTTTGCTCTTTGGTCGGGTTGTTGTCTCTTTGACACATTCCCCATTTCCATTCTCAATTTTATTCAAAGAACTGTAATTGAACTTTGGTGTTCAGGTACAGTAAACTGATCTTTATGGACTATCTTTTCATTGAGAAGTGAGGTCCAAAATATTTTGAGCTTACCTTTTATTGTAATTTGTAAGCCGGATTAAACTTCCGGTTATAGATAAATTATTATCAAAAGTTTATAAAGATTAGAACAAACAATGTGGAATGATAACACGTATGCACTGTTTAAATGCTTGACAAATTAGTTTTACTTTATTATTTGCTGAAGACATTATCAGTAATAAATAGTTGCATGGAAAGAATGACAGGGGACAGCTATCTTCACATATGCAGCCATTGTGTTGACAGTGGCGTTAAACACCAAAAATCAGTCAATCATCTTCACATATGCTGCGTAACAAACTTAAATAATAATAATAAAATACCTATTATTCAAATTAAATGACTCTAGTTAATTTTAAAGGCAATGTTGTAGTGATTTTACAATCTTTAAAGAGCAGTAGTTGTAAAACCGATTTCTAAACTCGCACTTGAGCATAGCCGATGGCCTGGATTTTTTCCTCGGTGGGTGGAAGGTCTTCATTTTTTTTCTTTGTTTTTATGCCATTATTTTCTTGAAAAATAACAGTTATACGGATTTATTTTTTTCTAAACTCCTTCATATATTGAGCTGATTTTTAGTATGTGAGTCAGCTATGAAGAAATGGTTCTTTTTTATAAAATTATTAGATTCTTGAATTTTTTTTAGAAAATAACTCTCGGCTGAAGGGACTTGAAAAAAATTGTGTTTAAACTGTAACTTACATTAACTGGTATATGGCCTTTGAAGTTTCTAAAATGTTTAGTTTTGGTATCATTTCTAAATGCAAAATGTTCTACTTCATTCTTGAAACGTCGTACAAGTCAGATACAAAACAAAGGTAACAAAAAAACAGGCCGGAGACAACCTGCCGTATAGTTTTCTGCACTTGTAGTCAGGTCAAGGTCCTCGGCTATAGCCTCGGATCTTGACCGGACTAATCGTGCAGAAAAAAACTATCCGGCAATGCTTGTTACTGGCCTGTTTCTTTGTTACCTTTGTATTGTATCTAATACTTACATGTATAAAAACAAATGGAGAATTCGTCTATTTTGATTGTAGTGGGACAGACGGCATATAACGAGAATTGCTTTGGGCCATCATGTTCAGCGAAAGATGGTGGACTTGTCGAAGGTGTGTGATGATATATATTAGCTTATATGAGGGTCTGGATGGGGCTTTCAGAATAGATTGAAATAGTGGGCAAAACTTGCAGAATAAAGAATAGGAAGTATATAGAAGTTGCTGTGATGGTCGCGATCATCAAAGCAAAATCGAGAAACGCTGCTGTCATAAGATCGCTATATATATTTGCCTCTCTGGCTTTTCCAAGTTTTCCTTTCGTCAGTTTTATCAAATATAACACATCTTTTTTTTTATCAACAATACAACATTTTTACTGAGGGTATGAATACCCTTTACCGTCAGGCGTCAAACGGTCATTTTCGGCTACCGTTAGCGTCAAGTTGGTTAACATTTTACCGTGATTCGTCAACATATCCTTATCGTGATTCGTCAGAGGTCTCAAATAATTATCTTTACCGTTATTTTTGGGAAAAAATTAACGTGATTCGTCAAAATCTGTCGATTTTTTTATCGTCTTGAAGAAAGTCTTCATTTTATTGTCATGCACCAAAAATTACCGTTAACGTCATTTGGCAAGATTTTTTACCGTTTTTCGTCATGAAGTTACCCCCATTACCACCCTCTTTACTCTGCTATGTTGTTGTGGTGGTGTATAACTGAGGGACGGAGTACTTAGATATATTTCTTTCTTTCTGTTACAGGAACACTTGAAAATGATCTCATCATGGGTAGATTCCGGAAGTGACGTAGCAAAACAAAATCAGGAGCAAGAACAATTATTATTGGGAATAAAAGTTTGAAGTGATGAATACCTGAATTTTATTGGTAAACAATTTACTATTCAAAATAACAAACGTTCATGACACAGATGCAAATTTCGTGCACCCTATGTTGATTTCGAAAAAGGAGTGGTCTAATTGATCCCAAATATGTGATCACTTCAATATTGGGAGAATAATCTTGAATAAAACCAATCGGCGTGGGTTTTTTTTATGTTTTTTTTTTTGCAACCAGTTAGTTTTGAAGTTCGTGTATTAACTTTCCACTTTGCTTTTTATATTTATTTTTATTGACACTAATAAATGTTTTAACATTTTACTGTATACGGCAGCTTTCTTAATTGTTGAGTATACACCACATCTCTGTTCGTTCATTTTTATTATCATTTCGTGCTCTCCGAATGTTATATGTTACCCCGTTTGGCTCTGCTGGTTGTATAAATATGCAACAACGTCGGACCCATCCCTTGACTTCTACCGATAGATAACCTCTTGCCAAAGAGGGTTTTTCGTTTGGCTGTGTGGGAGCCACATCTGCACTGTGTATCATCGCCACCGGAAATTGGGTACTAACGAAGCGGAGAGAAATGGAAAAAAAAAGTAAACAAGGTAAGAATTCATTCAATTTAAAGCATTTCTACTGATTTGACGAGGGTACCGCTTAAGAAATGATTTTCTGATATATAATTCTTTAAATTATTAGGCCGATAAGTACAAAATTAAGACAAGATTTTGTGTTATACTCAAGAACTTGCCACTTAGTACCTGAAAATTTCGATGTCGATCGTCCTCTTTCGCCCCATTGGCAAGATATTCAACTGTTTTTCATTATTTTTCCAGACACTTTTTTTAGATTATTATAGTTTGGCATCATATTTACTGAAATTTGTTGTCAAAATGAACGTTTTTAAAGAATATAGACCATAAAAAATAAAGTCTAGGGTACGGCAACTTGCTCATGTTGACAAATTTACTGTATGGCAACTTGTTTTCAACTGTATGGCAACTTGCTAATTTCAAAATATTTATTTGCCGTCTTTTTAAAGAAAATAAAGTATTAGGTTCAAATATCTAATTATGCATTTGATAAAAATACAATTCGCTTGACACCATTTAAGATGTATACACAATATTAATATTAAGGCTTGAACACAGTCCTATTACATCTTTTACATACCTGATGTATACAATATGAATACGGCATATACAAAAGCTGGCAAATGTTGTAACTTTCGGAAAGGCATGTCACTGTTTTACTGACCTGTTGTTCTGCCCTGACGTAGCGTTAAATGTTACCCATGTCCGTCCGACCCGTCTCTCCCGTCCGTCCAGAAAGTCCCAATAATTGGTTTCCGTTCTCTAACTTTAGTATGCCTTAACCAAATGTTTTAAAACTTACACGAAATGCTTATCACCACAAAACACTGATCAAGTTATAAATTGGGTAGCGTCACTGTTACCGTTCTTATCCCTTTTATAAATGAAAAAAAGCTATTTAAAGCTGTCGTTTCTGTTCTCAAACTTTAGATTGCCTCAACCAAATGTTTTAAACATACAACATTATTCAGCGCATATAAGTGATGAACATTTCGGGGATGGTTTGTGGGTGGAGGGAAGGAAGGAGGTAATGGCAGGAGAATTTTTCCGCATTGAATATTTAGAGCCATTAAGTGAATGAATTCTCTTTCAACTTTCAGATAAAATGAAATATAAATGAATTATCATTCTCTGCAAAAAAAAATAAATGTTGTATTGCTACACCACGGCACCATCATAAGGGAGGTTTGAGTGCTCACAAACATGTTTAAGCCCGCCTCAATTTATATGTGTCCGTCCCTGGTCAGGAACATGTAATATAGCGGCTGTCGTAAGTTGCTGCCTGACATATTTGTTTATGATTTTGTCATAAATCAGGCAATTTTGATACGGTATGGGTTTTGTTCATTGTGAAGTGTATAGTAACCAATAGTTGGTCAAATCTATTTCATTTGGACTTTGTTTGAAAGTCCTCTCAGTGAAAACCATTCCACGTCTCCTTTTTCATTTAATGTTATTGTCTTATTTGTAAAAGGCAGATACAGCCAATATATTAGAATAAAGAACATTAATTTTCAAAAAAAAACTTCATCTCTATATAGTAAGAAATGAACAAGCTCGGTGGCTAACACTGTTTAAATTTAAAAAAAAATATTAACCTTAGATTAATCATTTTTGGAAAGAATGAAAGAAGAATCCGATACAAGGGATACAAATCCGGCTATTTCTACGGCATAAACTATTTATATAAACTTTCTACTTGAGAATAAAGATGACCTTGCATGAAGTTTTTTTTGGTTGTCATCTTAATATTATATACTTATTATTTACAATTCACAAAAGCTAGCATCTTCGACTTGTAAGTTTAAAGAATTATAATGTAATAACATCTAATAAGGACAGTTTGAAATATTTTTGAATCCTGATGGTGCATACTCATAAATTCTTTTGGAAAAATCCACGTAAATTTAAATGTTGATTTGATAGCATTCATTTATTTATTTGCCCTCGTAAACAGTTTTGTTAAAATACCGAAATCGGTAAATTCTTATCGTGAACGAATAAGTCGGGTACACCTTTTTACATTCAGGCGTGCTTAAGTTGCACTTTTTTCTTCTTATTAAGAAAAATGATTTTAATTTTAGCATCTATCTAAAGATTAGATTATTTACACACACACACAAAAATAGGGCTTACTGTTGGTTTTGAAACTCTATGAATTCACATTTATATTCAACCAAACAGATAGGCCGAGATCCATACCTTTATAAGTTTCAAAACAGAGAAGGTGTGTTTGAAAACAAATAATCACGTACTGCTATATCTTTTAAGGCAAATGCAAGTCTTACTTGTATTAATTATATAATTTTAATTGGCACAATATCACATTAAAATTTACTGAGAAATATTATACATAGTAATCATGAAAATGTACTACGGACGAATACACTCCTTTTCACTACCCCTCCATCTACTCATTTAAGTTTAGGCCAAACAGCCTTAGCAACAGTCTTTTATTATTTTTTCCCTGTAAATAAAAAGATTGATTGAATTTACTTAAACTAAAAAAAAAAATACAATCTTATTTTCAATAAGAAACAAGAAAATTAATTCGAAAACACAATTCATGATTTATTTCTCCTAATTTTCAATGAAAACAAAGTATTTTCTTCACTTTTCTTTCAACAAATTACTCATTTCAGAAATTTAAAAAATAAACAATAAACAATGTTGAAGACCGTACCTTGACCTATAATGGTTTACTTTTATAAATTGTGACTTGGATGGAGAGTTGTCTCATTGGCACTCATACCACAGTACATCTTCCTATATCTATTTAACCCAGCACATTCTTTATGTGTCTGTCCGAAGCCACGAGTCTGTAGTTTGGTGGTTGTCGTTGGTTCATCTCTATCATATTTGTTATTTTTCGTTAATTGTTTTGTTATGACTTAGGCCGTTAGTTTTCTTGTTGAATCCTTCCACAATGTTCATGTCGGGGCTTTTTATAGCCGACTGTAAGGTACGATTTTTCGTTGTTGAAGGCAAAATGATAGCATATAATTGCTTACATACACTTTATTTGACCCTGGTGGATAGTTATCTTATTTGCAATCATACAACATCTCCACTGTTTATATTTAAAAAAAAAAGAACAGCGCCAACAAAAGATGAATGGTCGTTTTTTTTATTGAACTTACAAAATTTCACCCTGACAACAAATAAGACAACAGTCGTTAGTATTATAACGATATATGAATGTATTTAGGATAATATGGTTGAAAAAAACCTTTTTGTCTTTAAAAACAAAAACTCAGATAGAAGTACGCAACGACGACTTCTGAACGAAATTAACGGCATATATTTTATAATATTTGATAAGTAGTTTATTTTCTATATTTGTAAGCCGGTAAAGCTTGGATACAGCAAAAATTTCGTCACTTGATATTATCTAAACAGTGATTAATTTCATCTTTAAATTACAATATATTGCAAGACGCCGTACAGACACAAGTTGTTATTTCGCAATTCGCCGTACAACGTCCTGCAATTCGCCGTACAATAAACAAACAATGTTTTGGTCCATATTCTTTAAAAAACATCTTTATGACAACAGATTTCAGTCAATATGATGTCACACTATCATAATCTAAAAACGTGTCTGAAAAATTAATGAAAAACAGTTGAATATCTTGCCAATGGGGCGACAGAGGACAATCGACCTCGAAATTTTCAGGTACTAAGTGGCAAGCTTTGGAGTATAACACAAAATCTTGTCTTAATTTTGTACTTATCGGCCTAATAATTCAAAGAATTATATATCAGAAAATCATTTCTTAAGCGGTACCCTCGTCAAATCAGTAGAAATGCTTTAAATTGAATGAATTCTTACCTTGTTTACTTTTTTTTTCCATTTCTCTCCGCTTCGTTAGTACCCAATTTCCGGTGGCGATGATACACAGTGATCTGGTCGGAATGGAAACGTTAAATCCTGTATCTCGTGTTAGGTGAATGCCAAGCTCTCTTCGACTTAAAGAGTCGTTGTAAAACTTGATTAACTCTTTGAGGGGTCTGTTGGTGACCTGTTGCAAGGCAACTTTTCTGTCCCTATCTGACATACCTTCCTTTTCCAGTAGCTGTAAAATGTCCACCTTTCTTTCTTATTGACTTACCTTGCAAAGTATACCGATTGTAGGGGCCGCGGTGGCCGAGTGGTCTAAGTAGTCGAACTACTGTATCACTAGCCTGCCAACACTGAGGTTGTGAGTTCGAATCCCGCACGGGGCAGGTGCACTCGACTCCAATCTTAATTGACTAGGATTGTTAGTTTTCCTACCGAAGGTCGGTGGCTTTCTCCGGGCACTCCGGCTTCCTCCACCAATAAAAACTGACCGCCACGAAATAGCACAATAGTGTTGAAAGTGGCGTTAAACACCAATCAATCAATCAATCAATTATACCGATTGTATTAATTTTCAACTCGTTTTCGTCCTGAATATGCATGAAATACTTGCCACCGTGGTTAAGCTAGCAACAATCAAGCAGAAAAAAAAATTAAAGACAAAACATTTCAAGCGTACATGTTATATATGTCAATCAGTAATAATATCTTAACATTGCAATGGTAACTTATCCCGTTGTTATATCTTAAATTAGTAACCTCCACCACCGTCATGGCATATGTGCTGGACTCCCAATGTAGTTCATGTCTCAAATCTCAGGTGTAATAATCTTTTCTGGGTAGTGTATGCTCTAATCACTTTTGATTTCTAATACGAGGCTTTTTTTAACTTCGATGATGTACACAGCTTAAATATACCATTGTTGGTCAATTGAATTTTTGCCAGATATTCGGAATCCTCTGGTTTTATCCATGTAGTACCATTAAAAAATTTGACCACTAACTAATTTTACAAAGCTTGTTATTTTGAAACAGAGTAGCGAACATCCTTAAAAGCCAATGGTACATAATAATTTATATTTCAAGCTTGAATGTGTGTTTTAATTGTGTAATCCTTATAAGAAAATATGAACTCTTTAGCAAAAACGACGATAAATAAATTGTTCGTGCATCCTCGTTAAAAAAAAATTTGCTTCCCCACTGACAAGTACCGGATCAAAAATAGTGTTATAGATATATAAACTATCAATTTGTCTATCGTGGAAAACAATCAGAAATACCTACCAAACAAACTTTAAAAGTAATTTATATATAGCTAAAAATTGTTTTTTTTATAAATGTAGTGTTAATATAAATATTACCAATAAATGTTTGTATATTTAATAAGAAAATTTCCAGTAAAGTAATGCTAATACGAATATTTCCAGTAAATGTAATGTTAATACGAATATTTCCAGTAAATATAATGTTAATACGAATATTTCCAGTAAATGTAATGTTAATAAGAATATTTCCAGTAAATGTAATGTTAATAAGAATATTTGCAATAAATGTAATGTTAATATGGATATATCTAATACATGTAATGTAAATATGGACATTTTACTATAATTATGCGCTGTAGACACTAGCGGAACGAGGTGTATCGTTTTGTAAGAGTAATTTACGACTCCTGCTCACTTCCGTTACTGTTAGTACGTCATTCACGTGTTGTGATAGCGTGACGTCATCAGAAATCAACACCCCATTATTTGTTGTAACTTCAACTGGTGGGTGTAATCTAAGAGCAGTTGCAGCTGAAAGGAGAAAAATTAAACATATGAAATGAAAATCCTTCAATTACGAATTTAAGCGTTAGGACAGAACCGTGTAAATTGAGTTTACAGAACAGAGAATTATGGCAAAAAATGTGCAGATTGGTTGGCAAAAAATATTTTTAAAAAGGAATAATGGTTAAAAAATATAAAGAGTTATAGAGAAAAATACCTAAAAAATTAAGGAAAACAGAAATGAAGGACCCTATCCATACCCTCATACCGGTATAAATTCAGTTTTGATACGTCAAGTCAAACGTTGAGCTAAGTATGAAATATTGAAATAGAAATAAATATGGGTAATGACATTGGTGTTTTTATTTGATCTCTTTGAGTGGTTCGTTGATTGCTGTTTGTTGCTTGCTTAATTAATGTCCAGTGGCAAACATTTAATGCATATACAATATTGATGAAGTGTGAAAAATGTGATTGAGGATATGTTGGATAGGGGCAGTAATTTTGCCTTGACACATGCCACTAACACACTACAGACTTGTTGCAAAAATCTTAAAACTTAAAACCCAAGCCAATCCAAATACCGGTAGTTTCTTATCGTACGTGTTTTGATCCTTTATATCCATGACTTGTATTTTCTTAAACGATTTATGAGGCTTTTACTACGGTCAACCTCAGTTGCCTAGATTTACATACCCGGAAGTTTGTTTTATATTCATTACTTTCGGAGCAATATTGCATGATATTTTGTTTTGCTTTGTAGCTTGACTTAAAATACAAGTAGATCGTTCTCCAATACTTTAAACCAACTTATTTTCGCGAGTAGAAAAACTACGAGAATGTAAATCGTCGCAAATATGTAAAACTGGGATCTTTCCTTAATTAAATACATTAAGTAAACTTGATAATCGCAAAATTGCATCGCCGCAAAGGGGTCTAGAAATGTCTAAACGCAAATCGGCAAATCTCGTGTGACTCCGCTTCTCTCCATGTACGGAATCGGCCGATTTGTGACGAATGGTCTAAACGCGTAATAAAGTATCCGCGAAAATAATTTGGTTAACAGTATTCTTACCTGCAAAGTGGAGTCCAACTACATTACTGGCAAATATTTCTTTTCTTTTTCGTCCATCGAGAGACCGTACAACAAACATATGCCTTCGAAAGTAAGATTACACAATTTTAACCTTTCTGCGCAGTATAGTAAATTACGTCAACAGGAAGTAACTATTGTTGATCGGATCTCGAATACCCATACTGTAATTTTTTCATCTCCTGTCCGGAGCATGTCCCAATTCTCTATCTCATTCTAGCCAATAGAATACAGCCACGTCATAAGTCAACCATTCAGAACCAATATATATTGAATGATGATTTCCAAATAACATGAGTATGGAATGATACTAATGGTTTCGCACCGTAATGCACGAAGCAAAATATACATGTAATAAAAATAAACCTGCAATCGTTGCACCAGGCATAGACGTTGAGAAGGATCATTACAGTGAAACATATTTGCAGCCAGAATTGAATGATGACCATTAAATTTGCTCGGAAACAGTCAACTTTGTGACACAATGTCTTTGCTCTTTCTCAAATACCATGCATGCTAGCAAACCATTGAGTAAAACAACGGGAGCCACTGATTTTGCGTGATCAGATAAACCTTTCGGAGCCCCTGGGATCACCCACGGTTCACTCGTTAGTTTTGTATTTAGTGTTTTTTCATGCTAATGTTAGTTATTCTTCGGTGTTTTTTTTATTGGTACCTTTTGTATCTTCCGTCTCATTTTTACAATTGTTTCAAACAAATGCTGCGAATTTTACTCAAAAAGTTCCAAGATTTTTTTCGCAAAATAAAAGAACCAAAAATGCAAAGCAAATTAAAACAAATAAATTAAAATCATCATTTCCGACACAATAGATCTTGAATCGAAAAAATCTTGATAACTATACCTTTAAAATGTAAGGCATTGTATCTATAATATCTGAAGACAAGGATGTAAAAAACTCATAAAAAGGCAAAGAAAAATATAACGTATTCATTAGCCCTACGTGGGCAACATGGATAAATGGAATTGCATGCGATAACATAAACTTTGTTTAACCTGAAAGGCTACCTTCTATAGATAATGCATCAGCATTTTATCATTGTTTTTTTTTTTTCATCATTTTTTTACATTGTCCATCATGGTATTCTTTCACAACTTAATGCATATTATCAAATGTTTAAGTGTCAACCTAAAATAATAATTGTAAATTTATCTTAATTGCTTCGCATCACGGTGCGGAGCTATTAGTTTCAGTCAATATACACGCCATCTTGAAATAATTACTTATCACATACAGATTCTGATTGGTTGCTTTATGATTCGGCTGCGATACAGCAAGAGCTATTGGCTTAAATGAGATAAGGAATTACAGACTTTTCTCGTCTCAGGATAAGACATCAAATGACGGAAAATTAACTATGTGTATTTCAGTTCCGATCAAGTGTTATTAATTCATGTTTGTTTTATTATGCAAATATTGCACACTGAAATTCAATATTGAAATATCAATTTTTAACACTTGTTTATTTGCTTTGTTAATCTGTAATATGCACGATTTGTTTAGCTAAACAATGTTCCTATAAAATGTTTACAAAAACGCATTATTTGTATTTTATTACTTCTGCCAATCTGGGCACACCTCCAAAGAGGCACACCTCGAGAGTCGTGTTTTGTAAATGTTTTAAATTTCAAAGTAAATCGAAATTCTTTTTAAAAGCATGGGTGTATAACGTACAACACTGAACAGCCTGTTTAAAATTTTAGAAAAGTTCATCTTAATATATATACAAACATTGATATTCCAAGTCTAAGACATCCATTTTATATCAATCAATATCTAAAAATACCACATTTCCAATACTAACAATAATCAACAACCACATGCACACGTATTACCCTAAATTAGGATAGAGCGAAGCAGTCCACAGCTTTTTAAAAAGCTCAAACTTGTTGTGTTTTTGTGTTTCATGCCAATCAAATGAGTTCAGTTATTTGCCCTTTCAGAATCTAAAGCATTCTGGGTAATAGTTTCAAAATCGTACAACGAAACGTTGTGATGGGTATAAAACGTACTCAACAATGGAATTTCAACTAATGACGTAACTTTATTTTCATTTTGGTGTACGAACAATGAGATTACTTATAATTCTTTAGATTCTTGAAAGGCGAACATCCAACTGAATTTAACAGTTTGGTCTTATGCTGTGCTGTTACACCATTGTCCAAGGTTATGAGAGGGTTGCTCACAGGCATGTTTTAATAACTTCGTCACATTCTGTATGAGCCTGTAATTTTTGGTTGTCGTTGGCTTCTGTTTGTTGTCATTGTTTTGTTATGTCACCAAAAAGATCGATGCTTTTTTTGTTTGAATTGTTTAACATTTCATCACGTCGTAGTCTTTTATAACTTAACTAATGGAGTTGTTATATGCGGTACAGTGACCTATAGATATTTACACCCACGTCATTCTGGAATTTGGAATATACATCTACTTATTCTTATATCCATACCTTTCTTGATTTGCTGAATAATGCGAGCTATGTGGAAAATCACTATCTTGAGGTACTGTCCACGTGCATCCTTTTTTTACCGCCATCAGACGATGTCCGGCAAAAGCCATAAGCTCACGATCAGATTCAAGATAAGTACCGTCAATTTCAAGACAGATGCACTGCGGTTTATACCCAAGCATATGTAATGCTGTGAAAAAAAACCAACAGTACTAAAATGGTCTTACTAACTGAAGTTCAAAAAAAGAAAAAGTTTTGTAAAGAAGTAATACTCTTGAGGATTATAGATAGATACAGATATATAAAATCATTTTATACCTAATCATATGTATTGATGTGGAAAAACAATAGTACTTAAATGGTCTTACTAAGTGAAGTTCAAAATAAAAATATGTTTGTAAAGAAGTATTTTAGGGAGTTATTGATAGATATAGGTATATAAAATCATTTGAGAGGTTGGTTTTGAGATACACTTATTTTATACCCAATCATATGTAATGCTGTGAATAGTACTAACATGGCCTTATTAAGTGAAGTTCAAAATAAGAATATTTTTGTAAAGAAGTTATTCTTATAGAGGATTATGGGTAGATATAGATAGGTTTGTGAGCTTGGTTTTGAGATACATTTTTTTGATAAACTATAGAAAGTTTGACATAAAAATAGGTTGCCTCTGGATTCTTTTTAAGAAATGTGTGGAAAAAACTTAACGTTAAACGGTATAAAAATATTAGTTATTTAATGAGATACAATTGGCAATGCGGTAGCAATGCATTTGAATTTTTGGCAGTAACTCTTGTAATTCAAACTACTACTTAAATTTAAGATTGAAGAGGATACAAGCGAATATCATAAAATGTGTAACGATAACAAGAGCTTAACCAAACATTGGTAAGTCAATCTGCAATATCAACAACCTAAATGATCACATACATAGTCGCAAAGGATAACCCTGTTACTTAAGAGATGAATATAAAGCAGCTTAACACTGGTGTTTGTGGACTAGCAAAGTATAAAGTAAAACGTATTCGAGCAGTGAACCTACACACAACTTACACACACATACGCACACACACATACACACATAAAAATAACGTTTAGATCTGAACAATTTTTAATTCAGGTGATGTTTATCATAATTTGGTTTTTTTGGTGGGGGGATGAATTAGTTCAAGGGAGATAAGCCAGTATGGTTTTTGGTTGGATTTTTTTCATCCTTTCTTTTATTTGCATTTTTCGAGGCATTACTAGTATATCGTTTTCTTCTTTCTTCACTTCATTATCTTAATGCATTCTATGGTATCTTCAAACCCTTCAGACCATTTTCTGTGAATTTAGTTAGCTCACTACCTAAAAATTCAGACTGATCTCCAGCGATACTTTTTCCAAATCAGTTTCTTTTTTTAAACTTAAACCCTTCCCCTTTTATTTTTGCTTTTAACTTGGTTGTCATCTGATATGCTTGAGATATCTATTCTTAATATCTAGTCGATCATAAAATCGAATTTGTATGACTAACGAGTGTTTGGTTATATTGTGTTTTTGTCGGTGTGGAGGATTAGTTTTATTTTCTGCGACAGAAAAGAGGGTGCAATAACATTATAAAAGAATTTAAGTCAAAAAACATAATTTGATTTAATCAAAAACAGATTCTTATAAAATGCTAATTACCTTGTTCACATAAATCTTCCAATGAGAAACACAAAATCATGACAGATTTCTGTCTATCATTGCTAAACACGTGGAATGCTGCACTGAAAGAAAGAATTTTCTATTGAATATTATGCTTCGTGTATCTTATACTATTGTTCATAATCTACGAAGTTTTATTGTTGCATTCCAACAAATAAATAAAAATGAGAATGGAAACGGTGAAAGTTTCAAAGAGACAATAACCTGACCAAAGAGCAGAAAACATCCCAAGGCCACCAGTGTGTCTTCAACACAGCGAGAAAATCCCGCACCCGAATTTTATATTCGATAAATGTAGACTATCTCCTTTAATCGCCTGTTCAGAATATAATGCATGCTGGGTAATATTTTCGTAATATAAATCGTGCACCAAAACGTTGTGATTGGTTAAGAAATCTATGATTTTATCCCTCACTACTTATGACGTGGTCCAATGAAACACGTCGTTTCAAATGAAATATATATTCTTTTGGAAATAGTTTTACCTTTGAGAAGAATTATATTGACGCGATCTTGAATTCTTCCACTGTTCATTCTTCGCTAAGACCATCAAAGTTTTGTCTTTACATCTATGTAAAGATTCGTCGTTTTCTATTTCAGTTCCGTCTTCTTCCAAAACTAATCGTCCATTTATATTGAATTCTAGACAAACTGAAATGTAAGGTGTACCATATAGTTACAATGTATGTATCGAATTGATTTATTTCATTTTGCTGTTATTATTAATTTGTTTTCTACTGATATCATTTGACATATTTGTTTTATATTTTTTGGACAAATTCGATTCATTTCTATTATAGTCCTTGATATATCTTATAAACCGCGTTTAAATATATCATTGAAAGTTGAATAAGAGATCAGCACGTGGTACCTTTTGCAATTTGCCGTTTCATAATCTAAAGGATTGTGGGTAATTTCATTGTTCGTTCCCCAAACAAAAATTGCTTCACGTCATTGGTTGAATCCAATGGTGAAAGACGTTGTAAGCCAATCACAACGTTTTGATGTACGCTTGTGATAATATTACTCAGAATTCATTATATTCTGAAAAGTCGAATTAATTATGAAACTTAAACTGGTAAGCTAAAACGAGCTCCTCTTCATGTCTGTAAGTGTTTGATTTCCAGTTAAACAGCTATCACAACCTTACGGAATAAGGATATGTTTAATGATTGGGAATTACCACAGACCAAATGTTATAGAATTGGAGAGGAGTCGAAATGCAAGATACTGAATTGTGCATCATTTAATGAGTATTTGTTTTAAATTACTTAATACAGTACCTGAGTTTCTAAGCGATTTATAATCTTCTGTTACTATTACTATTCTCTTCTCTCGATCAGCACTCCATACTTTGACACAACTGCAATTCAGTCAAACATTTGATAGAAATGGATTAAAACATTCGCTTTGCTATTCAAGTTTCCCTCAGAAAATTATATATACAGTAATAAGAATTAAATGAACTGTAAAGATTACACAAAATAACGGCATTCGTTTGAAACGTAGACCCGATTTGGTGCATAGAGTTTTCACGAATTGCAAAAGAGTGAAAACTGTAGATAACTGATTATCAAAGAAAGAACCCGGATGAAAAACTTGATCAGTTTCAGTGAAGTGTGAAATATAGGGCGCGTTTGGCTTGACTGTTAGTCTATTGATATCCAAGATCATGACTTTGGTGTACTATAAATAATTCAGATTTCAAAAACCGCTGAACCGTAATATACCAGTTTATATCAATCATTATTTGTTTGGTCTGATATCTGGTGTGCGAATATCTCACAAGCGAAAATCGAACAATGTACTATGAGCACACGACTTTAGTTTCGAAAAAAATGCGAAGTTTAAAAATTGTAAATTATAAAACTGAATGGTAAATTTCTCACAAAATTTTTAAAATTCAAGAACTAAAACATGACTTGAATATAAGTAGTAAACTTACAACAAAGATTTCAGTAAATCAGGGTTTGCCTTAACTTCGCCGTCTATGTCCTTTCTGTCAGAAATAATGAAATATATCTATTGCTTAATATCAATCCTATACATGACATTTTTATTATTTATTTTACTTCAAACTAAATGATAAACAGCTCATTGTTCAAACTAAATCGGACCAGGGGCGTAGCTGCCGTTAGGCACTTTAGGCACGTGCCTACACATAATTTATTCACAATTTTTTTTTGTTTTATTAAAAAAAATAATAAACAACGTTATCTGTAGATGCACGCTAGTGAAGTCGTCAAAACTCTTTACTTATCGAATGTCATGTGTACACTAGTCTATCATCCTTAGTGAATGGAGTATTGGATAGAATTGTATGTCATTATATTCCCCCGTATATAGAAACTATAAACTAGAACTTTGGTTCAGATCATTTCACTTCTATCAACAAATACTTGAATGAACCTCAACTTAGACACATGATTTTTTTTAATTAGTTGTTGTAGGCTTTCAACTAGCTTTCCACTTGGTCTTTATCCGACCTATAATAAAACCATTGCCAAAGTTTAGCGTTCGTTTGGCTGTGCAGGATGTATAAATACGCAGTCACGTCTGGTCAGAATGGGGACGTTAAATCCGATACCTAGTGTAGAGAGAATGCCACGCTCTCTGTACGTTAAGAAACTTGCAATAACTCTTTGAGGGGATTCGTAGGTGGTCTACTGAAAGGCAAAATTTCTATTCCTATCCAATAAACCCTCATTTTCCAATGCATGGCGTTTCCAATTTCCCAGACCTTCGTCCTGGACGACCCCTATTACAGGAACTAGCTACCTGTTGTATTTATTGTAAATTTGTTTTTGTCCTGAACATGCATGAACTATTTGCAACTGGACGTTTAGCAATCAATCAATCAATCAACTAGCTTTCAGTAACTTCGAGTACTCTCAGATCTACGTGTAATGACCATAATTATTCAAATTCCTAAGCAGGTAGGGATTTTATAGTACAGGATATAAGGAAATATGAATTTCTTGAATTTATTTCCATAGTATGAACAGAACAGAACTTCTGCATGAGGCATCGACTGTGTGTGTATGTGTTTGTGTAGCCAGGGGACGGTGAAGGTTTCTTTTAAATGTAGGATCGTCAATATGTACTATCAATTGACGTATATATTCCAATTATCCTCAATCAGAAAGGAATAGATATGAAAATACTAAACAGGCTGTGCTGCTTTATAAAGGGCTACGCTATCATGATAAAATGACCAGTTTTCATGTTTTTTTGTCATAAAATTTGGCAACTGAAATGCTGAAACCCGTTTTCCGTCGGGGGGCTTCGCCCCCCTGAACCCCGTACCAGGACTCTGCCCTGGACCTGCTGGGGGCCTTGAGCGGCACCCAGACCCCCTGCCGCAATTTGTGCCTACAGTTCATTGGATACCTAGCTACGCCCCTGAATTATCCAGTAAAATTGTGGCAGGTACTGTTGATATGAATAGCCTTTATGTAGCGCCTAAAGTATAAAAATTCTTTTTGTAAAAAAAGAAGGGTTGATAGATTGGGTATTACAGACAAATGCAAGTTCTTGGATATAAGTGAACAACTATTTTGCTCTGAGGGGGTTCGTGGTTTTTTGTCTAAAAAAAGTATTCTGATATCCAACTCTGAAGAAATCAATGTTTTGATCAGGGAGAAGTGGAGGATTTCTTTGTTAGTTTTTGCCATTAAATTTAATGTTAAGTTCTTGGGAAAAAAAATTATTTCGTGGTACAAAAACAATTTCAGAATGAAAAGAAAAAATACATAACCCCCCCCCCCCCCCCCCCCCCTCTTCCCCCAAGGTAAATGGTCTTTCTCTTACCAAAATTGGTAAATTTAATATTTTAAAATACTAGTATCAAAAATAATATTTTGTGCACTGACTGAAAAAAATCCTAAGAAACCCAAGATATGTATTTCAACTAACTCTATAGTTCGTTCTTATGTTGTACTGTTACACCACTGTCCCGGGTTAGGGGGAGGGTTGGTATGATACTATCCCGCTAACATGTTTAATACCGCCACATTATGTATGTATGTGCCTGTCCCAAGTCAGGAGCCTGTAATTCAGTGGTTTTCGTTTGTTGCTATGTTACATATTTGTTTTACGTTCATTTTATTGTACATAAATTAGGCCGTTAGTTGTCTCGTTTGAATTGTTTTACATTTGTCATTTCGGGGCATTTTATAGCTGACTTTGCGGTATGGGCTTTGCTCATTGTTGAAGGCCGTACGGTGACCTATAGTTGTTAATTTCTGTGTCATTTGGTCTCTTGTGAAGAGTTGTCTCATTGGCAATCATACCACATCTTCTTTTTTATATATCTAGGACTTATTTTGATATGACCAGATCTCACCCATGTTTTCTCCTTGTCCATATGCAAACTGCTAGGAAGATGACCAGTACCAGAATGGCGCCAGCTACACACCCGGTTATGATGAGAATAACCTTCCAACTTGTATAAGTAGGCTTCACTATAAGACAAAATAATGCCAGAAAAATGAAAATCTTTTTTGAAGAATAAAAAAATCCTTATGTGCGCAAAGCAACTTCAAAGACTGCAAAATTATGCTGTACTGTCAAGAGATCAATTATTATTTGGATGGCACTAGTTTTTGTTGGGATCGTATTCCTTAGTCTTTTTCTGCTTTTGTGTGTATCTTGTAGATTGTTGCCCTTTCGTCGTTTTTTTATCCCATGGTTTTGTCTGTCTCTTCGACATATGAGTTTTTGTGTTCTCTTCGGTATCTTCTTGTTTACTGATTAATTTTCACCAGCTACATTTAATTTCGTTATGATAAGGTAATCCTTCTAAATCATATGACTCAATGATTACCAAAAAAACAGATTCTGGTGTGATGATATTAACCTTTAGTTGTATAGTATCCCGAGGGTCACCCAAACCCCATGCTAACAGAGGCGTCCGCTTAATCGTGTGGAATGTTGAAATACGCAACCCCGACCGATCGTAATTAGGACGCTTAATATGATTCATCTTGCAAATTCAAAGAATCACTGCACCAACTACTTTGATGGGTCTTTAGTTGGCATATTACAAGGCAAAATGTCTGCCTATATACAACACTCCTTTTATTAAGAAGCGAACTAACATTTTCCCCTTGGCATTTATTGTTATATAGTTCTGTTCTCGTCCTGAATATGAAATATTTGACAATAAACATAAAGTAAATGACAATCAAACTATCCAAATAAAAAGGTAGGCTAGCTCTCACACCTAATTTGAATATATCATAGAATGTATTCATCTCGTTGAATATCTCTGAATATGAATCTGTATGGATCATTGCGTTTTGAGAACTTTGTGTCTGTTGTTCCGGTACCCATTACAAAACAATCGTGTACAGAAGATTTTGAATTATGTTGCCTGTTGCATTTGCAGTGCGTGCCGATGTCTGGTAATAGTGTGTAAATTGGTTTGAACATCTTGGAAAAATACAGTGTTGCTCTATGTGATCTTCAATCAAATAATGCAATGCTATATTTATAGTTCTTATATAGCCAGTATCTTTCGCACACAACCCTCTTAATTGCTGAACCTGGATAACCTCGAGGTCAAGTAAGCCCCAAGCTTTTGTCCGAGGTAAATCAGAATATGGTGCAGACATTGTATGAAGAATCTTTCTATTAACAAACAAGGGAAGGTAAGGGTCAATCTCAAAGCGAGTCAAACCAAAGACAATGAAAATTGTGTTTATTGCTTCTCGGTCAATCACGTTATATGCATATAATATAAAGACTCGTAGCCAGAATAAAATATCAGGGTAGAATGACCTTGTGATATATAGCACGTTAAGACTCAAACTCAGAAACAGTGGTATCCATGTTTGGCAAAGCAACGTCACGCTGTTTCAAAGTTTGGTTTAAACTCCGACTCAATTTGTCGGTCTATTACAAGTCATGGTGTAGTTACATCTCATTAACATGTTATTGACATGTAATGTTTGCCACTGTGCGTAAAGCAGCAACCAGTAAATCAATATAATTACCTTTGCAACTAGGATAGTCTGCCCTATCCAGTTTGTCTGTGTCTGTCCACCAACCACCATGTTTGCAATAAAGTTTTTGAGGTCCTTTAAACTCGTACTTTGGGAGTATACAGGAAAGTTCAACAGTTGAGTTGATAGTCCGTTTGTTAATAGACACCTGAAGACCAAACAAATGTCAATGTTTTTTTTATTATTATTGTTATATGCTATATATGGGTTTGTATAAAAATAAGGAGATGTAGCATGATTACCAATGACACAACTCTCCACCAGATACCAAATGACGTATATAAGTTAACAAGGTCATCGAACGGCCTTCAACCATGCGCAAAAATAGTAAGCTATAAAAAGCCCCAAAATGACAAATGGTAAAACAGTTCAAACAAGAAAACTAATGGCCTGATGTATGTACAATTCAAACAAAAAACCAAAAAACAAATATGGTATACAGCAGCTAACGAACGACAACAACTGAATTACAACCTACTGACTTGGAACATGCACATGTTGAAGGCCGTACCTTGACCTATAAAGGTTTACTTTTATAAATTGTAACTTGGATGGAGAGTTGTCTCATTGGCACTCATACCACATCTTCCTATATCTACATACAGCATGAGGCGGGGTTAAACATGTTTGCTGGTGCCAAAACCTCTCTTAACATGGGAAAGTGTAGTAGTGGTACGACATTAAAACAACCTATAAAAATCAGTTGAAAAGGGCTTATCTCATCAGGTCGATACAAAGCACATAAAAACCATAACAAAACACATGCATAAGACACAAAGTACATTTCTGACAGTACTCGCAGTTACTGGAAGCTAGTTCAAAGCCAATCACAACTAATAAAAGAGCATGCGTCTAAGACCAAACTATCAATCATGACACATGTTTGTCTGTTTTGTATTTTGTATTACGTCTTTAATTTAGCCTCGCAATATTTAATTGCAATGTTGTGCTTGATCGCCATAATTTGGGACTTTTTAACTCAACTTCGCTCACTCGACAAAAAGCTTCAGATCATGACTCGCAACTTATATTCCACATGCAGCATCAATATTCAGAAAACTGATAATCGGTACCTATACATTGTTACCTATTGAGCTATTGTCTTGGGTGTTCTCTGTTGTGATGTAAGCATATGAGACGTAGATCATACCGAAACGTCAAACTGGGGAGGACATGACAACACCCAAATATTGCCTTCATATTGGAGTTGCTCACGTGATCTCGTCCTGAATATGCTTACAATATTTGCCGTTAGAGTACCAAACAGACGATAGAAACCATGACAACTAAAACCCCTTTAAACCAGTAGTTTCTGTGTCATTTATTTACATATCGAAAAATTCGCTGTTTCAGAATCTAATGAGTTCCGGATAATATTTTCACAAGCGTACACCAAAACGTTGTGATTGGCTAAAACGACTAGTGGAAATTCAACCAATGACGTGACATCCTTTTTATTTTGGTGTACGAAAAATGAAATTAACCACAATCCTTCAGATTCTGAAACTGACAATTAAGATCTAGAGCTTGCTATATAATTAGATGTTCAAGACAATGTTGACACTTTTAGATGTCTTTCCGTTATTTGTAATCATTGTTGGCGGGTCTTAATTACATAGAAAGAAAGAAAGAAAGAATTTTATTAATCTAATCAAGAACCCATAAAGGGCATCATTTTACAACAATATTATGCACAATATGATTGGAAAAAAGCAAAACAGAAACCTAATACCATACTATAACGCTATGGACAGGATTAGAGCCTAACACAACATGTGTCTTACCGAACTATTACATCAAATCTCATAATAATAAAATATTATTTCATATATTTTGTTTACATCTGGATCTTATTTCTAAACCTTTAATAATGTAATTTCCTAGGCACATGAGAGTTGGTAAATGCTCATGTGTGAACAGCCAGAAATATTTTTTATCCTTAGGTAGTTCTTTAAAATGAATACAAAAAGTGTTTACTTTATCAAATAATAATTTCCTCTGTTCATTATATAAAGGACTGTAAAATGGGTCTCATCTTCAATAGAATTTGATCCATGTGATAAGCAGTGATGACATAGACGCTGAGCTCTCTCTATGTATTTTTTACTATATCTATCTTTCTCAATTCTGAGATCATGAGCACTTATTCTCATTTTACATATAGCTCTTCTTATATTAAAATCTTTAATTGATAAATAAGCCTCCTTTACGAAGTCAGTCTTGAGGTTGAAATAATTTTCTAATTTACTATTACCTTGTGATAAGGTATCAGATCTTTTTACCACCCAAAATGTTTTAAAACTGTTACAAAGTTTACATTTTACAAATTTAATTAATTTATTGAGCTTTGTATTCAAATTTTGTATATCAAGTGATTGAAGTACATATCTCATAGATGAATACCAACAATTAATGTTTCCTGCATCTGAAATTTTATTACAAACATAAGCATCATAAAGTAACCCTTCGTCCAATTTATTAAGCCTGTGTACATATTTTACCATAGATATAATGACAGAAAAATAAAGAGGAAATCTTGCAACCTCTGATAACACTGCCAAATTTGAGGCTTTTTTATTTAAACCAAGAATATACTTTAGATATCTGAAATGCGATTTTTCCAAATAATCATTTATGTAGATTAATTCAAATAGATAATCACTTTTTTTCTTGCAAGCAGCACAGTTAATCTTAAATGAACCCCAAATTTCACTACAATATAATAAAATTGGTTTTATTGTGTGATCATATAAATGAATTGCAGTATCAATACTTGGATTACAAGCTGACATAGGTTTTTGTAATTTAAATTTTGCCTTTAAGGATTTTTTGAATAGCTCTTCTTTCCCCTGTTGAAAAAGACCACTAGAAGTAAAGACTATCCCTAAATATTTATATCTATTAACACATTCTATAGCCTCTTTATCTAAATAAAGTGATTCCTTCAAATATATATATATATATATACATATAGATAAGTCTAAATTGAAAACAACGTTCAAACCCATGATTGCGTTGGATAAAAACCGCAATTTTTATACGTGTGCATGCAAAACAAATGTCTTGGTAGAGGGGTCTAAATACAGCACAAACAACATTTTCCAAAAGACCAAAAAAGTGAAAAAGTATATTTAAACAAAACGCATTTGACTAACAGGTCGAACAACGGATGTTCTTAAACCCTGCTGACTGCCAATGGCGATTGCCAAATAAACAGATCACAAGATGTTACAAAATGGATCTTTATTTAATTTATTAATTTAATACCAAACAGAAAACAATAAACTTGCGGAAAAGATGGTATACCGCAAACATGAGGTGCAAAAATTTGTACACCATATCCGGATTTCGACAATTAATGTCTGTTCAGTGATGTTAGGAATCGAAACGGTATTTGGAAGGCCATATATAATTTACCTCAATTTAGGATAGACTCTTGAATTTTAAAGAGTCGAAATAGGATGAACGGATCATATAAACCCCGAAGGCAAATATAATATAAGCCCAAACGAAAAAATATAAATAAGTCTAAATTGAAAACAACGTTCAAACCTATGATTGCGTTGGATAAAAACCGCAATTTTTATACGTGTGCATGCAAAACAAATTTCTTGGTAGAGGGGTCTAAATACAGCACAAACAACATTTTCCAAAAGACCAAAAAAGTGAAAAAGTATATTTAAACAAAACGCATTTGACTAACAGGTCGAACAACGGATGTTCTTAAACCCTGCTGACTGCCATACATATATATATATAACTAACATTTGGGATTGATTTATTGATTAAGGGTTGCTTGCTTAATGTTCAGTAGCAACTTTTTCATGCATATTCAGGACGAGAACAAATTAAAAATACTTTAATCAGCAAGGTTGGTTGCTCGGAATGAAGGGCGGTAAAATTTGGACTGCCACTGTATGTTGGATAAAGGCAGAAACTTAGCCTTGCAATAAGCCACATACGGACTCCTCGAAGTACTGTTGCAAGGGTTCCTTTACTTGTAGAGAGGGTGAGACTCTCTCTATACGAGGCATCGGATTGAACGTGCACATTCCGACAGGATGTGGCTGAGTATGTATACATCCCGCCACCCAAACGGAATGCACTGGTTATACTGCCTTATTGGAGGAAGTCTAAAGTTGCCACAGGTCTATATCTACGTCAACCCTTGGGGTTCTTCAATAGGAAAATCATGCAACGGTTTCATTGTAAGACAGGTCAATTCAATATGTCGGTATGACTTCTTGATTCTATTCTACTAGGGCAAATTTTAAAAATATCACTGAAAGTTAGGGATAAGCGTGTGTTGTGCTTTCGTCCTCATGTGCCTGTTGTCAATAGCTGTTCGACTAATGTTTTAACCGAACTCTATTTCACGTTGAACACCTCTAAACAATTATGGACAATGCGAACTCGTTTATAAGTCTTATCAAGAGAGCGGCTACTAATGGTATATTCAAACTGTTTGTAGTTGCAGCTCTGAAATGAACTCCCTTTGTAATGTATTTGCTAACATTTACGTCCTTTAGTCTCTGCATGGTTGGAGGTTGTCTCATTGGCAATCATACCACATCTCATTATTTTAATACTTTAAACATGTATTATTGAATATAGACTTTTTTTACTTGCCTGGATGTTTTCAATGTTGACCAAGTTAGCACATTGTTCCAAACATCTAGGAATTTCTCGACTCCAACTTCCATTTTGAAAACATCGTGCTTTGTTTGGCCCTTGTAATAAGAAATCGTTTCGACAGAAGAATGTGACATCATACTTTTCTTGTCCTTCAAATTTGGCTTCGAGGTTCAATGAATAGTTTTCTATTGATTCAATATTAGTATTATCAATTGACTTTTTTCTATTGATAAAGTGTTTACATGCTGCAATTATAAATTGAACAAATTTATTAATATCTGTATATATATACCGTTGAAAATGAATCATCTGATTAAAGATAGCTGAGAATGAAGTTTTATTTAAAGTCGAGTAAACTATATAAACACAAGCTCTAGTGAGCTTTTCAAATAGACTAAATAGAAGTATAACTTCAATGTTATTCAAAGTTATGATTTGCAATTTTTACGACATCTAAATATAAAAATAAGGAGAAGTGGTATGATTATCAATGAGACAACTTTCCGTAAAGACTAAAGAACAAAGATGTGAAGAATTACAGTTAACCGAATGGCCTTCAACAAAAGGCAAGACCCAAACAATATGATAAGCTATAAAAGGTATCTGTTAGGCAGATACAGCAATTAGAAATATCCATTGGTCAATTAGGCCAAAGTTGTGTTTTGTTTTGTTTTGAATTCAAATGGGGCTTTTCTTTAGAAGGTAAGGTAAGCCAATATTTATCTATTTTTTTGACGCAAGGACAGTTTTTAAAAAAATTTCCAACCTTTACTCAAGTTTACAGTTAGACGGCTTTATGGATGTGCTTTGATGTTCCAATAACATTTGGCTAATTTCTGACCAACAAACTAGTTTAATCCCGCCACCTCCTGTATGTGCCTGTCGCAAGTCACGAGCCTGTAAACCAGTGGTTGTCGTTTGTTTCTGTGCAGCATATTTGTTTTTCGTTCATTAGTTTGTACATAAATTAGCAGTTAGTTTTCTCGTTTAAATTGTTTTACATTTGTCATTTCGGGGCCTTTTATAGCTGACTATGCGGTATGGGCTTTGCTAATTGTTGAAGGCCGTACGATGATCTATGGTTGTTAATTTCTGTGTCATTTGGTCTCTTGTGGAGAGTTGCATGTCTCATTGGCAATCATACCACATCTTCTTATTTTATACCACAAAAATCAAATTTAAGACAACCGAAAAGATTACTAGTACAGTATATGTTGTTGGTAAAAAAAGGGCTAGAATCATACCATCTTTCAACTACGACAAGATACATTTAGTATCATTAATGAAATGACGCTGTACGTCATGATTTAGTTTAGACCGACATTAATTTTTAAATAGAGATCAAACGTAGCGATTCAAACGATTGTACACGTGCGAAGAACATTATATAAAAATTTGCCAGGAAAAGAGCAGCAGAGATACGCATTGGTTCTTACTCATTTTTTTTTTTACGTGTTCTCTAATTTTAATAAATTGCCCAGATTAACTGTTTCTGGATGTTTTGGTTTGATTCGGATCTAATCTAAACGTACATTCTGGTACATTTTTTTCATGTGTTTTCTTATTTGAATAAAGTGCCCGGATTTAACTGGTGCTGGATTTTCCGATTTGATTCTAAGTTATTGTAAACCTACATTCTTTTTGTGAAGCAATATCAAAGCAGACAGACAGGATCAACACGATTGTTGCTTTCCTGGGTATTATCAAGCTGATCATAGTTTCTTGCAGACCGTTTTCTGGCACAAGAACTAGTTCTGAAATATAAAGTATAAAAAACATATTGCGTATATTTACAATTTCTAGTTTGTCATAAAGGGGGATGGGGGGTTCAAGATGGTAACCCAAGACTAGATTTAGAAAAAACATAAGAAAAAAAAAACTCAATCAAAGAAATGCAATTGAACATAGGTGTTGAATTATACGGTAAACTGTTCCTTGTGTAAATTATTAAGGTAGTGAGACGTGAGGTCGGACGTCCAAAATATTCTATTATTAAATAAAGAAAACATAAGAGACAAACGTCTATCTCACAAACGGTTATAAAGGATGTTAGGTACTGCTACTTGTTCTGTAATTTGAAGCATAAACATGCATGCAGTGTTGTACATATTTATAATTGTTAGTTTTGCAAGAGGTTCAAGATGGTACTCAATTATTAAATGTCATAAGAAATATAACTAAATTCAAAGAATTGTAATTGAATTCAGGTGTTCAGATACGGTAAACTTTTTGTAATAACTATTTAGAAAGTGAGAAGTGAGGTCCAAAATAATTTGAGCTTACCTCTTTTGTAATTTTTAAGCAGGATTAAACTTCCGGTTATAGATAAATTATTATCAAAAGTTTATAAAGATTAGAACAAACAATGTGGGATGATAACACGTATGCACTGTTTAAATGCTTGACAAATTAGTTTTACTTTATCATTTGCTAGACACATTATCAGTTATATAAAGTTGCATGGAAAGAGTGACAGGGGACAGTTATCTTCACATATGTAGCCATTGTGTTGAAAGTGGCGTTAATCACCAAAAATCTGTCAATCATCTTCACATATGCTGCGTAACAAACATTTAAACAAATTAAAGACAGAAAATTACTTACTTTACCAGCTAAAAAATACCTATTATTCAAATCAAATGACTCTAGTTAATATTAAAAGCAACGTTGTAGTGATATTACAATCTCTTTAAAGGGCAGGTTTGTAAAACTGATTTCTTTCACTCGCACTTGAGCATAGTCGATGACCTGGGTTTTCCTCAGTGGGTGGAGGGGTCTTCATCTTTTTATTCTTTATTTTATACCATTGTTTTCTATTTTTTATTTTTATGGCTCCGCCACAAAGTGGTTGTGGCCATATAGTTTTACCCTTATCCGTCATTCCTTCATTCCGTCATTCCGCAACGAACAGTGATACGCACTTTTTTTTTCAAAACGCCTTCACATAAGTAGCTGGTTTTTACTATGTGAGTCAACTATAATGAGTTACAGATCAAGTTTACGTTTAGTTCTGCTCAGCTGATTTTTGTCGAAACTACGGGCTTTGGACTTTGAAAATTTCGTAAAAATAACATTTATACGGATTTTTTTTCTAAACTCCTTCATATATTGAGCTGATTTTTAGTATGTGCGTCTACTATGACGAGTTACAGATCGAGTTTTCGTTTGGTTCAGCTTAGCTGATTTGTGCAAATATTACGGGCTTTTGAATTTCGTGAAAATAACAGTTATACGTACTTTCATTCTCAAATTTCCATCCTAAAAATAGCTTCTACCTTTTTTTTTACGAGTCGGGCCATTCGTGTCGTTCCGACACATCTAGTTTTCTTCATTCTTCTCTATTCTCTATCTAAAATGTTATTGCATTTCTACTGTGCAATTCATGTACCGTATAAACTGTCACATTAATCAAGATGAAAGATCATTAAACTGATTTTAAGTATTGACCATCAAATCTTTGATGTAATTGACCACGCCGCACAACTCATTATTCTCTATTCTTTGTTTTTCAATATTCTGTAAACCCCATCCAAACCCTCATAGACACCCTTTCCCACTTTCCCTTATTATTTTCTGAGTTATACATATTCTCAATGACAGTTTTACCAAGTGAAGAATAAAGAAAACTGAACAAAATAATTGAGAATATTGGGGTGCTGATATATAAAGATTCAAGAACAATGGGCAAAAAATATAGAATACTAGTATATAAAAATAATGCCCAGAAAATTAAAGGATACAGAAATGAGGACCCCCATCCAGGTTCACATATAAATTTGCTTGAGTGCTGGTATGTAAAATGATCTAATAAACTGAAATAAGCTGAAATAATAACGAAATTGTATTGAAATTGAAATTATTTGCAACACAGAAAATATATATATCCCTGTGATATCATGTTTCTATTTTTTCTGGTTATGCAGCGGCATGCACAATACGGATTTATAAATCTGAAAAGTCCAAAAATGGGAGAAAAACCTAACGGGATTTAGATATTAAAACCTCAATTTCATACTTGGAAATTCAAAGTAGGATTTATCGGTTAACAATTAAAAAAGTATAGAAAATTAGAACTTGAATGAATGAAAAAGGATGATCTCGATCCAGTCATCATCTTATTCTCATTATTATAAAAGGTGCGTTATCAAAGCATCTAGAGAGAAATATGATTTGCCAACATTTTGATTTAATTGAAATAGAAGACGAAGCTCACATCTTTTCATCCTGGTTAGAAAATAAACTACATTTAGAATTCAAAATAATATAATTCTCAACGTAGAGCTTTAAAATTATTTTACATCTACAGATCCAAGAACTACATAATTTAGATCTAAAAAAAAAAGATAAAAACCAACAAAAATAGTATCTATGGTTGAATTTATGCAGTGTGTTTTTTTTTTTTTAATTTAAAAGTCCAAAACATTTCGGAAAGTGGAATGGGTACTACTGTATAGTTCACAATATGTTTGTTTATTTACATAGTGTTGCTAAAGTTTGTATTTGTCATTTTATTTGCATTGCGTTCTTGACACTCGTCAAAATAAAATGATTATTTGTTGTACTTTCAATGTTAAGAAATTGAGTTATCCCTCTTTGCATATTATATCAATTTAACTGTCTCGTTGATAATCTTACTTTTAATATTTTTCGCTTTTCAAATAAATTGTAAAGTGATTGAAGTGGATTATGAACTGATAAACACGTGACTATATATATAGAGGTCAATCAGAAATTCCTGCGACATTGTATCAGTTTTTGACAAACGATGTTGATGTTACATCATTAATCCCATTATGGTAAAATTGTCTTGTACTTAATAATTCGCTCGAAATTTGACTTGAAGTGGAAAAACATATTGATATAATTTCCGATTTATGCTTTGTATTTCAGATTTTTTAATGTTTCTTTCCGTGGAATTTTTTTGAAATCTGAATTTATATCTTGTTTTATGATAAATGATTAATTTAATCATATAAAAACAAATGGTATGAAACCCGTGTGCATAATACGTGTTCTGGGAAGAAAAAAACCCAACAATCTTTTTATGCGTTTGGGAGCATTTTGTGTGTTCAAAGCGCTTTCATGGTTTAGCGTTCATAAGAAACGCTCAACCCAAAACCTATGAAAGCCAATGATGTATATATAATTACTTAAATACGTGATGAGCAATTTGACCAAAAAAGACATAAAAAGATGTAAAAAGAATAGCCAAATCCCAGCAAATCATCTTTGACTGAGGAAGTTACACCTTAGGTTCTTAGTTTCTTAATGTATCAGCACAGACATTAGAAAGTGGGTTATAAACCATGTCAGTATCGAAGAACTGACAATTGGGTTGGTGAAACAGTTAACCATCCGAATGTTTGACTAATTGGATGACATAATACATATAGAAGAATGCAGAAAACATTCGTATAAACATAAAACGATGTGGTATGATTGCCATTGAGAAAACTCTTCACCATAGAATAAACGGCATAGAAGTTAACAAATATAGGACATCGTACGGCCTTCAATAATAAGCAAAAACCATAACGCATAGTCAGGTTCAAAAGGCCCCGAAATGACAAATATAAAACAATTTAAACGATTTTATAATATATGTAAAATAGACAACTTATTGCTACATATCAAGTTGCTTTGATGTCTTCTGTTTTGTTAATTTTTCGTGGGTATCTGTGTCTTTACCTTTTTTTCGTATATATAGCTGTTTTTAAATCACTACATTGTATCTGTACAACGATAGTATTCTTGGTTGCTTTGGAAGTTATCCCTTCCAGAGCTTCTGAGCTTTTAAACTTCATCAAGTAACTCGCTCTATATTGATTGCAACCTAATTAAAATATATTACTCTGATTTCGTGATGCTCGTACGAGCACGCGAGTTAATGTAGGTTTGAATTATAATCATATTGTCTTGATTGATATATGACAAAATGAACTTCTCGCTACAAGTTTGTGTTATTATCTGAAGATTAATGATTTGACATATGCCATAATGAATTTCTTGACACACGTTCATGTTATTCTCGAAATACGACGAACAGACGAACACCAGTGTTCAAAATAATACATGGACAACTAAAGTCTAAGCAACGCGAACCCAATACAAGAAACTGGAGTTTGGAAGAGTTAAGAGTTCATGTTAACCTATTGAAATCAACCGTGCTCCTCTAACTAAAAAAACGTTGATGACTCGTATTAAGTGTATATAAATCATAAAATAACATATTGTTTAATGTCTCATTTCTAAACCTACAGTGTAGGATCATTTACCAAATTCCTCGGCCATTGGTTCATATGAATTCTCTTATGCTCTGAAACTTGACCGAATGTATGGTTTTCAGAAGAAAAAAAATGATTATTATAGCGGTAGAAAAAATATCACAGGCTTTGAAAAATGAAACAGCACAAAATACAACATAGAAAACTTAATCAAAGGCAGCACGGACCCCTTTAAATCAAAACCAAGGGTGAAAGTAGATGTTCCGGAAGAATAAATAGTTTCTGGTTCACTAGAGGTATCCGTCTTGTAACAGGTACTTTTCTTAAGACTTTCAGTGGTGTTAAAGATATAATTTTAAAACTGTGAAAACCTACAATATATGAATACTTTTTAATATACAATCGTCATTCTTTTCCATTGTATCAAGGAACGCTTGCAGTTACTGAAAGCAAACTCGAAGGTGCAGACAGTATGCCATCTTCAATTCTAATATCAGTTGTTGTACTTCCAAGAAAGTTTCCTGCAGGAACGTTATGAACAGCGCACAAGAAAATTCCTATTTTGTACAATTTCAAAAATAAATTTGAAACATAATTTCCATACAGCTAAGAAAATATTGGAAACTTTAAACTACCGTTTCAAACTGTATGTTACTGAATCGATGTTATGAATTAAGAATAGATGATATTCAAACAACAGTTTAATCATAAAGTATATTGTTCAACCTAAAAGAGTGATTTGGGGGGACACTATTTATATATGTTTGCTTTATAAACAATATTATCAAAATTCCACTTTTTCCCTGCGTTATATGAGCATAGCTTTATTTTGGTAATAAAATGACCGGCGGCTATATCTGGAACAATTCTAAGACAAAAGGACTAAGTTTACGTTGCAAGAAACCATTGTGAATTGAAATAGACAATTCAAAACAAAATTACTTGTGTGCACATTAGTTCGGGCATATTCATGACGATAAAAAAAGGAGAAGAGATCTAAAGAAAAGTCATAAGTCCAATTAAAACAAAAATCACAATGCATGGCAAAAAGAATAGGCAAAAGATACCAAACGGACATTCAAACTGATAAGTCGGCGAGAAAACTGGCAACGCCATGGCAAAAAAATAAGCGTAAAACGACCAAAAGACAAACAATTAACAGTCTACAAAACACAACATAGGTAAACTAAAAACTGAGCCACACAAACCCCATGCACCAAAAACTTGGGGTGGTCTCAGATTTGCCGAAAGGGTTAGCAGCAGATCCTGCTCCACATGTCACACCCGTTGTATGACTCCTATGTAAAATACGTTAATGTGCTATATCAAGTAATAAAGCATCACGCATTAGCGGATTGGTTATTTACCCTTATCGAAAATTAGACATCACCATATTCGTTAATAAACGACGAAAGACAAACAGCATTACATTACACAGGAAACTGAAGATTGAGAAACGCGAATCCCGCCAAAAAAACCTGGCGTGAAGTAAGGTGCACTGGAAGGGTACGCAGTTCCTGATCTACAAGTGGCATCCGTCGTGTTTTCATTGCAAGTAAAAATACAGTGATATAAATAAGAAGATGTGGTATGATTGCCAATGAGACAACTGTCCATCCAAGTCACAATGTATATTAACAATTATAGGTCAAAGTACGGCATTCAACACGGAGCCTTGGCTCACACCGAACAGTAAGCTATAAAGGGCCCCGCAATGAATAGTGTAAAACAATTCAAACAGGAAAACCAACTGTCTAATCTATATAAAAAGGAGAAACGATAAACACTTATGAACCACACCAACAAACGACGACCACTGAACAACAGGCTCCTGTCTGACTTAAGACAGGTGCATAAAATTGCAGCGAGTTTAAATGTTTTAACAGGCGCCAACCTTCACCCTAATATCAGATAGTAGTGTAACATTACAACACAAAAAGACACACTATAAAATATAATTGAAATGGCTTAACTCGATGAGTCACATTCGGTAATGTCACAATCGAAGAGAAGTCGGGATTGTGGTTAAGATAATTAGAACATATCCCTAACAAATGTGCCAAAACGGTCAACCAAATAATGAAGGCTTCCGTAAAATTTTTGATGGAATTAATAACTTCAACCTTACAAACCAAACCGGAACTCTTAACAATAGCTTTCCTATAAGCAGTAAGCCTCTTTCTATCAAGGCAACCATGATAGAAAACGAAAGCTCTGGAAAGTCGTCTACGGTAACTGGGAAATATAAACAGTGGCGGATCCAGAAATTTTCATAAGTGGGGGCCCACTGACTGCCTAAGAGGGGCCCGCTCCAATCGTGCTTCAGTGATTACCTATATAATCAACCAAATTTTTCCCACAAAAGGGGGCTCGGGCCCCCTGCCCCCCCCCCCCCCCCCCCTCCACTAAATCCGCCTCTGATATATACTTCATATGCAGGCGCTGCTTGAATGTTGCTGCACATACATTGGAATTGAAATCATATCTTTTGTCGTAAAGATTAGTTCTCGACCGACCCTCATTATTAATTTCTAGTATTTGAAAATTTGTGGCTTCCATTAAAAGTTCAGTCAACAGGGTCACCGAACTTTGGATTGTTCAGTAAAGGTCATCCTACATGTAGTCCATGGAACGACGTGTCGTAAAAGGGTAATACAGGCTTCTCCTTTTTGTTCTTCTTCTTTTTTACAAGTTATACTTCAAAAAATTCTGTCTCGTAAGAATAAAGGAACAAATAAGCAAGCAGAGGGACACAGCTTGTTTCTGGCTGTTGAAAAACGCATGCTCTAAACGTAATAATACTAGTATGTTGCCAATAAAACCATATAGCATTTAAATGTCAGTTTCGATGGACTCTGTGTTTGAATCAGACTAGACAGAGACGTATGTTTTTTTACAAATTGTTATTGTCCCTTCCTAAAACAAGATAGTATAGTATCTGCGTTGGCCATTCTGTTTTATGAAACAAAAGTTTCCGAATTCTTTTGATCTGTATTATCGGGAATACTAGTGTAAAGAGTAGAGAAGTCAAATGTGTTATACTGTTGCACCAGGGGAGGGACTTAGACTGTAAGTACTCTATCAGATCTTTCGAATTTTTAGTATCCACATCTGATTCAAGCAGCTCCTATTTAAATAGTATTGGCAGTTTTAAAGTAACTCTGACGCTTTGTTTTGATTGCGTGTGAAATTGATGTTAACGATTTGGAAAGGGGTTTCGTGGAGCTTTGGTGTGGTGCAAGGGTTCCTTAACGTACACACAACGTGGTGGCAATCAAGCTCGAAGCTACACGAGGTATCGGATTTAACGTTCGAGTGGACGCACCGGGTTCTGTATTTATACACCCCATGCAGTCAAACAAATGTCCATGTTTTATACTGTATATAGACATCCGTCTTTTGTGAAAGAAAAAGACTATGCTGACCTTTACACATTTTCGGATGATAATTCGTCTATAGTTGGGTTGCTAATCCACTGGTGTATGTCCCATATTCATATCTTACCTTGTAACAGACCACCTATATTGACGTTACAAATAAGCACAAGGTTCTTTAACGTGCATGCAGGCATAGATGGACATGAATTACAGAAAATGCTAGTAAAAGAACTACTTAACTCCAATATATATTGAATGCAAGAAATATGTTCCAAATGAAAATGTCTTTGGTGACTGTGTTTTTTAGCTTCAAACTTCCACATTAGATCATATATTATATGTAGGATTAGAAAATATACCTACATATGATCACATATGCTTTATGAATTTTGTAGAATTCTAGGATTGCGCAAATGACAATGACTAACCTCCAACCCTGGGGACATTGAACCCACCCATGTCAGTCATCTGGCTTAATGGGGCTAATATTAGGTAATATGTCATTAACGGATAGGAGAACCGCTTCCGAGTCACGAGTGGAGCAGAACTATTCCGAACCACATGAGTTAATGTCGTTCAAGTTTTTGGAGGAGGTGGTCGTGTTGCTCTGTCTCTAGTTTTCCGCATACCGAGGTAAAGGAATCAACTCAGTACTATATCAGTAAAAAAGATAGTCCTACAGTACTTAAAATCCGAATCTTGCATCGTCTCTCAGTGTATGGCAATTTTTAATACTTACTGGCCACTAAACAAATATTACCGATGTCAATTAAGTTTATAATGAGACTTTCTGAAACCTGCATTAGGTGGTGTTACATCTTACAAAGTCTATCCAAATTTATTTTTGCAAAGAATTCCGCTCAAGCCGGTGCTAGTGGCCGTCTTAAACTTGCAGTGAGGTGAGAGTTTTTTTTGCTCCGTGTTGAAGGTCTCACTTTGACTTTGAGATGAAAAACAGCAATAAAAGCGCTGTTCCTTTGCTTATTGTGTGTTTTTTTGCTGTGCATGTACTGATTTTGTGTCATGGATGGATACCCCATATCATTTGTTTGTTCTATTATGTAAGGGATATTGTATTGTTTCTGATGTTTTTGTTTTCTTGAGCGGCATGCTGTATCTAACCTGTAGCTACCTTAGCTAAAGCTTTCTGTAGTAGAGAGCACATTTAGTCACTGCTTTCTAAATTATGTGCCAATTTCTTTATAATTTCATGTTTAAGTTAGTAGAAGGCATCCTTTTGGAGGTGTACAGTCTAGATAGGCAAACAATGGCGTGGAAAAGAGGGGGGAAGGGTACGCACGTACAACTGGTTTAACCTCATAACATTTTGTGTCTGTATCAATCTGGACCGTGTGTTGTTTATCTTTGTTCGTACGTCTGATATTTCGGGATCAATCGGGTGGTTTTAACGTCCAGTGGCAAATTAAAAACATTTTAAGGATGAGAACATGTCAATGTGATATCAATATTAAGCCTGTTATGTCACGTACTAGACCGAGACGCTAAGCCGAATTTTTTATGTGCTGACTCACAATTTAACAATCTGCAGGTAGACATGTCACCCTACCCGGGCACATTATTCTAACTCCGAGTCGGCCAGTCTTTAATCTTACTCCTATAAATGCCGCGTGTTTGGCAGAGAATACGAAAATACCAATTTTCAAGCACTAGTATTTGGTTTGACGCGGTAGGGGATCGAACTCACGACCTTACGCATTCGAGGCGAGCCCGCTCCTACGAGACCACCGAGTTGCCGTTCACATGCAATTAATGATGATTCCTGTTATCCTATTTATATATTTATGCATATCGATATAAGCTAATTACTTACACTGTATCACGTCTTACCGACCGTGCGAGGGCTTAATAACCAGTCAAGGTCGTCAAACACCCCCTATAGTAGTAACACATCTATCTTTTTTTGTTTCTTAAACGGTTTATATGCATGCATGTGTGCTGTTAAAAAACACCGTCTTCGCCGAGAGGAGGTATTGGCTATTTTTTGCAGTTACATAAATACAATACCTGAGAAACAATGCTGATTAATTGGCTCCTGTGGACCCCCCTCCTTGTTTACCTACTCGGGGAATATAATCCACCCATGGTATTGTAAATTGTTAGTCCTTAGGGTATCATCAGCATTTATTTAAGATAAGTCTATCAAATCTAAACTCTTGGAGAGTTGATAGTTGTCTCATTGGCACTCATACCACATCTTCTTATATCTATCTATCTAGCTAGATTGCTCTTGACTATGGAAGGATATTGCAATCAAGTGGCATTATTAGCTCCCAGTGCCAAGCTTAACTTAACTGCTTTGGTGTACGCTTTTAAATATACATATAAATTCAGTATTGTACATGATGTTTTATAAAATATTCAATTAATATAAAAATGTGCTGCGAACTTATAAATTATAATGAAAATATTCCCACCAATATTTACTTATTTCGATTATTCATTTAGTTCCAAGATACTAAAAAAAAGAATAAAGGAATTGTCAAAAGTATTGCCGGACAGTGTAAGTAATAGACCTTCGCAACAGACACCACACCCGACTTTTTTATTCAGTTCTTAGACTTTTAATGTGTTTGTCTCCGTAGACTTAAACTTAATGATGTTGTCTTCAAGACGTTATGTTTT
The DNA here is from genome assembly GCF_021869535.1 of Mytilus californianus. Taxonomy (NCBI): domain Eukaryota; kingdom Metazoa; phylum Mollusca; class Bivalvia; order Mytilida; family Mytilidae; genus Mytilus; species Mytilus californianus. The sequence goes on along the minus strand of NW_026262604.1, from coordinate 9,554,674 downwards.
TTCTTCTCTTGCTCTCTTTTCTTTTGTTAAAATTGGTATGTATTTTTAAATGTGGTTCATCAATATCAAAATGACTGATAAAAGAGGGTTTTTAGAATTATCATAAATACTAATATTACTGTATTAATAATTCAATAAACATTCTAAAGATGAAAGAAACGCAAAAAATAAGAAATTGAAAGGGCAACAATTATAACCTAACACTTTCACATTGTATTTCCGTGTATATTACACACTCAATCCCTTTTAATCTGCTTAAATAAGATTAACGAAGATTTTCACACCTTTACTGTGATCATCAATTCGTTTCCGAAACTATTTCATTCAAGCGTGCACGTTGACCCCATTCATAACGATCGGTTGAGAGGTATTCTACATGGGGTTATATATGTGTCATCTTATACCAATTAAATAGAGCTGTAAATTTGATAAAAAGAGATGAGTTTTCGGTAAGGTGATTTATATTTTGGATTTCTTTTATAGTAGTTCTACAAAAAAAATATGTTAACATATTTTAAAAAATAATTATTTTATAAAATTGCCCTTTTGGAACCTTGTTGTATATTGCAACTTGGATGAAAACATTGGTCACCTCACGACTCTCTTTAATTTTAGTCCGCGATCCAAAAATGTTTATCCTTCCTGTAAAAACAAGACATTAATATATCAACATTAATGTATCCAAAATGTAAAAAACTGAAGAGTTTGTATTTTATTACAATCAACACAGTCACTTGATTTCAACCCAATAATCAAATAAATGGTAAACAAAGCGATTTCAAATGTCAGCCGCTTCGCGTAGGAATATCAACTTCGGTACGCCGTCACGACAAAGAAAATATCGAACAATGTCAGAAATTTAAGGATAAGGTTAATTTCAAGTGCATGAAAAGTCCTTATAACTCATTGGAAGTTAAAAATTGGAATCCCTACTCGTAGGGTAGAGTTTCAAGCATGATAAATTCGGACGGTTTGGAAGATCGCCAGGGCGGTTGGCAAAATCGTCGCCCACAAAGGTAAGACAGCGTGGACATGACCCCCCTATTTTGGTAAGAACTGTCGCCATATTCCGATACTTTCCTTAATTTGTAGACGTGTAAAACTCAGGATCGCAATGTGTTTTAAATGACAATAGGTGAGATCCACACTTAAGAAGTAAATGCATCCATTTCTCTCTGAAATATCCTAAACTTTTTTGAAATCCGATACCATGCACGAAAAAAATATTGATGAATCAAATTATTACATTCCGATCAGATGACCGTCACTAAGATGTTGGAGATGCTGGTCAATAGATATTACATATCAACTTTCAGGAACTATTCCTTAAAGCTAAAATGAATATAGTAAAGAAATACACATCCGATCTTCAACTTTGTCGTTCATGTTGTGACCAGCTGTATTTTGTTCCAACTGTTGCTCGTGGGAAAGACCATATTTTACAGAACAGATGGTCTTACTATTCAGAAACACACGGCACCCCTTATATAATCAATGCCAAACAACTGTTCATGTTTTTTTTACTGTATCAATATTTAATGCAGCATTTGTTTCACATGGACATGCAATTTTAATTCACTATTTGTTTATTTTTACTATGCATTATTTTTATGTTTTTATTTGTCTACATGTACATACATTTTTGTCGAAATATTTTCAATGAAACCAAGAAAAACTTAGCAATGTTTACATTATATGTTTTACATGAGTTTTGAATATTATTTACAAGACGTTATTTCATTCAAATCTGTCTTTGAGATTAATCACGACTGATGGGTCTGGTCAGTACTGTAAGAAATCTATTTTTATCTATGAATATTTCTAATTTTAAGATATTTTCTTTCATGACATGTCTCTCTCACATGAGACATCGAGATGATAAGCAAAATGTTTGAGTGAAGAGTTCCAAGTTCCATTAAAGCCGAACATGTAGACTTGCAAAATTTCGACTCATTGTATAGAAACTTGTCTTGTTGTCTGGTGTTGGAGCAGAGTTCTACAAACCTTTTTTTCCCTTGGTGTTCCTTGAAGAAAATCTGCTGGTCCTCACTATTATTTCTATTGCAAAATACCCAAAATTTTGTCTGTCCTTTGCAAAATTTTGATGGTCAAACCCTTCTAATACTTTTCGGGAACTGTGGGAGACAGCATACAATACAATGTAACCATGTTGACCAGTTTGGATAGATTTAGGATGATAAATAGCTGGATTCTGCTATGGTAGTTCCCTTTTCGTACGAAATACTGGTTTCTGAAGTAATACATGGATGTATGTGTAGTCCAAAACTACAAGAATGATGAAGAAATAAGTTAAAATTAATTTTGTGGTAATATTTATTTCAAAAAAGTAGCAAATTAAATCTTTGTAACAGCAGTACTTCTAATTGCATGTACAATGTATGTCTGCAAAATATTAGATTTTATTTCCAAATAATATTTAAAGAAAGAAACTGAAATTTCACACAAAATTTGCAAAGGGAGATAATTTGTTATAACTGGATCATACTATAACACCTCAAACTTCAGATATACATAAACTATTGCCCTTTAGATGTACATGTATATTTGATTTGTTGGGTTAATTTCTCCCTCGTTTCACTCCTCTGAAAATAAAGTTTTTCTTTACTAGATATCTTAGAAAAAACCAAACACAGTATAGTTGTGTGTTCGCTACAAGATCGCATTTAATTTAACATATCTATATAATATCAGCCATACACAAATACATCAAAATTCACCATACACAAGTCGATACAAAAATGAAAAAAACTTTTAAGATGGTTATCTGGGGTGGGTGGGTGGGAATAGTATACCAAACTAACTACTTTGTCCTTACTATCTTGTAACAAACGTCGCAGTGGTCAAGTGCGCCATAAATTTTCTGTATATACAGACCGCCGAAATTGTCCGTGCAGAAAGGAATTCAATAGGTATTCCCCTCTCTAATTTAAATATAGAAAACAGTTATATATATGTAAAACATAGGACTGTAAAGAAATGTAATTACTGTGTCTTTGGAATCCTGTATAGATTCTTATTTATATTGTTTACTTTTTAAAAAAGAGAAAAATATCAACTTGAGCGTAACTTGAAAGATAGTCCTATTAAAAAAAACATGCATGTAATTCAATTTAATGAAACATGATTTTTTATAATTCCATTGGTTGGGGAAAAATTTAAGGGAATAACCTGTTCTTATATACAAGGTGACATGTAAAAATTAAATGTGCTGATGTTTGTTAAATTTATGTTAATTTCTAGAACCTCTTGCACTCTCTGACCAAGATGATGATAAAGGTGGTTCGTCCATTTCTTGAGAAAAAAAATTCATTTCTATTGATCTATTGACATGTAATATACAATATATATGTGCAGACCCATCTAGGTGTGTAAACTATTTGACAGAATTCTAATAACATGATTTGAGGTTTTCACCACAGCGCAACATCCTATATGACATCCCCTCAGTGGTTGACACCACACTTGTAGCTCCTAATTGATTTGGTGTCAGTGTCAGATATGTATGTCAGGTCTGTTCAGTTTATTTAAAAATTGTCTTAAACATGGGAATGATTTAGAGCTTGTCCTTTTGTTAACAGTATAACCTTGAATTCTAGACTGGGCCTCTGTTTTGATTAGGGGACAACCATTTGATTTCCTGGGGAGGAACAGGCTAGGAGGAATATCTGTTTTTACCTATTTGTAACTTGTACATATAAAATAAGAAGACATAGTATAGTTGCCAATGAGACAACTCTACACAAGAAAATGTCACAGAAATTAACAATTATAGGTCACCATATGGCCTTCAACAATGAGCAAAGCCCATGCTGTAAAGTCAGCTATAAAAGGCCCTGAAATGACAAATGTAAAATAATTCAAATGATTCAAACATGACGTACATTTGTTGTCTGACATATGTTTTACTCACTAAGGCGAGTCCATAAGTGCTGGACTCTTAAAAATCTGTCTGGACTTGTCATTTTCAAAACTGGTGAGTCCAAAGATGCATCAAGATTGTAAAATGTTGCATCAACACATACATGACATATCATCATTCGATATCGAAAGTTTTTAAATAATCAAAATTTGATGTAAATTGTAATGTTCTTGCTTTATTTTGCCATGGACTCGGGATCAATGAATATTTCTTCTTCTCACTTTTGGACTTGCCATGGCCAAAGATGATGTCCCTAGTCTCGCCTTCATAATCATTACTGAGAACCCATATTTTGTTGGACATAATATTCATTTTCATCTTTCAGTTCTTGTGCAAGTATATTTTGTTCAGTCTTACCAAGCCAGAATTTGAATATATATGTACAGGTAATACTCAATTCCAAAATTATGTGCGCTGACACAGTGAGTTTGACTCTGATATATTTATTGACTAGGATTGTCAGTTTTCCTGCCAAAGGATGGTGGTTCCCTCTGGGAAGCCTGGCTTCCTCCACCAATAAAAACTTGCAGCTATGAAATCCCTCAGAGTGCTGAAAGTGGTGTTAAATCAGGCCATTAGTTTTCTCATTTAAATTGTTTTACATTTGTGATTTTGAGGCTTTTCTAGCTGACCATTGAATTTTGCTCATTGTTGAAGGCCTTATGCTGACCTATAGTATAGTTGTTAACTTCTATGTCATTTGGTTTCTCCTGGTGAGTTGTCTCATTGGCAATCAAACCACATCTTCTTATTATATATTAAACACCATCAATCAATCAATCACTTTCAAGAGAGGTTTTTATGTGTAGTATACATTTTATATTGTAAGTGTAGACAGATCTTTTAAAAGAAACATGTCAGATGTGTATTGTATTACAAGGTTGAAAATATATAACATAAACATGAACATGTATGTACAAATTGTATTTCTCTAATTTTCATGCTTTTTTCACATTTCTCGATTGGTGTGAGAAAAATATTTCTCATCTCTAGAGAAAACTTCGTTCTCAGGAAATGATTGGTGGAAATTCAATTATGATGTCAAATTTTCTTCTGAATTTCCTATATCATATACGTGATGTCATCAGGCATGGTTGCCTTTTTTTAAGACGTCACAATAGGAAATTATACATTTAAAAAAAAACACAACTTTCTGCAAATCTTTGAAAAGGACGGATAAACTTTGTTAAGATATCGTCTAAAAATCATTAAAGAAACAGATTCCACCACTATATCTCCTGTATTACGATATTTCTCCACTCTCAACAGTTAAATTTTAATTATTTAAAAAGTTTAAGGGAAGCCCCATGCTTTATTTTAAATATTAAAATTCAACCATCTTGAGTGGAGAAATAACTTAACACACTTGATGCAGTGGTGGAATCTACATGTATATGTATGTACCCAATAATCCAATAATACACATGTACATGATGCAGTGGTGGGATCTATATGTACAAAAAATGTATGTATCCAATAATACACATGTACATGTACATAAAGAGGATAAATAGAAATTAACAAAAATATTAGACAGTGTACAACAGATGACATCAACGACCAGCACCAAACCCCTCTAAGACAAAAGACATAACATCAATAAACAACAAATGGTCCCAGAATGATTGAAGATTTGATAAAGTTTTATTAAATTGCATTTCAGATAATGGACTTGCATAAAATCATAAAAAAATGTAATGATTTTTAGTATTTTAGATTTATGCATGTTTGGTAAGAGACAGGATGAATGTCCGTTCTGATAAGGAACTTAAAGATTTTTTGTATTTCAGATTTATGCATGGAATGGGACCAACTTTTGGTGACAGGATGAATGTCCATTCTGATAAAGAACTAAATGATTTATTAGACTTCAGTGCAGTAAGTATTTTGTAGAGAACACTTTGATACTGACTGTTTGAAAATACCATTGAAATAACACATCACATGAATTACTGTTAAATCAGATATTTTATGTGCACTTTTAATGCATTTCCGACGCGATTGGAAGTAGTACCTCTGGCCAAATGGAAGCCAGTCGAAGTGTTAGGGGTGTGCCCTAAAAGTGTTGTCCAAATTAGGAAGAAACTTTATACAAACTGTACACTGACATTGTACTTACAATCATGTTACACATATTTTTTTATTTACTACCTTATTTATGTACATACATTTGTAATTTTTTCATTTCATTCATACATTGGTAACCAGGAACAACAAAGACAACGGAGTAAACACATTATGACGTTAAAATTTAGATACCATTTTTTTATACTTCAGAGATTGTAATTTCTATATAATTTGTCCTGAAGACGCCGATTAGAGATCGGCGAAACTAGTCGACACAATAAAACTTGCAGTTCACTAAAGTGTTGTTGTCAATCCAACGGTATTTTATTTATTTATTTTTATTGACAACCCTGCATACCATCGGGTATCCTCTTTAGTGACTCTACCTTCACTTCACCACAAAGGCGTTGGTTCAGCAGCTTCTTATTTTAATGCATTTGTTTAATAATAGACATAAATATGAGGTAAATTATTGCGATTCAGGGAATGGCTTAATACAAATAATGCTATCAAAATTTGAAATGTGAATTTTAGTTAAAACTTGTAAAAATTTATGAATTTACTGTATGGAAATATTAGACATTGTGACGGACCATATTTAACACCATCACCTGGTCCAGTCATAGAAATTGAGGTTTGGCATTTACAAGACCGAATTCATGATTCTTCAAATTTTTCTTAAGATTGTATTACAAAAATCACAAAAATCAACACTACAACAGGATCGAACAGATTTTCACAGGCCAGGGGCTGTCGGTCCTGTGCAAAATTCGAAGACTGCTGATCTGCTAAAGAAAATAGACTAAAGCTGCGTTTACACTGTACGATTTTCCATCCGATTTGATACTGTCGACCAGGTTTGATTTTTGTTGAAGCGACTTTATAGGTAAAAAAAATTGGATGGAAACTTGTACCGTGTAAACTCACATTATAAACAACAAATGGCCGAGCTAGTCTGACTTGGTAAAGCCTAAAAAAATTAATCTGATATGATAACTTTGCTCATGTTATCATGCATTGTAGTTTAAGTCTGTGGACAGAATATTAACATTTACAAAATATATTACATAGAACCACACAATTTCATCTCCTCACAATTTATTTTAGAGACAAAACTGAATATTTTTACCCCACAAAATTTCTTTGGTAACTGCTTGTATTGTCCGATTGATTCATAGGTTGCATTGGTTGGTTGGTTGGTTGGTTGACAGATTGTTTCAACTGCATGAAATGGAGTTTCTAGGAACATGTTTTCAATTTCATTACAGACATTAGAATCTTGTCAAATCTGACAATCTCACCTTTAAAAAGAAACAAAATAGCAACTAATTTAATGGATCATATAATGAAGTTCAGTAGAAGTTTTAAAAGTCTTGTAATTTAACTATTAGAATATTGTTCATATTGTAATAAACAACTTTGATCTTGATTTAAATATATAGATACATGAACTTTGACATTAGAATTTCATGCGTCCTTGACATTAATTTTTTTGGGTTTTAACCAGTCTAATGAAGGTAAATTCAGAAAAGTGCTTCTGACGTTCATGTACTAGATTTTCATAGTGTTAATTTTATTCTTTAATCAGGTGTTAATTCCATGCTAGAAACTGTTTACTAAAACATCTTTGTGATAACTAAATTATTGGACATACATGTCATCATGTAGGTTAGAATTTTTTTCAAAGGTCACCTTGAACTACATAAGCTTAAGATGAACAATGGTAGAAAAACATGATTTATTTTAGTTTGTGGGAATAAAATTTGGAATGATATTAAGATTAATCTCAGTTTTCAAGTTTTCCAATATAAGGCCAAAAAAAATGCATGTATTTACTGTAAAAAAAAAAGGGTTGTTCGGCAAAATTATTTTTTTTAAAAATAAAATTGAATTCAGGTACAGTCTTTTAAATTCTCGCATAGTTTAACATTGTGTTGCTGTTTTATTAAGTGAGCTGCATCAGATAGAAATCGACCTTATGCAAATTTCTGGTTGGAAAAAGCTCTACTGAAAGTTTACAACGGTTTGAAAATTGATTTGGTTTAAGAACCCTACAAAACAGACCAAAAGTCATCTTTTATTTTGTATTTGAATGTTCCAAAATCAATCAAAGTCTTATACATGTACATCAGGATTGTCAGTTTTCCTACCGAATGTAGGTGGTTCCCTCCGGGTACTCTGGCTTCCAACCCCAATAAAAACTGACCACCATGAAATAGCACAATAGTGTTGAAAGTGGTGTTAAACACCAATCAATCAATCAATCAATCAACAGTATGGTGTAAAATGAATCTTATCAATCTATGCTGATTTACACAAAACAATATGGTGTAAAATGAATCTTATCAATCTATGCTGATTTACACAAAACAATCTTGAACTTAATACAAATTAAAAACCAAACCATGCTGGAATAAATATATACATGTACATGTGAATATAATGTGTTTTCTGTCTGAGTTGTGTCCCTTTGACATGGCCCAGACATACATGTACATGTACAAATGTATATAAATATGTAAAAGATAAAAATATACTTTCTTTCATTTGTGGCATTTGCTAATGTTTGTATATATTTCTAGTGGTTATGGAATGTTTAGAGTTGAGGTGAAAGACCTTTTAATATTGTATACATGTAAGGGTTCTTCAGTGTATTTAATAGGAAATCTAATACCAGAAGTTTCAATAAGAATTTTTTTGAATAGTGAAACTATACAAAACTGGGGCTCTTTTCACAAAAAATCTTACGAGTAAAAATACTCGTTAGTCATGAACATTTCAGTATAACTTACGATCAATTTTAATCGTAAGATTTTTTGTGAAAAGTGTCGCAGATCCTTTTAATTTTAAGAATTGAAATTAGGGCTGTTCTATTAAAATACTTTTTGTACACTGTACATAGTGAATGCTCTTTAAAAATAGGGTTTCCATCTAAAAAGGCAATTTCAGAATTTCTCTTACATCTTCACTGCACAAAATAGTCTTTTACACTCATCCAAATTGAGATTTCGTGGTGCCTTCCCTAGGTTTTTTTAAAAACAACTGTAAGAATGTCCAGTAATTTTAACAAATTTTAAGTAACTTTGGCATGCTTGAACTCTATAAGATTTTGAAAATTATCCACTACTGTAAGTGAACTAAAAGCAGAAAAAAATCATTGTACTTGAAATTATTTGTATAATTTCATTGAAAGAACTATTAAAGGCTTTTCCCTTTAATGGCCCCTGAGAATGTAATTTTCATTGTAATCATATAGAATTTCTTGTAATCCCCTAAAGGACCTCCCCAGCTGTTACCTTACTTGTCTTTTTGGTATATTATTCAACTTATTTATGAAAATCTCAAAAAGATCAATATCACTGTAAATTGTGTAGATTTCGCTGTAGATTTCATTGGGTTTATCTGTGAATTGTAATTGATCAAATGCACAGCAATTGTAAATAGCTGCCCATTAAAATTTATTGTGTTTTTGTGTGCTGTCTTTGTCACGGTTTAATTGTCCTTAAGTAATTTGAAGTTTTTTGCTGTTTGAAAAGAAATTTGGAAAAATGAGTCGCAGATGTTGGAAAAGTTTAATGCCTGATTTCCTGTCTTTCATTGCATTGGAAATACCAATTTTTAGCATATAAATGTTTTTTTGAATAATTGTACTAGATAATATTACAGGGCTTAAAAAATGAAAAGACCCTGCTAGCAAATCTTTGGTAACTCCCCTAGGAGCCTTTATAGTTTTCTGTTACTGTAGCTGTGCATTAGAAGTTCCAATGAAATTTTAAACTCCATTTTTTCCCACTTCAGTTTTACCCTGTCTGCTGACTGTTTTTTTTTTTTTTGAGGCAGTAAAACTTTGGTAGGTTTAAGCACCTCAATCTGCCACCTTTGGCAAGATTGATTTGGGACACAAATAGGGTGAAAAGTACACAGTGATGCGGAATGAATTATGGTCATTTTCGCAATTTACAAAATGTATAGTGATATACATGTATGACCCCTCTTTTGTGATATGGAGGTATTTCACCAGCAATTACCCTCCCCCTTTTGGGATATTGAGGTATTTCACCTATGTGTACAATCAACAGCAATGACCCCCTCCCCCTTTTTGGGATATACATGACTTGCAACATGTACCATGTGTCTTCTGACAGTTCCTGTGTATTGATAAAAAGAGAGAAATATGTCTCACTTGCAATCAGCAGCATTTATATTATAATAAAAAAAAAGGAAGAACTATAAACAAAGTGTTTAAGTTCTGAGGACTTTTTCTCCATGCATTTTAGTACGTACAGTTTGCTAGACTGACCTTGACCTTTTGAATTTTTCTGGGATATTTTTTACATGTTGACACATGGACAGATTGACATGCCAAATTTTGCTTCTATTTTAGTTAACTGTCAGTCTGAGTAGAATGTATTGTTCAACGCATTTGTAACAAACTTCTACGCCACTTTGAAAAATATCGGTCGTATCAACAAGTTAGAAGGGTATGAAATTTAGGTCAGTTTGAAAGCCCCAATGCCTGTTTTTTTCTTGAAAGATGTGATATTTGCCAAGAATTTTAATTGGAAAGCCCAGTTTTGTTTTAAATAATTCTTTTTTTTCAAGAAAACTTTTAAAAAAACTACAAATTTTATCTACTTCATTTTTGGAACTGAGCTGGTTTTGTCCTTGACATTCATGGACTATTTCCATATTGCCCTCCAATTGGACATGTGATCTGGATCAGCCAGATGTTTTGGACAATTCTGTATAACAAAAGTCTGCTCCTGTGCTGACTGGTTCTTTATCAAACCTGTGCTGACTACCAAACCTGCATCATGCAATTGAGTCCTTGACTGAACATATTCAGCTTTCAACTTAATTTAAACTCATAAAATATTTTATTTTTGATGATTCTTACTCTTAGGTCGGAATGAGCGTCCTTATAAGTCAATAAATTTTAAATAATTTTAAAACAAATTTAACCAAATTCAAATGTTCATTAAATTTGTCTACTCCAGTTTCCTTGTGAAGGGAATACCTCAACAAGGTTTTGCTCTTTACAAATTGTCGTCTTTCCTTTTAATTTCTTGAAAGTCTAATCCATAAAACCCTGGCTCAACCCAACAAATTAGACATAATATTGTTGAAGGCCGTACAGTGGCCTATAATTACACAATGTACTTACATCCACTTCATTTAAATTCTGGTGGAGAGTCGTCTCATTTGGAAATCATACCACATCTCCTTATTTTATATATTTATGTTTTAAAAGATTTATTTTAATTTGATGCTTTTTGGGTGGTTTTTATTTTCACCAAAGATTGTGGACTTTCGATTTTTCATATCAATTGTCTTTAGGCATTTTTTCATTCCTATTCTAAGATATCCAGTCTGTTTAAAACCCAGGTTATCCAAGGTATTTTCTGTTTGTTTACATTCTGTTATCTGATATTGATCCTCTAGTCTGTTTCACATCTGTCTTGATTCCCATCAAAGCTTGTTACTGGCCATCTGATCCAGCCACCTGGAACTCCTCTGCTTTTGTCCTTGACATTCATGGCAAAAAAAAATTAGTCAATATTTTCCATATTGCCCTCCAATATGGCATTAGTCTGGATCAGCCAGATGTTTTGGACAAGGTTAGAAGAATGTTTCATTGAAGTGCAATGTAATGATCATATTATTGAGCCTGTATTATTATATTATTTCTGGGCTGTGGGTGAGGCAGATGGGAAAATCTGTGTCATTTAAGTGCATTAGATTATTTACATTTTATGTTGCAACATTTGCAGGCAAAAAGAAAAAGAACAAAAAAAAAAAAACATGGAGAAAACCAGATGGTTCATAGTGCACCATTCATAAATTTTATTACTAAAGAATAGTAGCACCAGATGGGTACTTATGGCATTGCAAATATTAAGGGGAGATAACTACGCAGTTGTAAAATATCTGGTTCAAGTAGAATTGTAAAACATTCGACCTTTTATGGCTTGATAAACATCTACCATTAATACATGTACCAGCTACTGGAAAAAGAAAAGTGGATCAAAATTTATACAGCAGTTGTGATATTTTTTTCACAGAAATAAATATGTTTAAACATTTTACAGAGTTCTCGAAATCTTTTTTTGCCTAGTGGTCCTTGAAGAAAATATGAAGGTCCTCACTGTCATTTCTATTGCAAATTACCAAAACTGTGTTGGTCCTTCCCAAAAATGTGGTGGTCAAATCCCTAGGACCACCACTTATCGAGAACTCTGTTTTACTGACCTTGTGTACGTGTGGCTTTTTAAATGGGCCGGAAGGACCTTTTTTGAGATCAGGGTTTTGGCCTTTATTTTGGCGGGAAAACAGTATTTACACTTACATGTATCCAGACTCAGGAATTAATAATTAATTTTTCTGGATTCTGGGAAAGAATGCTTTATTTTTTTTTTGAGGAATTAGGGATTCAGCGTGTATTTTTTTTCTTGAGAATACAGGATGACACCCTCTCCTAACCATCTTTTTATATACATTGTTTGCAATTTATTTATGATGTTACATTGAACCTAGGAACACATGTTTGCAGACAAGCTTAAACAATTTTGTTTCCCAAAATAATATCTGTTCTTTTGTATAATTTGAAAAAAGTACTAGAATGGCAGCTACCGTACCATGTTTCTAATATAAAGGCCAAAATAAAATTTAAATTGTATGATGTGGCCTAAAAACATGAAAAGCAGCCTACCTGAAAAAAATTTATAACACAAATGGTTTTAAAATTTTTTTTCAAAGATTTTTTCCTTGTTCTTATGTTGTATTCTTGTCTTACACATACATGTAACTTATGTTATTGGCAAAACAAAAATTAAATCCCAACCTTCCCAACCCTACAAGGCATGGATATATAAAGCAACATCAAACAAGGAATTTGATAAGGGGGGCCTAATTTTTATGCATACATGCATACATTTATTTATTTGTACATGTAGTTGGCATTGAACAGGAGTAAAATACATGCCAAACCTCAAATATATATATCAGTACTTGTTTTCTATGTCTCGTGCAAATTACATTTATTTTCCCAAGACAATATTATAATCAGTTGGCCATGAAAATTGTCTGAATCAGTATTGCTGGCATAGATGGTTATTATCTACTAATTATTAGTAAGAATATTTGGCTTGTTTGTCTGAAAGAAAAAGCCACAAAAATCCTCCCTCCTATATTTTTTACATATTTATGGTCAGATTTGAGAAATAATTTGATGGCAGTAAACTATAATTAAAAAAATGGTTCATAAAATTGAAAATATGAAAATGTTAAGTCTAGCCTTAGGTTTACAGTTTACCTCGAGAATGAGTTAGTCAAGGAATGTAGTGGAGTATGAAATGTCGGTTCAGAAATCTGTAAGAAAAAGTCTTAAAAATTCTGTGGAATTCTTCGCAAAAGTTTGGACACTGCAGGAGATATTCAAAATTGGTGGATTCTTGAGTTAATGGTTTGAACAGATTCTACATACAAGTCTTAAATATATATTTTTAGTTATATATATAGAGCCACAAAATCAACAAAAATTAGTACATGGGATTCACAGGATTTATATGAGTGACTTTTAAAATTATAAAAATTTAAAAATCTGAAGAGATGCAAGAAAAGGTATCTAAGATCATCTTCTTTTACTTTTGTCAGCTGACTTTTCAAAGATGGTTATGAAACAGACAATTTTTGAGGTCATATAAGTATATATACCTATATCATCGTAATCTATAATTAAACTTTGTGCATTCCTTGGTGACACTAGACTCTAATTTTGTCACACAAATTTGTAATTTATACACAAATGTTACACCTGGTTGTAACGTTGTCTGACATGTCAAATTTGTAATGGATTCTTCAACAGCACGACAATGAAATTCTAATATGTCATGGCACTGGAGGGATGATTTTTACATTTGTTTACCTTCTAAGTAACAATAAAAAACATTTTTAATTTGGAATGATGGCTTGTGTTTATCTGAAATACTGCAGTCAAACCTGCTATTAAGGTCACCTCTATTAAGACAAAATCTGTCATGTCAAGTCATTCTCTTCCTGTCTCACTGTAGAAGTACTTATGCGTTTTGAATCTATTCTAAGATAAATTTTCTCTGGTCCTGTAGGTGACCTTTATTAGCAGGTTTTACTGTATTAACCGTAATATTACATGTACATAATACAAATTCAGTTTTGCACTACAACCAAACTGGTATATTTATATATTCCTTTATAAAGGTTTCTGTAAATAGCAGACGTTTACAAATGTCATGTGACTTTAATTTTTTCCTCCTGATCTCTCTAGTTGTTAGCTGATGGTTTATAAGGTACAAATTCCTTGGAAGTACAAAATGTATATAGTTCAGGATTTTTATACTAATTTTGATCAAAGCTCATCAAAGATACTGGGATTATAATTGGGTACGCCAAATGCAGGTTTCCTCTTGATAAGATTCATCAGTGGCGCTCGAATCACAACAGTTCGATGACCAAATCAAATACAAAGTTGATGAGCATTTAAAAAATGAAAATTCTGAAACTTTTGTGTTAAAAAAAAATGTTGTTCTGGTCAAAAACTCGATTGAAGGTCGAAATACATGTATCTTAAAATAAAAATTATTTTCTGTATTTTCAGATGTTTTCCCCACCAACTGGAGGAAATGGTGGCCACCCTGGTAACCACCCCGGTAATCACCCTGGTAACCACCCTGGCGGACACCCTGGTGGCCACCCTGCTGGGATGAACTATAAACAAGGTTTGTTAACTCTTTATTAAAGGGAACTAACTCTTGTCATGTCATGACTTCTTGGTTGAAGGTTAATTTTATTTTTCTGTAGGTATTTTAGGCATCAGCAGTGTTATTTTTTTAAACTGATGGTCCTTTTTGGTCCTGACCATCAAAAATTAGGTAGGTCCATAAAATTTGTAGTGTAGTTGTGGACCTAATGTCTGACCTAAAGTTTGTGGTGGTTTTCTTGTTTTTTATGCCCCACCTACAATAGTAGAGGGGCAGTATGTTTTTCGGTCTGTGCATCCGTTCGTTCGTTCCTCTGTTAGTCTGTCTGTCCCGCTTCAGGTTAAATTTTTTGGTCATGGTAGTTTTTGATGAAGTCAAATCAACTTGAAACTTAGTACACATGTTCCCTATGATATGGTCTTTCTAATTTTAATGCCAAATTAGAGTTTTGACGGTCCACTGAGCATAGAAAATGATAGTGTGAGTGGGGCATCCATGTACTATGGACACATTCTTGTTTTCAGGCTGTTTGGTAATTAGGATACATGGGGTAGCTTCTGATTACAAACATTTGATACTGATCATTGTTCAGATTAGCCTAATTTTATTTATACTTGTTTGGAAATAATTAAAAACAAAAAAAATCTGCAAATTCAGGACCACCAGATTTTGTAGTCTTGGTGGTCTTAATGGGCACCTGGCTCAACAAGATTTCAACAACTCTGAAGGCTAAAATACACTGTACATTCTTACATCATAGTTCCAGACACTAGATGGGCTGCATTTGTATATTTCCTTTGAAATTAAACCTCTAGATAAAGGCCACCTTCATAAGACTTCATTTACCGGGCTAAGGGGTTAATTAACTCTATCAGTTACATATTTTTTTTCTTTTTAAATCAGCACAAAATTTGTTGTGCAGCCTTTTTCTTGGGAGGCCAAAAGATTAAAGGTTTAAAATTTAACATCTATCAATCTAAAAAGATTCCGTCTACATGGTCTTATCATTTCTTTTCCTGTTTTGAGCCCTATATAAGTTTTTGTCGTGAATAAAAAGTTGGAACAGGTGTTAGACGAGCGACAAGTAAACTACCTGTGTGATAAATTTTACCTGAAGTCGTACAAATTTATTAGCCCTTGAGCGGTCGTGTTATGGCTTGTGCTTTTGTTAACATTATCACCTCTTAAGCTCCTGATAATAGTTTATAGTAAAGAGAAATTGAATTTCTTCTGAAATGGAGATGTAACTGAGTTGCCGATTTCTTAAAGCCTCCTCGAGAAATCATGGTAAATAATTCAATTGATTATTCCGTGTAATAAGTTGGGGAAAGAGGGAAAAATTTTGCTTGGGAGAATGATACAAATATATAATGAAGGCTGGACCTTGAATATGCGAGAAAGTATTTGAAAATAAGAAAACTTGACACTATAGTCTGTTCCATGACCAGCATTATCTATTTAGTTTTAGCAACAGTTTGATTTTAAGAAAAATTCTTGCAGTGAAGTCATAAATAGCAAATATTTTATTGAAATTTTTAAAAATTTGTATGGGTAGAAAGGTAGATGGCCAAAAAATGCAAAAAAGGGTATTTAGCTGGTCAACAGCCTCTTTCGAATACTTTAAATAGCTTACAAACTAAAGAAATAAACTGTCATATATTAGAGGGGAAATTGAACACATTAGGGAATGTCTCAAAAGTAAGTTATTTTTATTGAAATAAATTATATATTTTATATTTATGAATTCAAAATATATTAATCATGGCCAAGAAAAAAAATTCTTGACTACACCTGTCCTACTTGGAAAATTAGGGTCTGTTCGGGTTTGTTTCCAAATTTTCCTCATTTCATCCATACAAAATTTTGTTGAAAAAAGTTTTTGAAATTGACTTGGTAAAATGAATCATCAAAAATATTTGGACTTATTTGGATTGCAGATTAGTAAAAAAAAATGTTCATAGATTAAGATTTTGCACAGTCACAGAGTTGTAAAAGAGTTTACTATTATATATAGTAAAAACTAGCCTTATTTGGAATTCAGATTATTGTAATAAATTTCACTGTAAATTCTTTAATGTTCATTTTAATATTAAAGAAATCAACACCCATTAGATTATCGTGTGGGGAGGCCAGGTGCACAATTTCAAAAGGCTAAATGTATAAGTATCATATATCATTTTAAGTAGGATTTGTATGGAAGAAGAAAAAAAACAGGGTACTTTTTACATCTTATTGTAATTAAAACATCTCAAACAGCTATTAAAATGATGACTGATATTATGTTAAAATGTTACTCAGTATTTGTTTATTTTGTTCATTTAGTCGGATGAGGCTGACCGATATCCTGAAGATACTTGGAATTGTAAAAACAAAAAAAATTTGATATAGTATAGAACAGAGAAAAATGGACCAAAAAAATAAAGAGTGGAGAGAAATGGCTTAAAATTATAAAGAATACATAAATAAAGACCCCCCTGACCCTCATAAGTAATATTTCCATCCCAATACCACATGATAGGTTTTTAGTTGGGAAAAAAATAGGTTGCAACATTGATAGGTCTTTGAATTATACCAGATTTTACCAAAATTAGGCCAACAGGCAGGCCATAGGTACAAAAAAATTTTGAGAAGTGTCTTAATGTTGAGTACCTTTGAATATATACATGTATAATTTATTTTTTTACCAATGATTTTAACTTTAGGTTTGCCCTTATATGATTAAGACAGAAAGGTGTAAACTAATGTCAAAAAAGTAACCACAAGCATTTCCCCGTCTTTTGTATTTCATTAGTCTAGTGTGAGCAATAGGAATATTGGTTTAAATTTTCTACGATCATTTCAAAACTTGACTTAATTATAATTTAACAAGTTCAATTTAAATTCGTAATTTTGATTTTGACAAACCTACGCTAGTACGAATGTCTTTTAAATTACCATACACAAGTTGTTATTTGTGTATTAGAAATTCGGATGTCATATATTTTGTTAACTGGGATGAATAACGAGAAATTTATTTCAAATAATTCATATTTAGTGATTGATCGTTAAATGATGCGATCAAGTTAATAATTGATTTATTTGGTTAAGTGATTCATGATCCATAAATATACATGTACATGTAATATAATAAAATTTTTCAACTCGAAATGGAAATCTGCTTGGGGCCACTACAGAATTTGCAAAACCTTTTTTCCCGGGTGGTCCTTGGAAGAAAATCTCCTGGTCCTCACTTTTAATACTTCTGTTCCAAAACATCATAACTGTGTTGTGATTCATGATATATTAAAATACATGTACATGTAATATTGTAGAATTATTCCAGATGAAAATGGAAATAAGCAGGGGCAAAATATTTGTTTACATGTAACCCACTGACCCAATAATTCCAGGGGCTACTCAGAAAAATGTATTAGTAGCAAAGCTGAAAAAATGTACTGAAAGGGAGATGGAAGGCTAGGCCACTCGATGATTGGTCGTAGAACCCTATTTGGTAAAAATGTTTCCCTCTTTTGAAAAGACAAGGGATGTAAACAGGATTTCAGATTTAGGCCACCCTTGAAAAATTCTTTGTTTGATGTTGCCTACCCATGCCTTGTGGGGTTGGGTAGGTAGGTAAGTGATTCTATTTTTTTTGGCCAACAACACAAGTTACATGTTTTAGACAAGAAAATGACCGAAAAAATCTTTTAAAAACTATTTGAACCGATTTGTGTTTTAAAATTTTTCAGGTAGGCTGCTTTTTGAGTAGGTATGCAACATCAAACGATCTTAATTCTATTTTTGGCCTTAGTAAGTAGCATGAACTGATCAGTTGAGATAACTAAAAGGACTCGTGAAAATATTTTCGGAATTTTTATAAGTTTTTGAACATTTTCAGGGAGACCATCTAAATTTTTACTGGCCTTAATATATGATTATTTGCCTTTTGAACATTATGATCAGTAGTCTTGAAACTGTCGTTAAACATGAAAAATGATTGAAAACTGCTGAAGTAAAAGATTTAAGAGTTTTCTATTTCAGTAAAATTATTTTCTGACGTAAGCCAGTCTTATCTCTGTAAAGAAGGCTGGAATTGTCATGGACTAATATTTCCATGTCTTTGAGTTGACAAATACACCTTAAACAAGGAAATATTTGAATCTTGAATAATTTTGAATACTTGAAAAATTGATGAGAAATGTATGATGAAAACTAATTAAACTAAAGAGGGTTAGCCATGCATTCATTTTTCTTTCACGATATTTCAGTATGAACTAATTATACCAACTCCCAACCCTCCTAAATTGGGTTAGTTTTCATGATACATTTCTTATCAATTTTCCAGAATTCAAAATTATTCTGTATTCAAATACTTACTTGTTCACAATTATAACAAATTTTGTCCCAAGTTTTTTTTCAGGATGAATCAATTATTTTACCAAACTATTCCAACCCATCCTATTATGTTCAGATAAGGAAATGTGTTATTGTAATTACTAATTTGAATTGTACAGTAATGAAGCATAAAACAAAGTTTTTGATGTAAGAGTATAAAAGAACAAAAAAGACCATATTCAAACAGGTTGGTTGCTTAACATCTGCGGCCTGTGTCAACAAAAGCAGCCACTTTACTGAACAGCTGTTGCTAATGTAAACATACATTCTATCTGATGTTATCTTGTAGTCAATCAGAACTTAATCAAATTTCTATATTTTAAATTTTACACACACAAAAAAAACTGTAGTTTCACAGTGACAAATGGCGATAATTATCGGTTCGAATTAATTGATGAAAATGTCTAGTATGTCATTAACAGTTAGATACATGTAGAAAAATTTATTCAATGTCGTTTGGTCTCTGGTGGAGAGTTGTATCATTGGCAATCATACCACATCTTCTTATTTTAATGTTGTTCAAATCAGACACAATTTTTAAAGGGGGGAACTGGTGAATCACAAATCTAAATGTTCAACAAAATAGTAACTTGCTGTAGTCTTATATTTATGGAGAATTTGTAGGACCAAGTATCTGTGAATCCCCCCTCTTCAATCCATGAAAATAAAGGAATAAATCTTTGCAGTACGATTTCTATTTGTCCTCTGCAATATGTATGGGAGAGTGATACATTTATATTATACAAAACAATGTTCAGTTTAAAAGCACTCATGTTGTATAGAAGCTGTTAATGTCGTATGGTGGTTTTTAAATTTTTCCTTTAGTCGTTTGACATTTTAGTTTAAAGGGATTAGGGGAGTGGTTATGATTTGAGATTAAACCTTTTAATCACATTTTTGATACAAAGTGTTTTCTTTTAAATGATAAGTCGTTTTATCATTCACAATGAGAGAAGAAAAAAATGTGTTTGCAGATGTTTTAACTTACAAATCTGAAGTTTGAGGTGAAGGAGTTCTGTTTTTTTTAGAACCAATTTTAAATATGTTTTGCTGCCTAAGCTCACAAGAATTTTTTCTTCACTCAATGGCACCCATCCATGGTGGGACAGGGTACAGAATGGACAAATCTTCTTTGGTTCCCCTATGTCCACCCTTATGATTGTGGACATGCAATTTTTTTTCTTTTCATTGTGAAACTTTCACATGTATTGGAAAGTGAGTTAAGCCTTTGTCTTTAATATTTATACAAAATTTAAAGTTCAATTTTATTGGATAGAAGTCGAAAGTGGAATGTCTGTCTGTGATGGAGAGGTTGGGATTACTAAATAAACCTGAGCAGTAGTTTCTTCATAAGGAAATCTAGTCAAAACATGGGAAAGGCCTAAACACTCTTTCCACTATACATGTTCACCCTACAATGATCAACTCATAATTCCCTAAATGCCATTCACATTTTTAGAGAAATGGGGAATTATACACGATTCATTGGACAATTGTTATCTCGGCATTTAAGTGAATTTTTGCTGTTATCAAAGTTTAGATGGAAATATTCAGAATAAAGGGATGCAAAATTTAGCAGTGTACTAAAAAAAGGGGGGGGGGGGGGGGGGGAATCACCCAGAAAAAAAGTTTTTCTATCATCTGATCTCTTTATAGTCTTTATGAGTTAGTTGTTGTCCTCCCTCACACCAGTCACGAGTGTTTAGTCATGTGTTATTAAATTTGTAACTCCTGAAAATGCATGAATTCATTTAAGAATTGAACTTGCAAGGCTGTAGTATTGCACAGTTGATAGTTACTGGCTGTAATATTACACAGTCTAATGAACTGGGTGTAATTACTCTGACACAAATAAAGGACTGTTGTGATTTACCCAAAATTGATTTAAATGGAACAGTGGGACAAAACCTTCTGTGTTGTCTGTTTAAATCTGACCTCGTCACCCCTTTATAAAAGATTGTAATACTACACCAGATAAAATAGGACAATCTTCTGCCAGGTGATTTCAAAGGCTTAATTGAGATATGTCAATTATATCACTTGACCCTGATTAAGAAATTTGATCAAATGTGGAAGAAATTGAGGCTACTGAAAATCGTTGGGGGAGGTTATATTCTTGTCAATAACAAAAATTTCATTTAAAAAGAACCAAACTATGAAATAGTGTCATTGGTATAAAAAAAAAGTTAATTTACATAGATTTATGAAGATATTTTAAGTTATTTGGGGTATAGCTAACTTTAACTTTCTAAAAGAAATCAAAATGTCAAGGAGAGTGCTCAAAATTAGTGCTCTTGCAGTAATACATTGTACCTAAAATTTAAGAGTTAAGATACATGTATTTGAAAAAAAAAGGATTTTTCAAAGTTGCATCAAACTTGGTTTTAATAAGACCACTTTTATTATTGTGGTGAAATCTTATTTATGATATTTAACAAAATATACACAATTCTTAGCTTTTGAAATTTATACTAAAATAATTGGAAGACAAAATCTCGTAATCCAAGCTTTAAAAAAATCAAATATGAATCCTGCATAATTGAAATTTTGGAGCTAATTGGAAATCTAAAGAAAATTGAAAAAGTTGCATTCAAAAGATTACTTATACATGTCTGTACATTTGGATATTTGTATATGAGTTTGTTTAGTGCAGTTTCAAAAGTGTGAGCTTTTAATTTTGAATAAAATATATTTAAAATTTGGAGATCTTTAATTTATGATAACCATCCTAATTTTATGGATTTCAAAAAAACCTAAATTGTTTTAATGGCTTGAACAGAGTTGATCGAATTTCGATTTATTAATGCAAAATAAAACATGAGGTGTGAAATCCATAGCCACTTAAGAGATTAAAGATTTGGACTTATATCTTATAAAGGTATAACTTTATTAGCCATTGGTAAATAAAAAGGTGCGAGGGTTATCTAATCCTGGCAGATAAATGTGTCACATTGTTGACACACTAACTTTTAACTGTTGTTATATACACAAGTAATACACATGTAAATTCCTGTGTGCAAAAACACCTGTATGTTATTGAAATGTACACACATAACAGATTAAACAGTGGTCAGTGGTCACTAGGCCAGTGAAAATGACTTTTGGAATTTAGAATTAAAAGTTTTAAATATTTTTTGGACTGAGAAATAGGTGGTTGTTTTGTTTGTATAACATGTTAATTAGATGATTTATGTAGTCTTTAATTGAAGAAAATGATTTTGAATTGTAAAGATTAGGACCTCCATGTTAAACTGATATATAATATAGATGTAAGACAATAAACTAAGTGCCTAAAAAGAAGAAAGAACATCAAGAAAGTTTACGGCCATACAGTGACCTATAGTTGTTAACTTCTACGTTATTTGGTCTCTGGTGGAGAGTTTTGTCATCGTCATTTGGTCTTTGGTGGAGAGTTTTCTCATCGGCAATCATACCACATCTTCTGATTTTTATATATAAACAATTTGGGAATTAACATTGAAATTTATAGAAAGAAACCAAATGACACAAATGTCGAACGATATTGAAATTTACATGTTAAATGTCAGGGGAAAGGTGTGAAAACAAGAAATTAAGACAAATGTTTATCATGCTTTGTTTAGAGACAATATAAAATACCATTCTATCACTTCCTTTATTTTTTATTGATAATGAATATGAATGAAATATTTGCCACTGAATGGCCAGCAAAATTTTATCAATTTATTATCTTTCTGTGGTATGGAGGTAAATGCTTTGGTTAAAAATATAGTTCTTTTAGCTGCCTCCCTACTACATGTAAATTGTACCCTGCAACTGTCATACAAGTGGGAGGTTTAGCTAGCTATAAAACCAGGTTTAACCCACCATTTTCTTCGGAAAATGCCTGTACCAAGTCAGGAATATAACAATTGTTTTCCATTTGTTCCATTGGTTGATAAAGTCTAACATTGTTTCGTCAGTTTTTATGGACATCCCCCTTTTTATACGCCCGTTTACGGGACGTATTATGTTATACCGTTGTACGTCCGTCTGTCCGTCCGTCCGTTGTCAACATGTCGGACATTAACTCAAAAACGCTTTAACCAATTTGCTTAAAACTTTGGTGAATTGTTTATATCTATTGACGTGAGCTCCCTTTCGTTTTTTATAAATTTTAGATTTTATGTTTCCGAGTTATGGGGTTTTATTCATTAAAAAAAGGGGGATTTTCCAGTTTTCGGACAATAACTCAAGAATGCTTTCACCAACTTGCAAGAAATTTTGGTTAATTGTTTATATCTATTGACATGAGCTCCCTTTGGATTTTTATAAATTTTAGATTTTACGTTTCCGAGTTATGGGGTTTTATTCATAAAAAAAAGGGGGATTTTCCAGTTTTCGGACAATAACTCAAAAATGCTTTCAGCAGTTCTCATGAAACTTTGATGAATTGTTGATATCTATTGATGTAAGCTCCCTTTAGAATTTTATAAATTTTAGATTTTATGTTTCCGAGTTATGGGGTTTTATTCATTAAAAAAAGGGGGATTTTCCAGTTTTCGGACAATAACTCAAGAATGTTTTCACCAACTTGCAAGAAATTTTGGTTAATTGTTTATATCTATTGACATGAGCTCCCTTTGGATTTTTATAAATTTTAGATTTTACGTTTCCGAGTTATGGGGTTTTATTCATAAAAAAAAGGGGGATTTTCCAGTTTTCGGACAATAACTCAAAAATGCTTTCAGCAGTTCTCATGAAACTTTGATGAATTGTTGATATCTATTGATGTAAGCTCCATTTAGAATTTTATAAATTTTAGATTTTACATTTCCGAATTATGGGATTTATTGATTAAAAAAGGGGGGATTTTCCAGTTTTCAGACAAAATCTCAAAAATGCTTTCAGCAATTTGTATGAAACTTTGGTACACTGTTTATATCTATTGATGTAAGCTCCCTTTAGAATTTTATAAATTTTATTTGTTTATAGTCTGACAACAGATTTACTAAGTATTGCGCAACAGCACAGTGTATTGCACAACAGCAAGAAATCTTTAATTGAATATAAATTCAATTCATATAACCAACTTCAAGTTCTTTGACTACATTTATTCAGAAACCTATAATAGATGTATGTCAAATATTTAATTACAATCCAAATTCAGACCCGTATCAAGCTTGAATATTGTGTCCATTTTTGCCCCAACTGTTCAGGGTTAGACCTCTGCGGTTGTATCCAGCTGCGAACAGCGAAGCAGTTTATTGAATTTACTTGGAGTTCAGGATTTTTGTTAAACCTTTTTATGAAACAAATATTGAGAAATATTGAAATTTACATTTTAAATCTAAAAGGAAAGGTGTGAAAACAAGAAACTAGACAAATGTTTACCATAATTTTGAAATGAGTGTCAATATAAAGGTCAGATTTCTACCATTCTAGACCTCCTTTATTTTTTATTGATCATGAATATGAATGAAATATTTGCCACTGAATGACCAGTGCAATTTAATCAATTTATTATCCTTCTGTGGTATGGAGGTAAATGCTTGGGCTACAAAATATAGTTCTTTTAACTGCGTCCGTACTAACTTGTACCTTAAATTTGTATGCCTGCCCTAACACACATTTTATAGATACTTTTGGTTAAACACTTGTAAAGTCCAGACTTTTTTGGTAAAATAGAAAAGAAGAATATGTGTCATCCTTGCATGACCCAAAATCCAAATACATAGCAGAAAACACAAAATGCAAAGAAACTGATCTTGTATTGGTGTTCTTCAACTTAAAGTCACATTGAAGCCTTCAAAGTACTGATGTTAAGTCCAGAACATTTCCCTTTACCGGTATTGTCTTTGGGAAAAAATCATTTTACCGACCTTAGTAACCTCCCTTTTTTCTGCCAGAAGACAAGAAACAAGTATATATTTTGCCTTCCCTTGTCTCAATTGAATGATATTGTGGCTAACTCCTACTGGTGGCATCAAACTCATGACTGCAAAAATGGTTTTGTGGCTTCTTTGAACTAAGTAGCATCATTTAGTTGCCAAAGAAAGGTTTATAATAAAATTGAGAATGGAAATGGGGAATGTGTCAAAGAGACAACAACCCGACCATAGAACAGACAACAGCAGAAGGTCACTAACAGGTCTTCAATGCAGCGAGAAATTCCCGCACCCAGAGGCGTCCTTCAGCTGGCCCCTAAACAAATATATATATATATACTAATTCAGTGATAATGAACGCCATACTAAACTCCAAATTGTACACAAGAAACTAAAATTAAAAATAGTACAAGACTAACAAAGGCTAGAGGCTCCTGACTTGGGACAGGCGCAAAAATGCGGCGGGGTTAAACATGTTTATTAGATCTCAACCCTCCCCCTATACCTCTAGCCAATGTAGAAAAGTAAACGCATAACAATAAGAATGTGTTTTGGCAGCTGAGCTGTACACACTGAAAGTCTGATTAAGCATGATTGCATATAATTGATTCAAAGCAAGGCAACTTCATGTAACATTACAAGGATATAGATCAAATTTTTGCATCTAGGGCCTAAGGGCCTAAACTGCCACAACTTTTAAGATTAATTTAAGCACTTAGGAATTTTAAGCTTAAGTTTAGGAGCCCAGTTTAAAATTATTAGCCTGGGCTACTGGATCCCTGCTATCTTTTTCCCTGCATTTAAATATCTTCCCGGATATGGTTGTGATATTTGCCACTGGATTTTGTGTACCCATCATCATTCAATTAATCCTTCATGACTTGGGGCTAATGTTAAAATAGAAATTCATTACTGTATTTCTGGCAACAATAAACCATATTACTCCATAAATTTTCACACTGTTCAGGCCTCTACAATAACTTTTTTTTCAACTTGCCCAATAGGACAAGTACACATCAAAACTTACTTGTCCGAATGAAATTGTAACTTGTCCAAAAAAAAAACTTAATATTAACCTTTTTTGCATTTTAAGTTGATTCAATGAACATAAGAATAGAATTTGATTTATATCTATTGATATCCTTTTCAAAAATATGAGTCGAGAACAACTGAATCAAGTCATGTCACAGGATTTAGGTTCTAGTTTTCATCAATGCCAAAGTCTCATCAGACTCTGCGAGCTGAGGGAGGGAAAAATTTAGAAAGCGATCAATACAAAACTTTGATAGATTATGATCCACTTTTTCGAAACTCAAACTATAGTAAAAAAAAATTTTGTTTGAAGTATTTACGATGTTTTAAACAGATCTCATTAAAAAGTATCATGCATGGTGCATTATTTAAACAGGGACCCAGATAGCTTCAACTGGATGAAAAAGTTGTGTAATTTTAGAACTTATCCCGAATGGAATAAATAGCGATTAGGTGTATTAAACATGGAAGGATTGGTTTCCGTGCCGGTGCCGAACTGTCTTGTTACCTTATCTACCAAGCGCATTCTTGATTTCATATAAGACTGGTTTCCGAGAATATTACGCGTTTTATCTGTTATAAAGTATCTGTCAAAGAACCAGTTTTGAATTATCGATTGCAAGTAAACATGGTAAACATGTCAAATTAATATTTGTTTTTATCTTTTCTTGTTTTTTGTTTATTACTCAATACTTTGTTCATCAAAGTTGGATTTAATTTATTTTCTACAAAATGATTTTACTTGTCCCGTCGGACAACCTTGATCTAGCTTTAACTTGTCCGACCTTTTTTTCCTCTGGTACCGGACAATCGGACAAGCGTTATTGTCGAGCCCTGCTGTTCAAAATATTTTCATGTTGTGTTCATTTTCAAGATTGCATGGCACAGATTTGATATTTGTGTAAATTTATTTTAAGGCTTAAACCCAATATAATTTCTATTCCAGGCTAAGGATGAACGTAATGAATAAAGTGTTATTGTTATTTTCATTCAAAACAAAAGTTCACAGTTTGGTAGCAGTTGTTGAATTCAATTTTTAGCCATAGATTAACACCAAGTGTCAATTTTTATGTTAGAAATACATTTTGGGAAGGCGAGTAATATTTACTAAAATGGTTTAAATTTTTCATAAATACTATAAATTTAGAAGTTTCATTTCTGTATAAAATATTTGACACGTATAAAGGACAGATTTATTTTTGGTACATTTGCCCATAATTAGACCACTATCCAGCTGAGGACAAATATATATATATAAACAATAATATTTACTGTCCAAATCTTTAACAATGAGCAAAATACCACATTATTAAAAATCTTTCCATAAAACAGCAGGGTGGTAAGAGTTGGTATACAGAATTCCAGGCTTATTCTAATATATGTTGATCATTTTAACAGAACAAGCAAGAAACACAGGTATTTTAGCATGTAATGAAATGAGAGTCAATTGTTTAACATTGCTGTAAAGTGTGTAACCCAGAGTTCTCAAAAAGTGGTGGTCCTAAGGTTTTGCCACCAAATTTTGCAAAGGACCGACATAATTTTGGTATTTTTGCAATAGAAATTATAGTGAGGACCAGCAGATTTTCTTCAAGGACCACCAGGCAAAAAAGATTTCGAGAACTCTGGTAACCTCAATGACAACAATTTAAGGAACAAAATTAATTAATGATATTTAAGCAAGCAATGAAATATGGGTCAATTGTTAAACCTCAAAGACAATAATTTTAAGAAAAAAATTTACACAATTTAAGGAAAAAAATTAATTAATGATGTTAAGGCATGTAATGAAACAAGAGTAAGTTGTTTAACATCGTATATTAAGTGTTTAACCTTAAAGACAACAATTTAAAGTGAAAAAACACAAAAGTAAACAAAAATAATTAATTAATAATGTTTAAGCATGTCATGAAACGTGAGGCAATTGTTTAACATCATGTGTTAAATGTTTAACCTTAAAGACAACATTTAAAATAAATAATAATTGATGATATTTAAACATGTAGGGAAACAAGATTCAATTGATTAACATAGCTGTTAAGTGTTTAACCTTTAAGACAACATTTAAAAAAAATAAAATAAATTAATTATGTTTGTATTAAAGACAACAAGTTAAAAAAAGAAAATCACAAAATTTAATAAAATGAATATATAATTAATTTTAAAGCATGTAATGAAACGTGAGTCACATGTTTAGTATCTTGTGCTAAATGTTGAACCTTAAAGACAACAATTTTGAAGAAAAAAAATTTCACAATTTTAAAGTAAACAATTAATTAATGATATTTTATAGGCATGTAATGAAACACGAGTCAATTGTTTAACATGGCTGTTAAGTGTTTAACCTTAAATACAACAATTTTAAGAAAAAAATTCACACAATTTTATGAAAAAAAATCACAATTTAAAGATAAAAATTCATTAATGATATTTAAGCGTGTAATGAAATGCGAGTCAATTGTTTAACATCGTGTGTTAAGTGTTTAACCTTAAAGACAACAGACGTGTTCTTTAATCCACTGTCTAATTGCTTGATCAATACAGAAGAAATGTAGAATGTTGTTTGCTTCACTCTCCCTACGGCCAATTATAGACGAAAGGCTAATAGAATTGTCACAAGTGAAATCGTTGGGAATTCACATCTTCAGCTCGTTTAATTCCGATCGCGGTTTGATTTGAATGGAAAGGCTGTCGTCAGTCCTGATGGGGTAACCGTAACAGGAAATATGATTGGATTTTTCGATTATCTGTCGCAGCGTCGCGGATTACTTTGTAATGACTTGTGTATGTTTATCAATTTGTCGTAATTTGTTAGGAACACCTTCTGAAGTCATCCAATTGTTTTATCTGGCTCAGGAGGAAATTATAGTTCTCTATTTATACCAGTCATAAATAACAGTGTAGAAAATTGATTTAAAGTGAATAAATTTACACATTTGATAACAGAAGAGGCTGCTAGTCTTTTATATATTTTGCAAGGGGTCAGAGGTCATATAAACATTAATAGTTATTTTGAGAGTTGAGTAAAATTGTTCAAAATAGTGGAGTTCTAGTTATAAGATTTTTAAGACTAAATTCAATTGACTATACAACATACCCTAGTTTAGTTCAGTAGGATTTTGATGGATCCACCCGTCCACCCATTCACTTTATAAACAGGTAAAGAATGGACAATACTTCTAGAAAGTGAGCTGTACCCACATTATGCAGTTGACCGGCCATTTATTTTCTCCCATCATCAGACTTACCTACAATGTCTTGAAAAGATTGAACTTTTTTCTGTTCAGTTTTTTGACAATATTAATGAAGTTGAATATGAATGGGCAGGAGTGGATTGTAAATGACTGATTGAATGTTGGTTTTTGACACCACTTTAAGCATTATTGGCTATGTAGTGGCCGCAAGCTTTTATTTGGTTCGTGTGAAAGGTTGGAAATGAAATCCCCCTGAACATCAAAGATTTAGACTTAGAACTAGAAGTTTTTTTTGAAACTCAATGTTGTATTTATCCCCCCACCCCCTTCCCTTATTTTCAATGAAATAACAAAAATTTCATTTAACTTCTGGAACAAATTATTTTTTCTCAGGAAATTTAAAATCAAACAACATACCCGAACTAAAAATGAATGGTGGGTGCTTTAGAAGAAAATAACACATTAATTTTTGTGTAGCCGAGGACATTTCGTTGTCAGATCCTTGTAAGCAAATGAGGACAAAAGATCTGTCATGTTTGTTTTTCAATCAGATTGACACCAATTTCACCCAATGATTTAGCAAAAGTATTAAATTCAAAAGCTTTAAATTTTTTGTTTGTTATTGAATGTGCAAGGCTAAAATTGAGAAAAAATGCCATGTTGACTTTATAGGTTTGGCAAATGGGATGTTCAGTAGATTTTTCCACTCCATACACATACCCACCATAGACTGTTTTAAGTGACAAAATCTTCCTGAGTTGCAATGTAGCTTAAAAGATCTGCTTTTAAAAATTGTTACATTGTCAATGTATATTTAAAATTTGAAATAGGCAGTTGGATGAATTTTGTGTTTGTTTTTCAGGTATGGATGACGGAAATTGGCAGCAAGCAAACCCCCCTCCAGGACATTACAATAATCATGTAAGTCTATTTTCGTCTAAAATTTATAATTCAATTAAACAAAATTAGAATGAGAAATTTTATAGTAAATAAGTAGAAATATGATTACTTTCAAAACAAACACAAAAAATGACAGTAAAAGTTCTTTAATAAGTTTTGTTTTTACTTTTAAAGCAGCAGTTATTTTCAAAATTCAAAGACACTGACAGTATTGTAATTTTTACTAGTACATGTATTTGATAAAATGGTTTTGTCAAAATTTCATTTCACTAATATTGCCTTTGCTAAATTTTCTCATTTGCTGTAAAACTAGTACTGTTCTTGTAAACAAAAATTACATTAGTTACATAATTATACATTCTATGTTTGAGAATTTGATACAGTAATTTAAATCCAATGAATAATTTCTTTGTAGAATCCATATGATGGACAAAATTATGACGGCCAGAATGATAATATGCATCCTTTTATGAGTATGTATGATTTAATTAACTATTGTTTAATTTAAAGAATGAAGGGAAATACAGAAGTTTGTTGGTGTTTTACACCAAGTTAAGTGACCTTGGCATTTTCATTGCGATCCATTTTGATTGGTGTAAAAAGCTGGGTTATCCAGTGAGGATCGTGACTTTCAGCAGGACAAAAAAAAAGTGAAAGATACCAGAGGGAAATTCAAACTCATAAGTCGAAAATAAACTGACAAAGCCATGGTTAAAAAAGAAAAAAGACCAAAAGACAAATAACAGTACACAAAACACAACATAGAAAACTAAAGATTGAGCAACATAAACCCCACCAAAAATTTGGGGTGATCTCAGGTGCTCCGAAAGGGTAATCAGATCCTGATAACAACTTGTTTTCCATGTCAATTAAGACTGGGGTCAACCACACCTCATAACAAGCCAGGTCAAGCTCAAAACCTCAAGTTGATAGTCTGGTGGTCACTGTAGATGATTACTTGGACCACTCAGCCGCTGAGGCTCTTGAAAGGAGATATAGGTTATGTGTCAATGAGAGAGTAACTAAATGACTAAAAAAGAAGTATCTATTATACTTTGTTACTGATCTAGCATATATTCTGTGTTTATTTGACGAAACAGTTTTTATGCCCCCGCCGTAGGGGAGGGGGCATTAAGTTTTACCCCTGTAAGTCCGTACGTACGTCCCAAAATTGGTTTCTGTTCTCTAACTTGAGTTTGCCTCAAACAAATGTAATGAAACTGATACACAATGCTTATTACCACAAAACACAGATCAAGTTTGAATTTTTGTGGCATCACTTTAACCGTTCTAGAGTTATGCCCCTTTATAAATGGAAAAATTGCTGAATTTTTAGCTTCAGGTTCTTTTAGTTTGCCTCAACCAAATGTTATGAAACTTATACACAATGCTTATTACCACAAAACACAGATAAAGTTTGAATTTTGGTGGCGTCACTTTTGCCGTTCTAGAGTTATGCCCCTCTACAAATGGAAAAATTGCTGAATTTTTCGTTTCCATTCTCTTACTTTAGTTTACCTCAACCAAATGTTATGAAGCTTATACACAATGCTAATTACCACAAAACACAGATCAAGTTCGAATTTTGGTGGCGTTACTTTTGCTGTTCTAGAGTTATGCCCCTCTACAAATGGAAAAATTCAGTGTGTTTCCGTTCTCTGACTTTAGTTTGCCTCAACCAAATGTTATGAAACGTATACACAATGCTTATTACCACAAAACTCAGATCAAGTACAAATTTGGGTAGCGTCACTTTTACTGTTCTTGAGTTATATTCCTTTATAACATTATATGCAAGCGGAGGCATTATCTGTGTCCCATGGACACATTCCATATTTATTTACTGGACGTTCAGTCACAGATTGGAAATTTGTAGATTTAAATAATTTTGATATGTAATAAGGACTCTTCATAGAAACCTTTAACCAGACAGATTTTTTTATACGACCGCAAAAATTTAAAATTTTTTGGTCGTATATTGGTATGACGTTGGCGTCGTCGTCGTCCGTCGTCGTCGTCTGGCGTCGTCCGGCGTCGTCCGAAGACACATTGGTTTTCGCACTCTAACTTTAGTTTAAGTGAATGGATCTCCATGAAATTTTACCATAAGGTTCAATACCACGAAAGGAAGGTTGGGATTGATTTTGGGGGTTATGGTACCAACAGTTAAGGAATTAGGGGCCAAAAAGGGGCCAAAAATAAGCATTTTTGTAACTTCCAGACAATAACTTGAACACTTTTACTGTTCTAGATATGGATCTCTCTGACATTGTACCATAAGGTTCCATATCACAAAGGAAAGGCTGTAATTGATTTTGGGGGTAATTGCCTCAAAATTTTAGGAATTAGGGGCCAAAAAAGGGGAAAAAAACAAGCATTTTTCTAGTTTCATGACAATAACTTGTGTGTAAGTGTTTGGATATTTCAGAAATTGTACTACAAGGTTCCATATCACAAAGGGAAAGCTGGAATAGAGTTTGGGGGTAATTGCCCGAAACGTTTAGGAATTGGGGGCCAAAAAGGGGCCAAAAGTAAGCATTTTTCTAGTTTCCAGACAATAACTTGTGTTCAAGTGTATGGATCTCTCTGAAATTGTACTGCAAGGTACCATACCACAAAGGGAAGGCTGGGATTGAGTTTGGGGGTGATGAATCATATGGGGGTTCAAAAAATTTGGGGGGGGATTTTTTTTTTTCTTTTTTTTTCTTTTTTTCCTTTTTTTTTTCTTTTAAAATTTTCCATTTTAAGTTGGTTATTTCTGATTAATATTTAAAAGCAAATAATAATGATATGGTAGGAGATACACACCAAACAGGATGTGTAAATTATTATCTAATAAGTATTGTGCAATAGCAAGAAATTTTCAATTGCACAGTATTGCACAATAGCAAGAAATCTTCAATTGCACAGTATTGCGCAATAGCAAGAAATCTTCAATTGCACAGTATTGCGCAATAGCAAGAAATATCCAATAGCACAATATTGCGCAATAGCAAGAAATTGTCAATTGTAGAGTATTGCGCAATAGCAAGAAATATTCAATTGCACAGTATTGTGCAAAAGAAGATACTTCGTATAAATTGCTTATTTCTTGATCAATTTCAATGGGGTTTTATTCTTGAATTCTTGGGGTTCTTTAATATGCTGAATATAACCGTGTATTAAGTTTTTGGATTTTGGGCCCCGTTTTTAAATTGGTCCACATTGAGGTCCAAAGGGTCCAAAATTTAACTTTGTTTGATTTCATCAAAAATTGAATTATTGGGGTTCTTTGATATGCTGAATCTAACCGTGTATTTAGATTCTTAATTATTGGTTCCGTTTTCAAATTGGTCTACATTAAGGTCCAAAGGGTCCAAAATTAAACTTAGTTTGATTTTAACAAAAATTGAATTTTTTGGGTTCTTTGATATGCTGAATCTAAACATGTATTTAGATTTTTGATTATGGGCCCAGTTTTCAAGTTGGTCCAAATCGGGGTCCAAAATTAAACTTTGTTTGATTTCAACAAAAATTGAATATATGGGGTTCTTTGATATGCTGAATCTAACCATGTATTTAGATTTTTGATTTTTGGGCCCCATTATCAACTTTGTCCACATTGAGGTCAAAAGGGTCCAAAATTTAACTTTGTTTGATTTCATCAAAAATTGAATTATTGGGGTTCTTTGATATGCCGAATCTAACCGTGTATTTAGATTCTTAATTTTTGGTTCCGTTTTCAAATTGGTCTACATTAAGGTCCAAAGGGTCCAAAATTAAACTTAGTTTGATTTTAACAAAAATTGAATTTTTAGGGTTCTTTGATATGCTGAATCTAAACATGTATTTAGATTTTTGATTATGGGCCCAGTTTTCAAGTTGGTCCAAATCGGGGTCCAAAATTAAACTTTGTTTGATTTCATCAAAAATTGAATTCTTGGGGTTCTTTGATATGCTGAATCTAACCATGTATTTAGATTTTGGATATTGGACCATAATAGGTGAATGTCCAATTTAAAATTTTTAAGTTCTTAGACCACATTCATTCTGTGTCAGAAACCTATGCTGTGTCAAATATTTAATCACAATCCAAATTTTATTTAACTTTTAGCTAATATTCCTAAAATTTTCTGTGTTTTTTTTCTCTTGATATTTAAATAGTAAATATAGTATAGAACCAATGTCTGCCAAGCCTTACTATGCTTTACTGACCTTTTCAAATGACAGAGATACATGTACTTATATAATGACGGCTATCTTTATCATCAGTATCTTTTGGATGTTTTTATCAGTATCTTTTGTATGTTTCAGCTAAAGACCACAGACAACAATATGGACCAGGCATGAATTCACAGCAACAGGTAAGATTCTACATTTCCACATGGTCTATCCCTGTGCCTCCAGGCCTTGCGGTCATAAAACTTTCGAGCACGATTTTCGTACTCAGATTCAGAAAGCAACCAATCAAAATCGTGGATTTGGTGTTTCTAGCACAAATTTTGTACTCCTAGTACTGAGTAAAGTATTATTACCGAGAGCCCTGGTACAGTAAATTCAGAAATGTTTGAGTTTATGGACGTACAATTTTTTCATGTACTTGTAAGCAGACCTTGGCTTAGCCACAAAATCAGATATCCACGAAAATACTATTTCTACGATCCACGAAAATTGGTATCCTTTGAAATAAATAAATTATTGTTTTTTTTAACCAAAAATAGCCAACCATCCCGTAATACCTACTGACCACTCAGTTTGGTCATTTCTAGAATAGACCCTAAAATAAAACATGCTTGTGGGCTTTCTACTATATAGTGTTGTCAAAGGCCTATTGGTGCCCTTGACTATTGACATCTGCTGAAAAGATTCTGACGAAAATCCCAGTAGGGAGCTGTTTACTAAAACAGTGATTTGAAAGTTTTGCCGAATCTAATTAACATAAATATTTATAAATTATCAAAGTCAGTTTCTACAGTAACAGGTTGTACGACATATGTTAACTTTCCACTGTTAAGTTTTGTCTCACTGTATTGTTTCACGTCTCCCAAGCAACATGTATTACGCGAAGAAACGACGTTATTTGCTAGAGGAAGAAATGTTGAGAAGCTTCATTGGCATGGTAAGAATTCTTTTTACGACAACGGGCTTGGTTTTGTTGAAAAACTTGTCAGATTTTTTTTCTTTTGTTCGTCCAGAAGTCACTGCCTACATGTATTTATGTAGGAATTTACAATTTGTGTTCTTATTATTAGAATTAGAAAACAGTTGACTTTTTTGGAAAGAAGTGTTGTAATTAGCCTAGGTCCCTTATGGTCATATAGCTCTTCAAATATTCAGGTATTTATACCCTTTGGCTTTTAGATTTTTGGGTTTAAGGATGTTCGCTCCTCTTGTTTTTGAATTTTTGCCAGATATTCAGAATTCTCTGGTTTTATCCATGAAGGGCCATTAAAAAATTTTGCCCACTAACCCCTACTTTTCTTTTCATAATTTGATTAAATATAGTTTAAAATGCCATCTTTGAAAATCTTATTAAATCCTTGTTATTTTTTCATACTTTTAGTCAGAAAAAAGGTGCCAATGTTAAATGTATGAAAACTCTATAGAGAGAATCATTTCTCGCCAAATTTTCAATGGCTTATATCTCGAAAACAAGCACACGGACCCTTCATTTTTATCTGCTTTTTTAGTTTCCTTTATTTATATACTATTAATTTATATCAGTCTTTTAAAAAGCTTGTTATTTTGAAGCAGAGTAGCGAACATCCTTAAGCATTCCTGATGAAGGCTAATCCAGAAAAGCCATGCTGCTCCGACTCCCCAAATTTTCAAAGTGTTAACTTCATTGACGAATGTTTCTATTAAACTGTAAATTAAGGAATTTTTGCGACAGAATAGATTTTACAAAAATTACAACTCTCATTTTTAAGTATGATAGTATTATTTCAATAGAGCATTTTCTGAAATCGCCATGTGATTCTCTTAAAAGTTAAAAATTTTTGTTTTTCATTCAGATTGATATGTTCAATTATATTTTTAACCTTTTTGAATTTTTTTTTTTGGCACTGTTGTCCCTATAGCGCATTGTCGATTTATAGATACCTCTGGGTAATATTTTTACACTTTCTAAGATGTGTTTAGGCGACTGAGTCCGGTAGCACATTGACAAATTATAGATGTATCGTGATATTGTTTTCTAATTAGTCTCATGTCGTACTGGTCTCAGGTGCAGAACATAGGAGTCCTCATTTTATTATTGTCAATAAACTATCATAGCTTTTCCTGTCAATTTCAACAGAGGGGCCATCTCAGAATGGATTTATTGCATTGAATAAACAAGATTTTTGTTGTTGCAAAAACAGCTTCCCATATGAGCATATGATTGTGGTCTGAATGTCTTTTTATTGAGAAACTGTCATTTTCTGTTATTGGTAGTTGTGATCATGATATAAGATTATTGCACTAATATTGTCCCTTACGTTAAATCATATAGCATGAACTTGCAATAACTCTTTTCCAATATAACACTAAGTATTTCAGCAACATTGATGATATTCCTCCAAATGCTTGCAGTAAGGACGCAATATATACATTTCTACCTTTTTGTTTATCTCTAGTTTTCCTACATGCAAATACCCGATCGTTTTACCCGGAACCTCTCTAGACAGTTCCAAACTTTAAAGAGAAAGTATAGATTACAATATTTTTAATCTGAACAAGATTTATTTTGTTGCCATGTTTAAGGCCTATGTTCACAAATTCCTTCATAAATCAGTCAAATTACACCTTAAAATTTCTTCAAATTTGTAACTTTTGAAGAAAAGTGTGCATTAAACATTAAATTTATACACTTTTGTCACAAACATTACAGTTGTCATGATTAAACAACTGTTTCTAAAGTCAAGCGGTAATGAGGTATAAATCTGTATCATTTCAGTAGTACAATGTATGATATGAAATTCTATTACATTCCTTTCTGAAAGAATTTTGACTTTGAGATGGTCCCCAGCAATGATCAGCCTTAAGCAAGGGACGCAGGTGCCATAGAGAAAGTCTGGATTGATTAGCAAAGCTATGCTGTCTTTTGTTTGTATTCGGAGCTTTGTAAAAACTGTGTAATGAATATAAATATGTAATTTATAACCAGATTCAAAAGGAATTTTATACGGAAGGTGGTTTATGATGAACAAAAATAATGGGATTTTCAAAAGTTATTTAATATCACGAAAAGAAATAATTTTTAAGAAAAATTGATAGGATGAAAATAGTATGAACAAATATAGGTTCTTTTGTTATTCTTAGTAAAGTCATTGACTGAAAAGAAAACAGTATGATGCATAACACTTAAAATTTTGGTGCTAAATTCATTATTAACAGTTTGTGTTTATTAAGCTTTTGCTTACGTTTTACTTTGTAAGTAAATAGATTAGTAGGTAGGCAGATAGGAAATTTACTTTTCTTATTTTTTTCTTAAATGTGAAAGTCCTACTCCTCCCCCAAAAATAGGTAGTTCAGTAAAAAAAAAAATATGAACTTTAGACTATTCATGAATACATATAAAACAATTAAAAGAATTGAGGTCGTTGTGATCCTAATGTAGACACTTTGTTTGGCCTGTGGATTGATCGGTGATTTCATGTTCCTGATATTGGCTAATTTTGAGATAGGAAGTAAAAAATGTTAGCATTCTTTGATGTGATTTTACATGTTTATGTAATAAAAAGATAAACAGCTCTGTACCAATGTAACTGCTGTTCAGGTGTTGAAGTCAACCCCTGGTAGCTTGATGCACTGTATAATTGTTATTATAATCTCATTGAGAA
The DNA here is from genome assembly GCF_021869535.1 of Mytilus californianus. Taxonomy (NCBI): domain Eukaryota; kingdom Metazoa; phylum Mollusca; class Bivalvia; order Mytilida; family Mytilidae; genus Mytilus; species Mytilus californianus. The sequence goes on along the minus strand of NW_026262604.1, from coordinate 9,516,784 downwards.
TATGCATTTATAAAAAACAAATATACAGAAATAGTTAAAATATATTGTCAGTGTGATTGCTTTAGCTTATCTTTATTTTGTGTTGAGATATTGTCAGTTTGTACTATCAAATTTTTTTTTTTTTTTTATAAATGCTGATCCCCCCCCCCCCCCCCCCCCCTAAAAAAGAAATTGTTTTTGAATCCAGATTTGTACTGCTATATCTTTGATAATGTGCACGTAAAATGAACATCACTCAATTCTTCTATGTAAGCCTTTGGACTGATCCTTAAAAATGTAACAGACTAATCTGCTCCCAAAGAAAGACAACTCTTGTGAAATCATTCAAAGGGAGTTTATTTTCGATGAGGTATATAAAATACCTTGTTCATTTTAAATCAGCTGGCATGTTACCCATTACAAGGGTTGAATTTAATGGAAAGAAAGTTGAACAGAAGACACCTGGCATTGTGTAAATACTTTGGCACATTGATCGCACCTGGAATACTATAAATCATGGATATTATTTATGTAAAACTTGCAGAATATTTATTATGAATATTTTTTTAGATGTTTTTTTATTGATTATGATGAATTTGAAGTATTTAGAACCACAGATGTTAAATTGTGAAATTTTGGTCCTCCACGTTCTTCAACTTCGTACTTTATTTTGCATTTGAAACTTATTTGATTTAAGTGTCATTTATGAGTCTTTTGTATACAGCATGTCTGCTGTATAAAATTTTGTGGTATCTATGATGAGTTTATTCAAGACATTTTCCATGTTAGGAAATAGTTGTTACCTGCACTTCTAGAATCTAGGCTATATTGCATTCACCTGGTCTGTTGTTGGTTCTACAAATATTTCCATCACACTTTTCTTCTGAAAACAAGGAATTATATGAATCAGGAATAATTATGAATTCTGGAAAATTGATTAGAAATGTATGGTGAAAACTAACCCAACTAAATAGGGTTAGCGAAAGTTAAATTTTACTTCCACTGATTATTCAGTATGAACTAACTAACCCCCATTAGCCATGCGAGCATGCATGGCTAACCCTTCTAAATTATGTTAGTTTTCATCATACATTTCTTATCAATTAGCAGAATTCAAAATTATTCCAGATTCAAATAATTCTTTGTTAAAACAGAATTCAAATAATTCTTTGTTAAAACAGAATGATTTCATATCAGCAGTTCTCATGAAACTTTGGTGAATTATTTATAGCTATTGATGTAATCTCCGTAAACTTCATAAATTTCAAATATGACATTGAGAAGAAATTGAACTTTATTTGTTTATAGTCTGACAACAGATTTACTAAGTATTGCGCAACAGCACAGTGTATTGCACAACAGCAAGAAATCTTTAATTGAATATAAATTCAATTCATATAACCAATTCAAGTTCTTTGACTACATTTATTCAGAAACCTATATGTCAAATATTTAATTACAATCCAAATTCAGACCTGTATCAAGCTTGAATATTGTGTCCATTTTTGCCCCAACTGTTCAGGGTTGGACCTCTGCGGGCGTATCCAGCTGCGCTCAGCGAAGCAGTTTATTGATCCTGTGAAGACACCTACTCCCTGCTTTCCAGTACTTTAATTTATGAGTGGGGTATGCTTAGCCGGACATCCTGTGCATTCTTAGTTCATTGTAATTTGGCATTGCTAGTATTTATGGCTTGTAAATTAAAAGGATGGGGTGTAAATTACTAAGAATTATCATGATTATGTCCTTCATTTAGAAGATGGGTCTTTTCCTTCATTTTGAAGATAATCTTTAAATGAATTGCCTTGTTCGTATTATATGTATTATAGAGAAGACACAAAAATTGATTTTTGCTATGCATTACAGTGCAAAGCTATTGGTTTAATTTGATAATGACGCCATCTTGAAATTATAACTTACCAAATATCGGTTCTGATTGGTTGCCTCATAATGTGGCTGAGGTTCTATTGGCTACTTGGGAACATGTCCTGGACAAGACAAGATGTAAAAGACAGAATAAAATTACAGTATGGGTATTCAAGACTCAATCAACAATAATTGCTTCATGCTGATGTAATTTATGGTACTGGGAAGCACTTCGACCTTTTTAGAAAGGTTAAACTTGTCAAGTCTTGGTTTGACACTAATTAAAATTTACCTTAGGAGTCTTTTATTAATGGCAAGGATACTTGGGAGAGACATCATAGTAGTAGTTTACTGTAAACAAACTCATTTTTCGCGACCTTTCACCAGTAGAAAAATAACGCTTATTAAAATGGTTGCAAACATGTGAACTTGGATCTGCCCTTATATAAATATATCAAGAAAATGAGAACCTCATGAAAATAAATCGCTGCAAAGTTGGCTAGAAAGAACTAAATAGGAACCAAAGTATATGTGAAAATAAGTTGGTTAACAGTACTTGATGCAAGATAATTTGTAAAATCAGGTACATGTAGACTTGAGTCATTACATTTATTAATTTTGAAAAAGTTTAATTTAGACTTGAGAATGTATATATTGCAATGTTTATGTAAAAGGAGTTGTCAATTTATTTTTCTTTATTTTCAGGGAATGATGGGTAACAATATGCCGATGTCACCTGACACCCTGTCACCTGGAGGTAAAGCTGCATTCTTCCGAGGCATGTGTTCTACCCTTACTACCTAAAATGGACTAACCCTTAACTTTTATGTGGTACTAACCATTGTGGTGGTGGGGGAGTTCAGGTTTAATCCTCCTTGTTATTTTATCCCTTAAACTTCAGTTTACAGAATTTCACAATTAGTTTCATCAGATTATTTTAAGGTATATATGCTGAGCATTAAATGTTAAGGTAATAATATATGTTGTCCTCTGGTTATTTTTATGGTGAGTTTGCTGTCCTTGATATATTACCTTAATCTCATTTAATTCATCATATTTGTCCAATTAATGATTAATATAGTAATTTTTAGGGCTTTATTTTGACAATGTTCCACAGAAAGGTTCATTTTGGGAGTGTTTAGGGTAAATATGTTTGGGGATCAAATATATCTTTGAAATGTGGACATAAAAAGAAATTTACTCAACTCTACTGTCACCATAACTGTGTAAGCTAATCGACTGATCCCTACATATAAGCAGACTCAATCTGCTCCCAAGAAAGACAACTCTTGCAAAATCACTCAAAAGGAACAATTGAGTTAGTTGATGGTATTAAAATTATGTCATAGTTCACCAAGGTCATTAAATTATACCTTTGAGTGAGGTGTGTAAAAGATGGGGGGATAAGCAATTACTTTGTCTTATTGGTTGTCCGGCCAACACCAATCTTTCGTCACACTTTTCTTTCGAAATTACAGAATGACTTCATTGTGCACTATTTGGATCTGTCAGACTCCTACTTCCTGTTTTTCAATACTGTGGATTCATTTATTTTCGTGAGTACCAATTTTCGTGGTTTGAGAAAAACTTGCATTTTCGTGGATATTTGATTTCTTGGTTATGCCAAAGTTGGCATACAACCTGATGAAATATTTGTTATTCGTTGAATTTTTAAATTCGTGGTTCACCTGTACCAACGAAATCCACGAAAATTGGTATCCAACGAATGATAATGAATCCACATTACTTGAATTATGAGTGGGCCATGCTTAGCAAGACAACACATGCATTCTAGTTCCTACTTCACATGCAAATTGTTCGAACATCTACAAGAAATGTTCAAAATTGAAATGTTTTTGTTTACATTGTAATAACTGTTGAAGAAAATTTTATTGAGGCAGATGGTTTGGATTGGAAGTGTTTATTTAATTTACACAATTCCATCTGCTACATTCCTGTATATGGTTCAAGATATTTATGTGTGTTTGCCTTTAAGTGTGAGACGAGGAATCAGACGTGACCAAAAGCATGGTCAATAATCTTATGGGCATTTATTTACTTTAATGGCCTTGTACTTTGGGTCAAATTCAGTTTGAGGTTAGGGTTAGGTTAGTGTTTGCTTTATGTTCCCAGTGTTTTACATAGATATAGGAAGATGTGGTATGAGTGCCAATGAGACAACTCTCCATCCAAGTTACAATTTATTAAAGTAAACCATTATAGGTCAAAGTACGGCCTTCAACACGGAGCATTGGCTCACATGTACACCGAACAGCAAGCTATAAAGGACCCCAAAAAATTACTAGTGTAAAACCATTCAAACGGGAAAACCAACGGTCTAATCTATATAAAAACGAGAAACACGTAGGAACTACATAAACAGACGACAACTACTGTAATCAGATTCCTGACTTAGGACAGGTGCAAACATTTGCAGCGGGATTAAACATTCATGCCAACAATGGGGGTGGGGGGCAGAGTTTGGCAAGACTGAAGCTTCAAAATGGAATTGTTAGTCCACTTGCATAACTTTCCTTCCTATGGTCATGAAGATATTTAAGCGATTAGAATCTTCCGCACTGATGAAACTAATTATGAAATTCTGTAAAATATATTAAACCAGATGTTGTAAATTTGTATATTTTATCTTATTGTTGTTTATTTTTGAATTCTGCATACATAAAAGGTACTGTTTTCTGCCTCCCTACCTATCCTAAATGTTCATGCATACCTAGAGGGGTATTTTATTTTGGATGACATTTTTGGTGAAGCACCATTAAAATCCAGAGCATTTCCCAATATACATTTAGTCATAATGTTAAATATATTTATGCCCCAGCTAGGGGCATTATGTTTTTTCGGTCTGTGCGTCCGTTCGTTCGTTCTTTAGTCAGTCTGTCCGTCTGTCACGCTTCAGGTTAAAGTTTTTGGTCAAGGTAATTTTTATACGCCCGTTTTGCGGGACGTATTATGGTATACCGTTGTCCGTCTGTCCGTCGTCAACATGTCGGACATTAACTCAAAAATGCTTTAACCAATTTGCATGAAACTTTGGTGAATTGTTTATATCAATTGACGTGAGCTCCCTTTGGTTTTTTTAAATTTAGATATTACGTTTCCGAGTTATGGGGTTTTATTCATTTTAAAAAGGGGGATTTTCCAGTTTTCGGACAATAAGTCAAGAATGCTTTCACCAACTTGCAAGAAATTGTGGTGAATTGTTTATATCTATTAACATGAGCTCCCTTTCGATTATTATAAATTTTAGATTTTACGTTTCCGAGTTGCAGGGTTTTATTCATAAAAAAGGGGGGATTTTCCAGTTTTCTGACAAAAACTCAAAAATGCTTTCAGCAATTCTTATGAAACTTTGGTGAATTGTTTGTATGTATTGATGTAAGCTCCCTTTAGAATTTTATAAATTTTACATTTTACATTTCTGAGTTATGGGGTTTTATTCATTAAAAAAAGGGGTGATTTTCCAGTTTTCAGACAATAACTCAAAAATGCTGTCACCAATTCTCATGAAACTTTGGTGAATTGTTTATATCTATTGATGTAAGCTCCCTTTTTATTTTCATAAATTTCTAATATGACATTGAGAATTAATTGAACTTTATTTGTTTATAGTCTGACAACAGATTTACTAAGTATTGCACAACAGCAAGAAATCTTTTATAACCAATTTCAAGTTGTTTGACTACATTTATTCAGAAACCTATAATATGTCAAATATTTAATTACAATCCAAATTACATTTATTCAGAAACCTATAATATGTCAAATATTTAATTACAATCCAAATTCAGACCTGAATCAAGCTTGAATATTGTGTCCATTTTTGCCCCAACTGTTCAGGGTTGGACCTCTGCGGGCGTATCTAGCTGCGCTCAGCGAAGCAGTTTATTGATGAAGTTGAAGTCCAATCAACTTGAAACTCAGTACACAGGTTCCCTATGATATGATCTTTCTAATTTTAATGCCAAATTAGAGTTTTGACCCCAATTTCACGGTCCACTGAACATAGAAAATGATAGTGCGAGTGGGGCATCCATGTACTATGGCCACATTCTTGTTTGTCAAGAGGCAGGAAACAAGAGAATATTATTAGTTTGCCTAAATACTAAAATTTGCCTTCTTTGGTATGGCAAACATCAACTTTTATTGCAGACTTTAAATATTTTTGTGTTTTTATGCCCCCGCTGTATCGGAGGGGGGCATTAAGTTTTACCCTTGTCCGTCTGTAAGTCCCGAATTTGGTTTCCGTTCTCTAACTTTTAGTTTGCCTTAATCAAATGTTATGAAACTTATACACAATGCTTATTACTACAAAACTCAGATCAAGTAAGAATTTGGGTAGCGTCACTTTTACCGTTCTTGAGTTATGTCCCTTTATAATGTTATATGCAAGCGGGGACATCATCTGTGTCCATGCATGAACACATTTCCCATTTATTTTACATACATATGATAAAAGTTGTTTGTTATTCAATTTCAAGGTTTTAATGAGGTAAGATCAGTGGTAATAATTTGTCTAAAACTATGTTGTTCTCTAATATAAAAATAAGGAGATGTGAAATGATTACCAACAAGACAACTAGCTATAAAGTTCAAACGTTGAATATCTTACTTTGCATGTGAAAGAACCCTTGCTAAAACTTTCTGAGGTTAGCAATTGCATTATAACTTATGCCATATATTTGTTTCCAGGACGACGGCAAAGTGGTCACAGTGCTCCAGGAAAACGATCAAAGGTATGTTGATTAATTTTTTCACCGATGATACATTGTAGTTTCATTTGAAGAGCAGAGTCAGGGATAAAATTGGAACCGACAGCTCATTGATTTTAACCAAAGAAGTGTTTATTAAATACAATTAAGAAAAGATGTGTGAAGTATTTTTTTATGTCGTTGAGGATGCAGCTGATTTAAATTTGTTTTGTAATTATACCCCCTCTAGGAAATGGTGCTATATTTTTATGTTTATACCCATTGGTCTTAATAATTCCTTCACGCTTTTTTCAGTGGACCATTATCTTCGTGAAATGCACATGTCATATTCTATATTTACAATTGTTTGTTGATGAAAGGTAAATTAGCAAGGTCAGATCAGTTTAAAAGTTTGAAAAGTTAACACCAGGAGTTCAAATTTGCTTTAAATAATGAAAGGTCCAGGATTATTTAAAATTTTAAGTGAAGGGTCCTCCATAAGAAATCAATGGTCGTGTATCAAGTTTCAGTGTAAAGAATGGTAGGTCCTTGATTTTTGTAATTTAAAAATGAGAAGTCCTCTCCTTGAAAACACAGGTCCTGAACCTCGGACCCACACTAATTTGAACCCTCAACAATGGGTAAACAAAGATTTGTGCAAATGTTAACATAAATTGGTCTTCATAAGATGGATTCAATTAAAGATTTTTTCTGATTTCATACAAGTAAACAGGGTGTCAAAGATTTGCTGCTATTCATTAAGGTTGTAACTAATGTTACCTTTGTTTACGTAACGCCTTTGTACACGCATGTTGCCTTGTGCGCAACTCATCATTACATCAATACAATTTGTATGAACCACACGTCTTATTAATCAAAGCGAAGTGCTAGCCACAACCTTCAAGATACAGGGAGGGAGTCTAACTGTAAATTGTCAGGTTGCTCTGTATCTCTTGTTCAGTTTTAGCACCTGCTGCAAAATGTCATCTTCAGGGTTATTTAAAAAAAAAAAAAAAAAATCGTTTTAAAATGGTAAGAATCACACTTTAGCTTTCCAAAGGTTATACAGTATCAGTGAGGTCCAGTATTTAAGTCTGTTTAAACCCAAATGAGAGACGAAAAACACTCTCTGGCAGTTCTACCCTGTTGACATTTGTATATAAAAAGGGGCCTAGGCAGGCCGAGTGGTCTAAGTAGTCAAACTACTGTTTCACTAGCCTGTCAACACTGAAGTTGTGAGTTTGAATCCAGCACGTGGCAGGTGCGTTCAACTCTAATCCTAATTAACTAGGATTGTTAACTAGGATTGTCAGTTTTTCTCCGTGCCCTCTGGCATCCTTCACCCATAAAAACTGACTGCCACGAAAATAGCACAATAGTGCTAAAAGGGGCATTAAACACAAATCAATCAAGTCAGATCACTAATATAAAGATCTATTTTTCCCAATCTTAAGTCATATGTGGGAATGATAAGTTTCCCTTCAGACTAAAAAAGTCTACAGGTAAAATTGAGAATGGAAATGGGGAATGTGTCAAAGAGACAACAACCCGATAGTAGAGCAGACAACAGCCGAAGGCCACCAATGGGTCTTCAATGCAGCAAGAAACTCCCGCACCCGGAGGTGTCCTTCAGCTGGCCCCTAAACAAATATGTATACTAGGTACATGTTGTGTAGTTTTGCAAACGTAATTCCAATGACCCTCCATATTTTTGCAGGAGATGCACATGTTATCATATTCTCTTTTTATGATTGTTTGTAGAGGTAAGGTAAAGTAGTGAGGTCAGACCCATTCTTTTTATACACCTGTTTACGGGACGTATTATGGTATAACGTTGTCTGTCCGTCCGTTGTCAACATGTCGGACAATAACTCAAAATGCTTTAACCAATTTTCATGAAACTTTAGTGAATATGTATCTGTTTCCGAGTTATTTGGTTTTATTTATAAGAAAAGGGGGATTTTCCAGTTTTTGGACAATAACTCAAAGATCTCCCTTTTCTTTTTTTAAATTTCTGATATGACTTTGAGGAGTTATGGAACTTTATTCGTTGAAAAAGCGACAGGCGTATCATGTGCTCATGTTGCAGCTCTTTATTTCAATATATTGAAATGAAAACACCCTTGATCTATAAAAAAATTGTGTCCACTTTTTAAGATCGATTCAAATAGAGATCTGTTCAGTTTCATACAATTGTAAACAGAAAGTGAGTCTAACTGTCAAATGTCAGGTTGCTCTGTATCTCTGTGCATTTTAGCACCTGCAGCAAAATGTCATCTTCAGGGTTATTTTTGATGTATTTTTATTTATTTTTTCTTATTTTAAAATGATTAGATTAACAGTTTTGCTTTCCAAAGGTTATTCATTGACAGTGTTGTTCCATATTTTAGTCTAAATAAATTCTCAGTTTAGCAATGTTTACGATAGTTGTTGCTCCTGTGGTGAGATGAATTATCATTGAATTGGTCTCTTTCTTTAAATTTACTGTAAAAATAAAGTTAAAATCATTCAAAACATTTAATTACTGGTAAGGATGATCGTTCCTCTGATTCAAAATAACTAACTTTTGAAAAGACTTGTTATGAATTGATAGTATATTAATAACGGGCAAACTTTCATAGGCACTACATGGATAAAACTAGAGGATTCCAAATATCTGACAAAAAGTCAAAAACAAGAGTAACAAACATACTCAAGTTAATTACCGCCTGGCATAGATAGTCTCGACTAGATTTGCATTTTGGGAATTTTAGGTTTTCAGTACTTTTGTCTTTTCAACCATTTATGATTTATTTGGGCTTCCAATTGGGTCAAGATGCACAATTTATTTCAGGTAGGTGGTAACGGTAGCCTTTTCCTCAATTTCTCTGCCCATATCGTAAACATGGATATGTCTGATGGCTCATTTCGAAGCTGAGACATTTCACATATGTGGTTAAATTTTCTGGGTATAAAGTGAGATTCATTTTTCCACTATTTAGATCACACCCGAAAGGCCTTTGGTGATGCAGCTTCTTGAGGTAGAAAATCCCTTTTTTCGCACAATAAGTTCTTTGAAAATTTAGTTCTTTGCATACATTTAATAACTCCATAGTGTTATACCTTTATTCTATGGTCCTCAGCTCTCTAAATCAGCACAAATGGTTAAACTCAGTCTCTTGTTAAAAATAGAAACATGTCCAATATCACTACACAGAGATTTTTTGTTTACGCACTACTTTTGAGTTCCTCAATTTGAGGCGCATTAGGGATATTGACCCAACTGTTCAGATTTAAGCACTAATTGTGTGTCTTATGTAGACACAAGGGGTAGTACATAGGATATGTGATAATTTTTTGCATACCGTTTTGAATTGGTAGTATTGTCTTTTACCATGCTAAGCAGTTTATATATGCTGAAAAAATATGTTTATATGTTCGAATTTTTTTTTTATTTTGCTCTGAATCTCTCACATATGGTTACAACTTGTAGGAGCAAAAAAAGAGAATAATGTTGTGAAGTCGCCTAGAAAGGACTAAATGCTGCATAAAAAGTATCCCTCAATATATGTTGATTTAAAAATTGCATTAGCTGGATATAAAGACCTTATTTATGGAGATTGTATAATTCAATTTTAATTAAATTGCTTTTTAAATATTGCTAATTAAAAAATATTTTAAAAGTTTCAATTTTTAAAATAAATGTCCCTAATCAGTCAAATAAGGTCGGAAATTGTTATTTTTTTTTTACCATCTTTTGTGCTTTGAACAGAACCTTTATCTAGATATAAGAAGATGTGGTATCAGTGCCAATGAGACAACTCTCCATCCAGGTCAAAATTTATAAAAGTAAACCATTATAGGTCAAAGTACGGTCTTCAACACAGAGACTTGACTCACACCGAAACACAAGCTATAAACGGCCCCAAAAATTACTAGTGTAAAACCATTCAAACGGGAAAACCAACAACTCTACCAACAGATCAGAGAGTTTACAAATTATTGATCAGTGTTAATGAAAATTTGTCTGACAAAAAAGACTGTTTTGTTATTTTATTTTTTCGTTGAGAACTTTCAGGGAATGTAAAGTATTAAAATATTGAAAATTTGTCTGAAAAAAGACTTCTTTTATTTTTTTCATGTTTTTGATAACTTTCAGGGAACGTTGAGGATAAAAGTATATTTTAAAGTAAAGTCAATATGATTATTTAAAGAAGAAAACAGAGTTGAATGCATCATTATGATAGATAACAAATAATTATTTTTTTTTGGAAAAAGCAAATACAAAATAAGGTATTATTGCCTGGATATGTTTGACCTTACATTGAGGTTAAATCTATTTCAATGTTTGTGTGTATTTAGATTTTTATACTTAAAAAACAAGATTGACCAATCAGAGGACAGGCACCTGTTCCATGGTTCAGAGGCTATCGATTCTAAGGTAACAGATGGTCAGATGTAGTTACCTAGTTATTTACTTTATCTAAAACATCTATGGGACCTAGGGTGAGGATTGGTCATGGTTGACTGGACAGAAGAGGTCCCTTAGGCAAGGATGATTAAAATAAATACCTAATTCAAAAAGATTTGTAAATTGATATCAGGTTTAAAAGTTGGGAAAATTGTCTGGAAATTATTTTCAATAGGAGATAATTCTCCACTTTATATATAAAAATGCAAATCTTTTGAAACTAAGGAAGATTTTTTAGAAATCCCTAAAAAAAATATTATAATTTGAAAATTAATACCCCCCTTTTGTGAACCTCCCATAGTTCAGTTTACAGTTCGTCTCTCCATGTAATTATTTAAATAGATTTATAATAAAGACAATTGACCATGTCCCTGTCTTCTTTATGATAGGATAAAATGATAAATGAAAATAAATTTTAAATAAAAACAGAAAACACTAAACCAAATCCTTTGTTCAGTTTTATGTGGTTTTTAAAAAGGAAGGTCCTTTGTGCTGAAATTATACCACCAGAAATTTGAAGATAAATGTATTCTTGGAATGGTTTTGAGCTGTTGAAGATGAAAAAGTGGCTTTTGTGTTGAAATGTATGCCATCAGAAATTTGAAGATAATCTGTATTGTATTCTTGGAAGTTGGAATGCTTTTGAGCTGTTGAACATGAATTTTGAAAATTCTGACTGATATCTGAAGAAATTTGTTATTTTCCTATGTTTTTGTTGGTGTTGTGGTTAAGAAACTTAAAAAAAACCAAAGTTATCCATGGAAAATAGAAATTGAAATGAAGATTTTCAAAAGATGGATGAAAAAAAAGAGGACCATAACTTGTAGAATTGTGCTGTTGGAAATTTATGGAAGGCCAAGAAAGTATCTTATCTGTTCTCTTGCATTGGATCTGTGAAGAAGAAGAAACTTTGCAAAAAAAAAAAGAAAAATTAATTTGTTTTAAAAACAATAAATAAGACAATGACGCAGAAGGAGTTAGCCTAGTTGTTTTCAAAACCTCAAAGATCTGAAAATCGTCTGACTTTTTTTTTATGTGATCAAAGAAAATCAAAGCCAATTTGTCCGTGTTTTCTGGAATTAGATTGATAGTCTATTTATTGTGGTTTTTCAACAACGTCATATAAAAATTGTAGATTTGAAGCTCAAACAACTATCTAGTCATGATGGCTCTGGACGAATGGGCTTTCCTTGATTTTCTTGCACCACAGGTAAATCTTAATGTTGTTATTACAATGGGCTCCAAAAGAGGTCATGTGACTTATTGTCCTGCATTTACAGACTTCATTTGGCCATCTTATGGCAAGAATCAAGCATACCCAGTAAATCCTCTGGCATTCGTGATACATTTCATAATATTTCTTTTGCAAAAAAAGGGGGGAGGAGGGGCATGATTTTTTTTAAATCAAAGTTGTTTTATTTAAAAAGTTGAAAACTGGTAAGAAAAACAAAAACACCATTGGTTAATAAAAATAATGATTCTTTTCTCAATGAAAGTGAAATAGAATTGTGCTCCCGAAGAAAGAAAAAACTCCCTAGCCTTCAATAAAAAAAAAAAAAAAGAATCAATATTAGTTCTCTGCTGGACAAACAGAAAATTGTACTTTCGTAGGAGGATGAGAGTTTTTGTTTATTTCATGATCTTATCTCTCTCTCCTTTCAAACTTTCATAGTTTTGTAAATTTTGCAGTTGTCATGTGTTTATTTTAAAATATACTTAAAGGAAAATTATGACACCATAAACTGTGAATAGAAGTCCATTAACTTAGTTCATTACAATAAACGAAAGCTATTATTGTTTTAGCTACAGCTGGGGGAAATCTGTTGAAGAGTTTTGACGAAAAATATGCTTTTGTTTTTTGCAGAACTGTTTTTTTAATGTAGGATATAAAAATCGTGTTAACTTGAACTTTTGAAAAGAACGATAAATTTAAGAATTGAGATGGGAAATGTGGTACACAGATGACGGCTTATGCTTGCGCGAAGATGCACGAGAGGAAATGCATGCAATGAAATGCATGTTTAGATTTGAAAGTTAATAAGTTTGGTATAGTCTAAAATTAGCTACCATTGAGAAAACCGAAGGTGTTAACTAGCAAAGTGAAATATTGCAGAATTAAATTAAAAATTATTTAGTAAGGATCTGGTTTCCTTTTTAAATGAACATAGTACAGAGAACCAGTGTGTGTTATATAGCATTATAACAAAACTATTAAAAGACTGAAAAAGATTGATTTATTTCGGTCAATAAAGTAGAATTTATTAAAAATTGTTCTGACACCGGACATTCAACAAACAATGATCAGGCATTCAATCTAAAATTCATGAATTAAGTCAAATTTTCTGACTTATTGTTTTACTCATCAATGAATTTCAATATGTCTGGTCTTGCTTTGCAGTTAATCGGGGCAGATCTAGGATTTTTTGAAAAGGTGGAGGGGGGGCTCATTCCATGACCGATTATATAGCGCCCACAAAAGGGAGGTGAAAAGTTTTGTGGATGATTTTATGCTAAAAAAATCATATAAATCGTGAAATACAGATATAATTATTTTTTTGGGCAATCAAAAAGGGGGGAATAGGCCTTCGATTCCCCCTGTATATATGCCACTGGTTAAGATACTTACTTGTTATTTATTTCCCTCGTCACCTTTTTTTTGGAAACGCTTCTAGAAATATAGCTTTTTATGCTTTGGGCTTGGTATTATATAGGGATGGAAATTACAGGGGCCTGATAAAAAATGGCATCTTAAATTAAAATTTGAGCTGGACTACCAATTTTTTTCCTCATTTTTGCTTGATTATGCTTCATTTGGCCATAAAAAATATTGGCTGGGCTCCCACTTCAAAATTTTATCTTTCCCTGCAATAGACTATTTCATGCACCCTTGGGTTAAGAATGATACAGATTGTTTGGTAAGAAGAAAATATTGTGTTTTATCCTTAGGCTTATGATAGTTCACCTAGAAAATATTTCCTTGTTCTTGTAATTTGAAGTGCCATATTTAGACTTCTAAGACTCATCAAAATAAATTTTTTGTTATCTATTTTTAGATTTTGTAATATTTCAAATAGATATATTTTGTGCAATTTTTTGAAATTCTTAGATTCATCAAAATAAATGTTTTTTTGTCTATTTTAAGATTTCATAATTTTTCAAATAGAGATATTCTATGTCTAAGGATCACCAAGATATATATTTTTTTTTTTATCTTTTATTAGATATAGCTATATAATTACAGTGGTTCCCAAGGCTTTGAGAAATATATAGGACATTTGGTCCAGTAAAACATTCTTCTTAACTGGATCAGACTCTTTTTTACAGGACATATACACCTATGATTTGGACAAAATTGTCATTTGGTCCAGTAATACATATCACTTAACTGGACCAACCAATTTTTACTGTGTCTTTGCCTAATGTCCTCTGACCTTTGGAATGACTAATATATATTCTGTGCCATATTTTGAATTATAATATTCATCAAAATAAATGTTTTGTATACTTATGAATTTTTAGCCTGTAGATCAGGTTTACTAAGACATCAAATAACCATATTCAATTGCTATCTACTAGTAAATGTGTAAGGTTGGTTTATGTATTGGAAGCATGTGCAGAGAATGTGTTTTTTATTGCTCCATCTGTTATGTGATATAATGTAGCTGACAGTACTGATCTGTTATCTACATTTTATTATCAACATCTGTGTAATACACCTGTTTGTGTATTGGGCAATCGGTGTGTAGCAGTGTAAGGGAGACAACTCTAGTTTGTTTTGAAGAAAGTGATTTCTGGAAATTGTTTAATGAAGGAAAGCTTTGATGAAAATGGAGATGTTGACCTCATTAATCTGTAAATTTTGTATTGTATAATTTTTGGAAAAAGAAAGAAGACAACTTTATTGAAATTATGTAATTAAAACAGGTAAAGAATCAAAGATTGTAAATAAAATCCAAAATAATGTGAACTTGATTTCTTCAAACACAAAAAGGGAGAGCAAAAAAATCTGGTGTTTCAGATTTTTTTTTGTCATTAAAAAATTGTTACAATGTTCAGTGACTGGAAAATGTATGTGAAAATCTTTAGTGTTTTAAAAATGTTCTATCAAATTATATTCTTTTTATGTGAACTAGTTCTTTACCAAGAATCTAGAATGAAATGATTTTTGAAATATGATTGACACAGAAAACCACAGAAAACTGGACCACAAAAAAAAAAGAGCTGTCTTGTTAAAAACATTTATGATGATGTTTCTAATCTGTCACAATATTGTCATTGGACATTAAATTTTACGATTACATTTAATTCACCTGTTTGTTCATCATAAACGAGGTATTGTCTTGTCATACCTGCATGAGGTAAGCAATTATTGCTACCAGGGTTAATTAGATGTTTCGTCATTTTTATGCAGGTCGGGGTTGTACGATGTTTTGCGGTCTCTTTGAACATGCTTTAACATGGTTTTTATTATATATAATTTAGGTCATTAATTCTGAAGGAAATCTGTAATAATTACCGCACAGAAAGGGTCATTAGGGGTCAAGGGCATTAATTTTGTAATCAACTCTCGTTTATCTTTATAAGGACATAAGCTAGACATCAGAAGAATAATATTTACAAGTACAAGAAAATCGCACTTACAGAATTATTGTCCCAGAATTAGAATGTTTGGACTATTTTTTTTTTAATCTCCTGTCAGTTGATGTGTTTGTTTCTCTGCTTATTAAAATGCAGAAATGGGCGAAATGAATTTTCATGAAAATGAACTCAAATTATGAATATCTGTTAAAAGGGAGATAATTCATTTGTGGAAAGATATTAAGAATTCAGGGTACATTTTGTATTTTCACATTGGGTAAAAAACAGTTTAGACTACACCCTTTGCTGTGACTTCATGACTGATGGTACTAAAAAAAAAAAAAGTACATTGGCTAAAATTAAGAAAATTTCCAAAATGAGGTCTCTCGGCTCTCCATTTTTAAACTGAAAAGTTTTTTTGGGGTGATTTTTGAAGTTCGTCACCTACATGTACATTGTATATTTTACCTTTTAAGCAAATATTAGATGTTTAGAACTATTCAATTTTAAACTGAAATATCAGTGGAAATTGTACATTTGTAGGGATTCAGTTTTGTCAATTTTGTCATATTAAAATACATGTTTTTTTAATCCTTCATTTTATTTTTCAAATGATTTTTTTTTTTTTCTTCTTTTTTTCTTACAATTTTTTTTTTTACACTCCCTTGCTCCTTAATGAAACCATACCATCAGTACCCATTAAAATAAAAACTTTGAAATAAACAATAAAACTGCCCTGGTGTGTTCCTGCTGTGTAAAAGTATTTATCAGTGTGTGATTGGTAACATCTGGAAATCATAATTACTGTATGTAAATTCTTAATGCAGGTCATATTTCACATGCATTGGAATAGTCCATTTGATGTTAAGGGGTGGGTAATAATTGTTTGACTTAAAAAAAAAAAAAAACTTTAGAAAATAAAAACATGAATTTACAAAAAATATAAAAATAACATGAATTTAAAAAATAACAATACTTTTTTTCATTCTTTTTATATTTTTTTTAATTGCATTTGACATTTTAAGTAAGATTTATTTGAATATTTAAAAAATATATATATATATATATAAAAAATACAAAGAGAAAATTGCTAAATTAGGTTAATTTGAAAAATATTGAAATCATGTTAATAATCTTTCCATTGAAAAAGAAAGGTTTCCACAAGATGTCATACAGATTTAAAATCTCATAAGGAAAAATAAAGTGATTTTTTTAAAAAAATTTCTATCTAGAAATTAAAAGCACAAACACACCCCTGCTGACATTAACAAATAGAATAATCCACTTCCTCTGCCCTGCCAGAAAAGTTTTGTTAATAGCCCTGAGTGTTACTGCCATGTGGTAGCAATCAGAATTTTTGGACAGGCGCCCAGTTCTCAGGTTTAAGGAATTATAGCAGAGAGAGAGAAAAAAAAACTTGTGATCGAAATCTGGTTTTCATTGTGTGTTGGATTATTAAACATTTGGTTCCAATGTTTTACTACCCTCGACCACTCAGACCCTCACAGGTGCGTTGTCGTGTGCATGTTTTTCAGATGCATGTTTCGTGTGTTTTTTTGCTGCATGTGTTTTGTTTTGGGGATGTGTATCGGAACGACATGGATCTCTCCGCCATCTGGTTGTTGTCATGATAAGGCTGATGTTTAAACACAGGTGTGGTGACTTGGCAGCCATTTTGTTTCTGAATTAAAAACAGATAATTTGGCTGTTGTATTGTAAAGCGATTAGAGTAAGCTGGTAAATTTCAAAAACTGAACACAATCCGACAAAGATGTTTGTTGATTATTTTGTAAATTTCAATATAGATATATATTTAAAATGGCGGAAAAAATTAAATAACAATATTGTATCACAGTCAACATCCAACAGTTTTGTACAAAAAATGGCTGTAATGGTTAAAACTGATCAGATTCACACTGCCACCCCACAACCCCACCCCCATAAAATCCATCATCATTCTTAAGCTGTTTTATTTAAATTAATTATAAATATGTATGAATCATAATTATCAGGTTGAGTTCAAGGATAAAGAGTGATTTTGTGATTCACCAATATAAACAATTTTTGTCTGTTTAGGTGGAACTCAATTTTATGCGGATCTTTAAAGCTTATAAAGAAAAGCTTTGACTAGAATCCATGAATATTTAGACATGATTATGCTTTTTTTTTTTTATCACATTCATCATTTCAGAATCTAATGCAATCTTGGTAATATGTTTAATAATCCAGCCATATTTTCATGTGCCTGTCCCATGTCAAATCATAACATTGTTTTTTTTTGTTATTTGGAGAAATTATTATTTAATGTTGGCATTACTTTGTTGGTTTCTGTTAAATTGATTCACAAATTTTATAGACCTGCATGATTTACAGCTTGATTTATTGCTGTCATAATTGGAGACCGTATGCTGCCCTCCAGTTGTATTTTGATTATTTTTATCATTGGGTTGCTGTCTCATTGACATTTGCCTCACATTTCTGTTAATTCAAACCAAAACTTCATGTTCATGGCTTACAAAATCCTACATATTGGATAATATTCATCCAATGGCTTAAAGTCCATTTACATTTTGGTGCATGAATACTGAAATTAATCACAATCCTTTAGAGGTGGAACAGAAGAATGTAGGACAGAAATTCACAGGACAAAAAGTCACGATTCAGTTTTGAGATTATTTTTCTTTGAATATGAAAAAACTTATTTTTATATTTTCTTGAACTATTATATATCAGGCAATTTTGTAAACACAATTTAGAAAAAGAAATCAATAATGATCAAATTATTGTTCAGAAAACATCTTGTCAATGTTGCTTGGTACTTATTACTTAAATGGCTTCATGGACAGTCATGGTGCCTAGAAATATATCCTCTGCATGGTTAAAATTTTATAAATCTTCATTTATCAAGGCTTAGTAACCATTTCCTAAACTGTGATATGAATATATGTAATAAAAATAAATGATTTGAAGAACTTTCTCTTATTTATTCGAACAATTGTCAACAAATCATTTGTGACTTTTGTCCTGTGACTTTTTGTCCTATCAAATTTGTGACTTTCTGTCCGTTTACCAAACAGAAGGTCCTGAACCTAATCCTGTAAAGAGTTGAATAACTCTGCATCATATTTTTTGCAGCCTTTAACACTTTGAGCAATTGTTATGAAAGAATTTATGAAAATTAATCCCTATTAAATCAAATTTCGATACAAAACCAAGAAATTATAAACCCATAAAAAATTTATGTCTCAACAGTATGAAATAATCACTTCTAAACCCTTTTCTTACTGTTAAGCAGTTTTATGTAATAAAGTAGTTCAGATGAAGGGTTTTCAGAGTTCTCAAAATCTTTTTTCACCTGGTGGTCCTTGAAGAAAATCTGCAGGTCCTCACTATCATTTCTATTGCAAATTACCAAAATTGTGTTGGTCCTTCCCAAAAATGTGGTGGTCAAATCCCTAGGACCGCCACATTTCGAGAACTCTGGGTTTGTGTATAGACAATGTTACATGGACTGCCCTTGATTCTTTTGATCAAATATATAAGAAAGGGTAAACTATTTTTCTTTGGATCTCAACCCCATTGATATTTGAATACATGTTTTACATAGGCATGATAGATATATACATGTATGATTTATTTATGTTTTTTTTTCATTTGTTTGTTTGTAAGCCATTGGACAATATAAGTGTTTAACACTTTTCACAGAAGTAGAAAGTTTTGTATTTATTACTATTTATTTATAGTATAATAACATAAAACTGTTTTTTGTGCACATGATATGATTAAACTTGAATGGGAAGAGATTAAATTTACAGAAAAGTATAACATTAAAAAGTTAATGAGCATTTTTTGAAAAATTTATGTAACATTTGGATTAATATCAAAAGGCTTAAGAATAAAATTTGTGAAAAAATGAACCATTTACATAAAATAAGTTTTAAAGTACAAATATTTTAAGATGCCTTATCAAAATATTAATCAAAACAGAAAAAATAATAAGTTTGAATATAAACAATTTATAAAGTTAAGTGTTAAAACATTAAGACATTTATAGAATTTATAAATTTATTTAAAAAAAAAAACACAGTTTGCAGGTGCCTTTATTAAAAAAAACAACAGTTGCAACTTCAGGTTAAGAGGTAAAAACATGTACAAGTTTTCAAAGTGAAAAAAGATTAAAATTAGTAAGTTGGGGTGTTTGACATCCTACATTACAACTTAACGCTCCAAATCGGATGGAAAGTTAAAAGGATTTTGGAGGAAAATTCCAACATTTCAACATATACAGTGGAAATTTTACTTATATATTCAAGTATTTTGAAATTTTACCTATATACTTATTTTCATAAACTAAACATACAAGTATTTTAAATCAAATAAAAGATAAAAGTTTTTTTAGGGAAATTTCACCATTTACATAAACAACTGATAAGGGTTTGTTTACAATCCTGTACAAGGGCAAATAAACAACTCATTCTGTGAAATTACTGATAATTAAGATATCTGAGGGATAATTTACATAGCTATCTACACAGGGGGTCAATTCTTATCATATACACTCCAATGACCTCAATCTCAGCCCTTTGATCTCCCCAGGATGACCAGTGGTCACTCATAAACCACTTGACCCTCCTACTGGGGAGATTAACACATCAATGTCCAATAAGAATGTTGTGAGGTTCAGTGTGGGGAATTGTTATGGTTGATTTTGTTGAAGGTGTGAATTGTTCTGTTCTTATGCTTTGTAGATGTCACTTTCTGTTTTTTTGTAATCCATAAATTAAGCAATGAATATAAATTTCAAAAAAAAATTTAATACCCAATTTAAGGATTATTATGAAAACAAAAATGGATAAAGATATGGGTGTACATGAGAAGGGGCGGAGAATTTTGTTATGCAAAAGTGATTTATTTAAGGGGAGTGAGGAAGGAAGCTAGTTTATCTGGGGGAAGGGAAAAATGATTAAAATTATTAAGGAGATGAAAGATAATAAAAACTGTCAAAGAAATGATTCATGAATGATAGTAAAAAATGCTCAGAGGATGAAAGTTTGTAAAAACTATTAGGGAGATGAAAGAATGTTAAAAAAAATCTGTTTTGAAGATGAAGGTTTGAATAAGGAAATTAAAAGATAGTAAAAAACTGCATGGAAGATGAAAGCTAAGTTTAGTTGCCACTAATAAAGTTAACTTGGTCAATGTTTTCTTTGGCCAGGTAAACTTGGTCCAAGTCATAGGTTGTCACTATCAAAAACTTGGTCAAAGAAAAAAACTGCTCTGTGATCGGATAATGACCGTCTAAGTCCATCCAAGTCTGTCAAAGTTTTCTTTGGTGGTTGTCACTATAAAAATCCATAAAAATAATATGACCAAGAACACTTGTACAAGAAAACTTTGAAAGCGACAACGGGCCTTTCATACAAAATGTTGGGGAAATGAAAGTTTCTAAAACATTTTGGAAGATGGAATTTTGAATAAAATATTAAGGAAATAAAAGATAGCATAAAAACCTGCTTTGAAAATGAAATACAAAGCGCAGGGGAGATGAAAGTTATTACAAACTGTTTGAAGATGAATGGTTATAAAAAAAAACTTTTAGATGAAAGTTCAAACCTTTTTGGAAGATGACAATTTGAAGAATAAACTATTGGGGAAATAAAAGAAAGTAAAAAAAAAATTCATGGAAGATGAAAGTAATTACAATCTGCTTGAAAGATGAAAGTTGGTACATAATGCTGGGGAGATGAAAGTTGGTACAAACAAAATGCTGGGGAGATGAAAGTTGGTACAAACAAAATGCTGGGGAGATGAAAGTTGGTACAAACAAAATGCTGGGGAGATGAAAGTTGGTACAAATTGCAGGGAAAATGAAAGATCATGGTATAAATTGCTGGGACGATGAAAGTTGAAAATGCTGGAAAGGTGAAAACAGTTGGTACAAAATGCTAGGGAGATGAAAGTTCATACAAAATGCTAGGGAGATAACGTTGATACAAAATGCTGGGGAGATGAAAGTTGATACAAAATGTTGAGTAGATTAAAGTTGATACAAAATGCTGGGAAGAAGAAAATTGTTAAACTCTAAAGGAGATGAAAGATAGCAAAAAATTAAAAAAAAAACAAAATAATAAATTACGAAGCATTGGGATTGGAAAACTATGAAAAAGAAATGTTGAAATTTACAGAAAATGTGTCTCTGTGATTTGTTTGTCAATAATTGTTAGTTGTACACATCTGAATATTCATGGAATTCTGTGAGAAAGGAAGTTTTGTAATTCTAAAGATTTTATAATTATCTCTCTCTGAAACCTTCCACATGTGCAGGTAATCAGGAGAATGTTTTATAAATCTGGGTTTTATTTTAACTTGCAAACCACCAGCATTCAAAATGCTGTTAAAATTTGCCAGTCCTAATTACACACAGATGTTTACACTGAATGTAGAACATTGCTATTTCCACAAACATTCAGCTGACTAGGAAGTGCTTGGATTTTTTTGGGCTTTTGAAATTAAGCAGAAGTATATTCTGGGAAAATTTAAATGTGATTTGAAATTAAAAAAAAATAATTCACTTTCTTTGCCTGTGGATTTATCATAGAACATGTTTGAAGGTTGATTTTACGATTTATTAAATTCAGGGAAGTTTCATTTTTGGAAATCGTCATTCTTTGAGAAACTACATTGTATTTATAGTTGGAATTATTTTAAAAGACAACTGAGAGAAAAACAAATTGACTGCTGCAGTTGTCAGTCAAACTTGTTCCTAAAAAAGTTCTGAAGAAGAAAAATAAAGCATATTTTTCCAAACTTGGATTTAACAAAAAATTCAAAGTGGCGTCACATCGAGATATATATCGCAGGATGTTCTATTCTTATCCTGTTTATCCTCCGATCGGGATGTATCTTCCGACAAAAATATCGGGAGTAAGTATAATATACTTGTTCTTATACCACTGGTACATGTATTTGTACTTGTACACTTTAATTCACCACCTTGAAGTCAGAGTGGTAAAGGTTTCAACAGGGATACAGTTAATGTCCTTTTTTCTTACAAAATGAAGTAGGGGCAATAAGGGTCTTATTTGGTCCAAACTTTAGCGCGAATTCAAAATATGTGATCTAAAAGTCTTTCAATACTATGGTAAAAGGTTTCTGGTGTTAAGAAAATAAAAACAAATTTACATAAATTTTACAAATTACCATTTCAACAAACCTTTGTGAAAGTTGTATATTTTGTTAAATAGCCTTGATTTTCTATTGAAGTATATTTTAGATTGGAAAAATATTTGCTCTAAGAAGAAACAACTTCATATTTGGTTAGATGACGGTAATAGCTATAAAAAAAGCTTCTCTAAAATTATTTTGTATTTTCGTGGCTGCGCACTATATTTTTTCAAAAGAATGTATGGGTGGAAAAAGAGCTTTTTCTTTATTTTCATAAAAAGGCGGTGCATACAATCAGGTAATTGTGACGTCATTACCTCAAAAAAAAGTGTGTTATTTGTTTATATTCTATGATCTTATACATATCCATGCATTATATGCAAATTTGAAATGGGTCTTTTATAGTTCTATTTTTTTGGGGGGACCAACAGGCCTTCATGTAGTAGGTATGAATTCTTCTATTTGTATCTACATAATAAACCACAAAATAATTGACGAATTCTTTTCATACATGGTTTTTTTTAAGCTATAAATTTCTGCATAAAACAGGATTTCAAACTTGAAAAAAAAGTAATAACATGAAAATTTTCTATTTACTGTACAATTCAAAAATTATTGTTTGCATTTATTAATGCGATTGTTCAAACAACTTCAAACTGAAAGTAGAGTAATTATTACTATTTCAGGAAATTCTGTATTATTGTGATTGTTCAATAAACTTCAAACTGAAAGTTAAGTAATTATTACTATTTCAGGAAATTCTGTATATGAATTATGCTATCAAAATCAACAATGCAAGTTTTAATTTTTTGCAACATCAATCTAGTCCAATTTCCACAATAATATTAATAATTATTGAATTTCTGAATTTACATAATATTATGATTTATATAAATCATACCTTGAATCTATCCCCTGTCTACAAATGTTACATTAATTTCATAAACTACTTTATAATAAGAATTTCCTACAAAGAATATTAAATATAAACTTAGTATTAAAAAAAATGGAAATAAATAGATGGAAATTCAATTTTTATGTAAAATGTGATTAAAAAATATAGTGTACATGATACCCTAAATTTATAATTTTTTGTAATGTTATTTTTTTCTAATTTGAAATAATATTTAAAAATTAGTTCAAATTTGAAATCTCATAAATTAATGTCACTTTTTTTCTCCGTTATCAACAATGTCAACAACAAATACATGGAAAATTTACAATATTTTTTTCACAAAATTTGAGGTTGAATTCTAGTGAGCAGGGGAGAATTGTTAAGGGTGGTCAGGTGAAAATAACTAAATCCACCTTCTTTGTAAATGCATGAAATATTTACCACTGGACATTAACCAAGCAACAATAAACCAATCTAAATCTACCATTGCTGTGATATATTAAAGTAATAGCAGAAAAAACAAATTTACAGGATTAAGTATTAAAAACCTTTATCGGAGAAAAACAAAATTATGTTGAAATAAATAAAAGATAAAATAATGCTTTGAAATAGGAGTGTGGAAAATTTCATTATGATTTATGTGAATAAACATTACAAAAATAAAAACTGAATTAATTTTGCCCAAATTTTATCAAATGTATTATGCATTCGAAAAGCTTGTAATATATTACACCTGTGAAAATTGGAAAATTATGGGATGTTTTTATCACAAACGCCATAAATTACGAAATTTAGATGAAAAATTGTGAAATTAAACAGTTATAAGACATCTGCTAGTTATTAAACCAAATTGAAAAATGAAATGATGGAAAATAAAAATTTTTGTCAGTCTGTGTTTTGATACGATATGGAATATATTGTAAAATATTGTATTATCATATTTATCCCAGCTAGGATTTACGATAAAAACACTGTTAAAATGATACAGCACCTGTGTTTATCTGTAGCAATAGATACTGTTCATAGACAGGTGTATTTTGCAGTACTGACATGATGTGAAACACACGTACAGGTGTAAAAAACCACAGAAGGGATAAATTATCCAATTCAGAATTCTCACGACAGGTGTGAAGGAACACGAAACATACCAACATGTACTACGAACGTCTTTAGCATTGTTATTTAATATTGTTTACATATTGCTGCCACTTTAATGTAATGACTTTATTTTTCGGAAATATTTTTTATTTTATTTATTTATTTGTCTGTATAAAGTTTTGGTTGAAAGAATAAGATTTATTTGTATTTAGTATATTGTAATTCCAAAGCAGGGATTTGGTCAGATAAACTACTCATTTTGGGGAGAAAATTTTGTACAAGATGGGCTTGGCTAGAAAATCTAAGGAATCTACTTGGCATTTATTATATTGAGGTAATGATTCTGAATAGTGTCTTGATAAAGTTGAATTTTGTCATAATTAATTATAAAAACAAATTCATTTCATGATAAGATGTTGTCACAATTAGCCTTATTGAAATGAATTAGTTGTTGACATATATTGCTTCAACTGTTTCTTAAAGATAACTGATGATTTATAAACATTTCAGTATATATATTACAATCAAGTTAGAAGTTTTGTGAAAAGAGGGTTAGGGCCTTGACTCATAGTAATGTCTTTGTAAATGGTTAGAGAATTCCTACATTTGTATTCCCAAAGGGGATTTTTTGGTTGATGAAAAAATTGTTATTGTTCTAAACCTTCCTATTTTATCATTTTAAGGCAAAGAGTGGATTTGAATATTTAGTTACAAAGTTGAGCTTATGTTGCTTTTTAATCAGTTGTCCATTGTGCAAAACTTTTTTCTGTTCCGATTTTTATCAAATTTGAATATTTTGTGTAAAAATGAGCTAAATACCTTATGAGCATTTTTTTCATAAATTGTTTGCGTTAAAACTTCTAATACATCACAGGCATTCATTATTGGCATAGTTCAGACATATGCATTAATCTACAAATAACATATTTATTGTTTAATGATGTGCAGTATAATTCCACATTGCATAGAAAATTTGAAGAATGCACAAGCCGATTTTTAGTTCTTCTTACTGAAGCATTAGTCTTAGTCTATTGTGCAATCATTTTTGCCTAAATTTTGTTTTTAACACTTAGAAAAACACCATGATGACATATTTTGCGGGAAATAAGTAATAATTGTAACGGTGCCTAGTGTGTGTGATTTCCTGTTACCTTTGATATTTTGCACCTTCAGCGTACATATTTAACTCGGATGAATTGTCAAGAGTTGTGTAGAAAATTTGGAAGAATGTACATACATTTTTCGTTTATCTGATTTTGAGTTCTTCTTTAATTGCAGTCTTGCTTAAGTGCAATCCTTTATGCCTTAACTTTGTTGTTAAGTTTGATTATAGCACCATGAAGAAATATTTTGTGGGAAACAAGTAATTGTTGTAATAGTGTCTGTTATTTCCTGTTCGCTGTTGACATTTTTGCACCTTCAGCGATCTTTACATATTTTACTCCAATGCATTGTCAGATTTAATTTAGTTGAGGCACTTGGCTCCAGCATAGTCTTAACCTCTTTATGATTTACTATGATTCATAGTTTTTTTCTCATATACAAATATCTCTGTATGAATTATAAAGTTATATTTTATGGTTTTTTTTAATTTCAGGTTTATCCGCCAGCCCCCAGTCCAGAAGACTACCAAGATTCCCCCAACAGATACACTTCCCCAAAACCCCTATATGGGGATGGGGGGTATTATATGGGTAAGTAGTGAAAAAAAGCAAAATAACAAAAATACTGAACTCCAAGGAAAATTCAAATCGAAAAGTCCCTTATCAAATGGCAAAATCAAAAGCTCAAACACATTAAACTAATGGAAAACAACTGTCATGTTCCTGACTTGGTACAGGCATTTTCTAATGTAAAAAATGGTGGATTAAACCTGGTTTTATAGCTAGCTAAACCTCTCACTTTTACGACAGTCACATAAAATTCCATTATATGGACAACAATGTGTGAACAAAACAAACAGACATAATAGGTAAAAAATGTCAAAAAAAGGGGTACAGCAGTCAACATTGTGTTATAATCTTAATCACTATATAAACAAACAAATGTGTCAACAAAGAAAAACACTCATACTAGAAAATAATTCTGTTATAACTGTGTGCTTAGATATAAGCAAATAAATGGATTGAATAGGACAACAGAGTTCTAGTAATCTTATTTTCTATGGTGGTCTGTGAAGAAAATCTGCTGGTCCTCACTATTGTTTCTATTGCAAAATACCAAAATTGTTTAGGTCCTTTTAAAAATTTTGGTGATCAAGACATTCGTACCTCCACGTTTCATGAACTCTAGGACTATTTATGAAGAAATCATGATATTTTTGGCCAGATAGATAAGGAATTTTGAAATATTTATTTTTGTTCATCATTGCCCTGCAATTTCTACTGTACTTTCTGTAAAGACCTTTTTAAAACCCTTTTTTTTTTATCTCGCTATATTCCGTTAAAGTATAAGGGAGCAATGAATTATGCTACCTAAAGCGCTTATAAACCCAAAACTTGTCTGCCATTGTTGAGTGCTATGAAGCAAAGTGGATTTTTTTCTTTCCATAGTTAAAATGTTGTTTTTATTGTAGATCCATCGACTCCTCACAGTCAACCGGATCCTTGGTCATCGAATAATGTTCCTCCCACATCAACATATCCTTCATCCATGTTGCCTGGCAACAGTCATCAGTACAACTCAAACATGCATCATGAAATGGTAAGTCTGAAGACATAGGTACAGTCATATTTAAGTTTGAAGCCATAGGTAGTCATATTTAAGTCTGAAGCCATAGGAAGTCATATTTAAGTCAGAAGACATAGGTACAGTCATATTTAAGTGGGAAGCACTAGATACAGTCAAATTTAAGTCTGAATCCACGTGACAGTCATATTTAAGACTGAAGCTGTAGGTTCAGTCATATTTATATCAACAGTCGTACTCAAACATGCATCATGAAATGTTAAGTCATCAGTCGTAGGTACAGTCATACTTATAACAAGGTGTGATTCATTGAGGATCTACTTTCCCCATGAATCATTGTGAATCACTTTGAATCACTGAAATACAAGGGTGTTGTTGGTACATATAATATCAATTGAATTTCAGAAAAAAATCCTCCATAATAATGTTGTTCACTCTTGGAACTCAATGGTTTATTAGCCATTAGTATTAATGATTTTAATACCTGAAAACTATGGGTAGAATTTTGTTTCACAAGAAAATTAACTTTAAAAACAGATATTTTCATGGATCTTTTTATGATTGCGCACATTGTGATTGAAATGGTTTTTACACCAAACAAAAACCTCTGTATTTTAATTTTGATAGCAGCAATTCCGAAAATCTTGATAAATAATCTTGAACTTATCCATTGTTCACCAATCACAACAATAGATGCACACAGAAATTTCTTAATTGACAGTAGTTAAAACTTGTATAAGTTAGTTTGTAAAAGGTATTAAAATTGCTAGCTAAACTAGCTTTGTAAATAGTTTTGAAATTGCTAGCTTAACTTGTTGCTGGCTTCAAACTGTGTTATAAATTCATCTGGATTCCTCATGATCAAGTTGAATGAGCCTATTTGGTATATTAATAAGCCTGTATCATTAACGAGGAAAAAATGGATGTATATTTAACAAAGAGTCGCATATGTTTTATTTATCGTCAGATGAAAAGCATATTGTTAAGTAAAGATCATTCAAGAGTTTGATACATAAGACAGGTTGTTTGTGATCACTACTGCAGGGAAAGAAACCTGCGAAAAGAGAGTTTACCCAAATGTCGCGGTTGGGGGGTTTAGATAATTGAGCTAACAGCCTCTTGATGATTTTAAGGGCAATAGATAATTGATAGATCAGCCCGATTATCTTATTCAGTGATTTAGATAGATTTGTTTATCATGCTTTTGTTACAGTGTATGGGGATAGTTTATAACCAGTTCAGATAGTATTGGATAAATCAGGATCTTTATATATTTTCTTACAATATTAGACAAATCCTTAACTTCATATATTTTCATACAATATTAGATAAATCCTGATCTTTATATATTTTCTTACAATAATAGACAAATCCTGAACTTCATATATTTTCATAAAATATTAGATAAATCCTGATCTTCATATATTTTCAAACAATATTAGATAAATCCTGATCTTTATATATTTTCAGACATTATTGGATAGACATGTGTTTTTAAATTAACACATGACATGGGCAAAGTCTTTTTTTCATGCAGCCAAAAGTTACCAATTTAAAACATGTACCAGTGGGCTAGCATGTCTAAAGAAAACACAAAATTGTCTCAAAACCTCAATCTTAACATTGTTTGTCAAATTCTGAGTCGAACAGAATTATTTTATCGCTGTTGAAATATAATTGCGTGTAAGAAAAGCTTGGTTAAATCATCAGTTCCATGGTGTTCTGTTTATTCCAATTCTAAGCTAGACAAATCAAATTTGGGGCCTTCAATGTTTTTTGGGGTGGATTAATCTTCATCTGGGACACCTGGACCCAAAGCCAGAGGTTTATGAGTACATCAATAAAAAAAATTACATAAATTAGAAATTTAAACTTCTTACTTTTAAAAAATCTTTTTATTTGATTTCATTGAATTTTTCAGATTCATAAAGTCAGTTTTATAAATGATTTGTGAATTAGAACATTTGTAATCATAGTGAATGATTTAGCCAGTTTAGAAAACAATTTGTGAAGTAGAACAATTATAAACTGTTTATTTGTGTGTTACTTTAAAATCTGAAATAATCCTCTAATTGGATTAACAGACGAGTAATCAGTTCACTTAACCACCATGTAAACAGACAAATCTTTGTATATTTTGGATAAGTTAATGAGGGAATGAGCGTTCAGGGTGAGAGCAATACTGTGACCTCTTTCTTATGGAGGTGAGATTGGTATATGGGTTGCCATGACTACCTGTAGAAAGATGGAAAACAGATGTTTATTTCATTCATAAAAATGGCACTGTCAGTGACTGCAATCTACAAGATTGAGAATGTTACGTCACTTGTCAAAAATGTTTTTTTACATGTCAAAATTTTCTCATGGATGGACTTCCTGGTGAAAACGAAAATGTTAATGTTTGATTCAAAAAAAAATTTTGGCAGAAAGTGCAGTTGAATTTTTCTTTTATCTGGAACAGTTATGAATCAAGATTTAGTATTCATATGAGAGCATAAAATGGAAATAAAAGTAGCAAAATTACCAAAAAAAAATAAAATTCTTTCCTTGTCTAAATCTGTGGAAGTTTTAAGAAACTGTTCACGACTACTGGTAGTTAAAATGAATAAAAAAGAAGACAAAAAAATTCCTCTACTCAAATTAGAAATTTCTCTAAATCTCTCATTGAAGAAATGATAAAAGGAGATGAAAAATGTTCTTTTCTTTCATTGAAAATGAAGGTGTTGACAGGCAAGTGATACAGTAGTTCGACTACTTAGACCATTCGGCCACCGAAGCCCCCTTCATACATAAAACTACTCAGTACAAAGATGTACAAAAATTTGTGCTCGAAACACCAAATCTAGTATGTTTATTGGTTGATTTCTGTGTCTAGTACGATTATCGTACTCTTAAAGTTTTATGACTGTCAGCCCTGATATTGCCCATGTGTGTGTTAAGGTGGCATTAAATCACTTTCAATCAATCATTACACCCTAATTCCTGAAAGGACAAAAAATTAAGAGATAAACAACAAACATTGACAAATTATTTTATTGACATTTAATTCAACATTTTTCATTCAAAAAAAAATTCACTGACATAATAGATGTTATAAATATTAGATGTGTTTGTTTCCATGGGAACACATAAAAAACACAAAAAGAGGAAGTTTATTGGCGGACATCCATTTTAGAGAGAATATGAAACCATGACATTTTAAATATTTATATCAGAATTTGACACAGCCCCTTACGTCATTGATCAAACAACTAGCAAGAAAAAGAGGTGTTACTATTCTTGTACAAAATAATTAATAGAGTGAATTGGCTCTCTAGAATAAATAAACTTTGTGCAGTAAAATTAAAAGTGTTGCCAGGTTTTTGGGTAGGAAAATGTGTGATGTAATTATTTTTGATTTTCACGCTATTAATGAAGGGCCACTTACATTTTTCAACTGTTTTTCAAGTGTCACTTGTGACAGTGTGTGTGAAATACTTTGTTTTGAAAATGGAAAGTAAGAAAAAAGTTGTTTTATACACATGTTTATAATTCAGTATTTTCCCTAGAAGGTTTATGTATGGTGGTGCCCCAATGGATTTATTTGGGCCCCATTCTTTAAATTTTGGAATACTCATACTCTATATAAGCTTTCATTCTTTAAAACTCATGACCACAATCCTTAAAAGTCGATCTCTTATCCTTCACAACAAATTTCTAAGGAAAACATTGAGATGGCACGAGATTTTTTTGAATGATAATTTTCAGATTTTGAAATATTTTGCAGTAAAAACAAAAAAAATATTGTAATGAGAAAATTTCAAGTCGATGAATTGGTACCCAAAGAATGAAAATGAATCCAAAGTAATCCTTCTTTAATTTTGACAATTCTAGCAACTCTAATTTCCTGATCTAAGGAAAATTTAAACGCCCCAGAAATATTAATCATGAATATAAGGCTGCCACATCAAAAAAAAAAAACCAACATCAATGATACCTTTAATTCTGGCCACCAGACACCATATAAAAATAAGGAGATGTAGTATGATTTCCAATGTCACAACTATCCACCAAAGTTCAATTGAAGTTCAAAACACTTTTCTTCAAAATATTCATCAGTGATGCTCACATCAAAAAACTTAAAAGGCCAAAATTCCAGCAAAATTCTGTAACATGGCGATTTTACAGGTAAAATTTCTTCACAATATCAAAGAAGCCTGCCATACAAATGATATTTCATGGCAAACAACCCTAACAAAACTATTCTTTATTCTCCCTCTTGTAAGTATTGGATACACCCATGTGGACATTAGCCTGATTTAGAGTATCAAATTTACAAGGCAAAATGATTGCTTTCAATTAGTTAGAAAGGGGTTTTGCACAGTCTGCATGGTTAGCCACTAGTCTGATGCCCCAGACTAGTAAAATTTTATTTGAATTAGTAAGTATTTGCAAAACTTTGTTTATACACATAAGGAAAATGTTGGAATATTGGTCTTCGGACTAGTAGTTGTAAAAGATCTTGGTGCAGACTGCTTGCAGCAATTTAACCTTATGTCATGGGAAAACATGATCAATCTAAAAATAAATGATAAATGCAGGATATCAGAACCGTAAAGTGTTGGTCCGAAGGTTTGACAAAGGACCAACACAATTTTGATATTTTGCAATAGAAATTATAGTTAGAACCAGAAAATTTTCTTAACAGACCATCGGGAAAAAAAGATTTATACAACTCAGGGATATCCACTAACAGTGTATTGCATTATTGTGTAAAAACCTTTGTATTGATATATGTCTTTTGTATTTATTTCAGCAGGGCTACCCTGCCATGTCACCGTCACAACACGACAACATGATAAACTCCGGTCTTCCTCCAATGTCTACCTTCCGAGGTGGTCAGCCAACAACATCTGCGTATTCCAGTACATCTCCCACAGTTAATGGTACGGAAATGATACGACCCCCAGCCAGTTCACAGACAGGTGACGCCTTAGGAAAAGCATTAGCCTCGGTATGGAATTATTAGTTGAAAATTATATTAAAAATTGCATTTCACATAAGGGTTAAAGTGAAGGTAAAAAAAAAATTGAAATCTAATCGATTTGTTATGAAAATGCTTGAAATATTTTCCCCTGGATAATATAGGCAAATCATCAATCATTTACATCAAGCTCTAAACGACTGACAGTTAAATGAGACTATGATGGGGGTCGAGGTTCAAGTTTTTTTCAGTGCCTCCCACCCACATGTATTATCTTCATTAGTAAAATAACAAAAGAAGATGTATATTGTTCATTGATCTGATGGAATGTGAGAAGCTTATTCATGTAGCAGAAAATTGTTAGAAAAATGTGAATTTTGCAATGATAATTATGAACTATCACTGAATTCATTTATTTGCTACACATATAAAACAGGAATATTAGAGAGAAGATGGACACTTGAAAATATTGCAATCTTGTATAAAGACACAAAATAATTAGATAGACCTGCTATTTGTCATTCACCTGTTTAGACATTATTAGATAATTCATGAGCTTTATGTATTTGCATACAATATTATATAAATCCTAAACTACATATATTTTCATACAATATCAGATAAATCCTAAACTACATATATTTTCATACAATATCAGATAAATCCTAAACTACATATATTTTCATACAATATTAAATAGTTTATGAACTACATATATTTTCATACAATATTAGATAAATCCTGAACTACACATATTTTCATACAATATTAGATAAATCCTAAACTACATATATTTTCATACAATATTAGATATATCCTGATATTTATTTATTTTCAGACATTATTGGATTAATCCTGATCTTTATATATTTTTCGGACACATTTGAAAAATCCTGATCTTTATATATTTTCAGATATATTCACCAACAGATCATACAAGCAGTAATTATGGTTCAAACCCTTCAACGCCAGTATCATCTCCATCCCCATTAGCTGGTGAGTATGCCTTAAGTTCTCCCTCATCTGAGCTTAAAATATTTCTTCATTAAGATGGTACCAAACACTAATTTTCATTAAATTTTGACAAAATATTAACTTTGACCCTTTGACAAAAATATAAAAAATTTTAAAAACTTGATCCACACACTTTATAGGCAACATTTCTTTGGATATATAGCAGTTTGACAAACACTTATTTTGATCATTGAGAAGCTTAATATTTCCTTAACAATAGAACGTGCTTAAAATGTTCAGCTGATTTTTACCGAGTTATCTCCCTGTAGTGTTGTGTACCACCTAAGGTAGTAGATCTGAATAGACATTAGAAACGTGTTTGTAATAGTAAATTTCTTCAATGCTTATTAGGCATTCATGTGACACACCAACCTTGTGTAGCTTGTCAATGTATGTATTTTGTTTAGTAAGATATGTTTCTATGACATTACATACCTATAAATGTTTAAATATTAATTTCACTGACTTTTTCATTTTTTTTTTTTTTTTTCATTAAATTTTGTATATGTTTCCGCCTATTTTGTTCTGACAATGATATTTATACTTTGTTGAAAAAACGCAAAAACAAATTCATGAAAATATCCCTGAATTGAAGGTTTTTGATCATATGGATTTGAAGACTGGGTTCATTGTTGTATTGTCTTTATAGGTTCATCAGGCCAGTGGCAGAGACCAGCACAACAGAGTTCTACCTCACCCCATTTTGTTGAAGGAGGAGGAGGAGGCACACTCCATTCTTTAGTAAGTTTACTTTGAGGACAGGGTCATATAGTTTGTAAGGGGCACTAACTCTTGTTTTCTTCACATTCTTTTTATGTTGTTTTTTTTTCAAAAGATGGAATTGAAATATTTGAAAAAAACGAAAACAGATATGAAATATATATACTGTTAAGTTATGTTATGGGTGATATTTGTGGTGGATTGATATGGTTTTCTTTTAGAAAGTACTTAAGATTGAGAAGATGGTGTATTCATTTGTTAAATTTGAAGAAGAAAAAAATCCCCAGTGTCAGCATCAGAGAAATGAGAAATTTAATAGTCATGAATGAAGCTAAAAACTATAGCATTTACAAATTTTAACCAACATTAGTTCTTGGAGAGATTGTCAAATAATATTTTTAAAATAATACTATTTGACTTCAAAGTCCTTGATTTTTTCCTTAAAAAATATGTGTATGAATTCTACATTTACTAAATGATGGTGTGTGGTTTACCCTGGACAAACTGCTTTTCTCCATCAATTATACTGGCGGAATTAACATTGTACCTAGTTATATGAAGAATCAAAATATATTCTGTGGATTCATGAAGTTTCAAAGATAGGAATTTTCGTGGATTGATACAAAACTATATATACATGGATACTGTAAACTTCACTTTTTTTCTTGACTTTCCAAGTTGAAAAATAATGTGAATATAAATTGATGATAATATGTTGGAGTTCAATCTTCCCTTATTTAAAAACATCAAGAAAATAAGAAAATCGGGAAAATTAATGGTTGTGAAATTTGCTAGGAAGGGCTAAATGCAAAATAATATTTTTCGCAAAAAAAAGCTGTTTACTGTATTAGATTTTGTGGTTATGCCAAAATCTGCATACAAGCCTATAGAACATTTGTACTTTGTTGAACTTTAAGATTTGTACTTCACCTGTACCAAGGGAATGCATAAAAATATTGGTATCCCACAAATAAATATGAATCGGCAGGTATGCCTTCCATTCATAGTCCATCAATATAAAACAGAAAGACAGTAAGATACACAACCTTATTTTACAGGAATCTTCTGAAAAATGTGACTATCCTGAAAACGTAATTTCTTTTTTAACTGTTTGAATTTTTACTTTGCTGCTTGTATTTTGAATTCAGTTCCAGTTTTAAATTTTCATTTAGTTTCATATCAACTATTGTTTGATACTTCAAAGTTAATGGAAAGAAAACATGTTACTATAGTAATATTTTATTACTGTTGATTCATTATTATTTTTGGAATACCAATTTTGTGTGGATTTTTCGTGGATACAAGTGAACCACATTTTTTTCAATCCACGAAAATTGGTACCCGCGAAATAAATAAATTCACAATATGTTAATTCATTTTGTGTATGCATGTTTATATATATTGTGAATGTCTATTTGGTTCGTTGATGAATATTTTCTCTGTGGTCCGATTAAACTTAGAATATGTGTTTATGTGTGTGTACACTTCCCTGCTTTAAAAAAAAAGAAAACACATACATTGGACAAATGTTGAATTATTATGACACTTAAATGAATAAATGAATGAAGCAACTTTGAAATTAATACACTAACTTTTCCCTCACGCTCCTTGTCTGAAAACAAAAAATAGAAAATTCATACAATTGAATATTGCTGTTCCTCAAATGACGTATCATTTTGCTTTCAAAAATATCTCGTACATTTAAATTGATAGGTAAATGGTTTCTCACTTCTGACTAATCATATAACAAATGTTTTCTATGGCTGTCACACATATATGGTCAAATGAACCAGGTTGAATCTGAAATTGATTTGAAATAAAAACCCACTAAAAAGTGAAAATACTGTGGATTCAGTTATTTTCGTGGATTGAGGAAAAATTTTATTTTCGTGGATATTTGATTTTAATTTTTTCTTGAAATTTTGCTTATAAGCAAATAGAAAATTAATCAAAAACCATGAAATCCACGAAAATCTGTTCCTGCCTGAATTATAATGAATCCACAGTAGATAATCTTGGTGCATGTGTACTAACCCTTTTGTTGGTTTATCCAGCAAAGAGGAATGGAAGAGAGACTGGACGACGCGATTCACGTACTCCGAGATCACGTTGAGCTGGAGGTAAAACTTTCCCAGGGTTCCCTGGTGCTTCCATCTGCTTCAAACAAAATATTGCCAGGTTTTATGGGAATGCGGTTATGTTGTTCAGTTGAAACTGTTCAGGCCTAAAATAAAATTTAGATTGTTTGATGTTACCTGCCTACCCACCTAAAAAGCAGCCGACCCAAAAATTTATGACACAAATTGGTTCAAAAATTTTTTTTAAAAGATTTTTTCCTGCTCCAATGTCGTTTTCTTGTCTCAAACATGTAACTTGTGTTGTTGGTAAAAAAAAAATTAAAATCCCTACCTACCTACTCAACACTACAAGGCATGGGTAGGCAACATCAGACAAAGAATTTTTTAAGGGTGGCCTCATGTATATATATATGGTGATTTTGTGAAAAAAAAAGCTAAAGACAATGTAAACATAGATGAAAGGTAAATATTTTTGAATGGAGGAAATCTGTTCATCATTAGGTGAATTTTAAAAAAAATTGGTTATGCATAAAATGGCACTCTAAAATTGTTTAATTTTAATATCTTTGGGGTCTTATTTGGCACATTAGAATTGAAAATAAAAATATAACATGCATTAAAATTTCTGCAAATGCTGATCACTAAACAATTTCTTAATTTGTGTATACCATCAAGTCTGGTAATTTTGTTCGTTGAGGAAGTTCGTTCAGTTCATTGAAATATCATTAAATGAACGGACTTTCAAGACAGATGGAATAACTTGCAACCGCTGTATGTCTGGAACTTTTTTTTCACAAAATCTATTCAATTTAGTTGTTGTATTCATTCATGTATCTCTGCTTTCTTTCAGCTTCAGACCCCAAAAAATTATTCATATTTTTTTTAATGCATTCTTCGTTGTAAGAAGTAAAAAAATAATTGATGTGTGACTTTTATAAATGGTAACAGGGCCATATGGTGACAGATAGTTGCTAATTTCTAAGTCATTTAGTTTGGTTGAGAGTTGTCTCATTGGCAATCATACCACATCTTATTTTTATATAGGGTTTTATTGTTATCATGAAAAAAAATACAAGAATTTCATTTATCAGCTACAACATGCATTTGTATATACTCATCCTCGAAGCTTTGCATGTTCTGTTAAGCTCTGATTACTTTTTATTTAAAGAGTCATTGATTTTTCTTTTGTTTCAGTTTTTATTTTCTGCCATTTATGGTCTTTTTTCACTCCAGTGTTTGTCTATATATATATATACATATATGGACATTCATATTTTTGCAGATAAACACTTCAGACACACACAATTTATAAGTGTTGTTTTCGTTTTAAAAGAAACTGAAAAACACCCTTTCTTTGTAATATTTTAAACTTTTTAATCTTTGAATATACCCCCAATTCAACAGCACTTCCAAGTGCAGTTAATACATTAACAATGAATCTTTTAAGAAATTATTTCCATAGAAAATCCTATTTGAAAAATTGCAAAAACTAAAATAGAAATCTCAAGTAATGGTCTTTAAAATGGATTCTTTGAATTGGTTGAAAGTCATGGTCACTGAAATGTTTTATTGACAAAGTAGATGTAATGGTGACTTAAAACGTTTTATTTTCTTGTAGCAGAGTCGGATGGAAGAAAGATTAGACGATGCAATACATGTTTTACGACACCACGCTGAGCCGATTCAGATGGTTGGCCAGCAAGGAATGATGCAACCGTCACATTCCAATGGTATTATGGGATACGGTGGCGGAATGGGATCAAATACCATTGATGCCTTGGTAAGAAATAAAATCAAATGTTTCATGAAGCTGCATGAGTTCAGAATCCAAGCCTCACTTTAACTTCATGGAGATGAAAAGGGAGAGGGATTAGTATGCATACCTCCAAACAAATTTATGTGCCTGTCTCAAATCTGGGTCAAACCAATTCCTATCTTTTATGTGTTTTTATACGACCGCAAAAAAATTTTGTGGTCGTATATTGGTATGACGTTGGCGTCGTCGTCGTTGTCGTCCGAATACATATTGGTTTTCGCACTCTAACTTTAGTTTAAGTGAATGGATCTTTTTGAAATTTGACCATAAGGTTAGATACCACAAAAGGAAGGTTGGGATTGATTTTGGGGGTGATGGTACCAACAGTTAAGGAATTAGGGGCCAAAAATGAGCATTTTCTAGTTTCCAGACAATAACTGTGGAACGGTGTATGGATCTCTCTGAAATTATACTACAAGTTTCCATACCACAAAGGGATGGTTAGGATTTGCTTTGGGGGGTTATGGCTCAAACCGTTTAGGAATTAGGGGCAAAAAAGGGGGAAAAACAAGGTTGTCCTGGTTAATGGACAAATACTTTAGTACAAAACATAATTTAAAGCAGTGTAAGGGAGATAAATCAAATACATCATTGAAATTATCTCCCTTACACTGCTTTTAAATTATGTATAAAGTAATGGTTAATGAACAATAAAGATAATCTAAAACAGTGTAAGGGAGGTAATCCAAATACAACGTTTTGGTTACTTCGCTTACGCTGCTTTTAAATTATGTTTAAAGAAATGCATATTTATAAAGGAAGACCAGTAAAAATATCTGCAAATGTTTTCATCTTTTTTTTTTTACAAAAAAATCCATAAGAAAGATTTGACACTATATTTTTATTAATTCTGTTATAAAATAGATTAAGTTAGCACTATGGTAAATTTAAATGGGTAATTATGGTTGCCAACTCAATTGGAAATTTGAATTGAGATTATGACCATATCTTGAGGGAAAGAATTTTTTTTGGGGAAAAAGGGGGGGGGGATAAAAAGAAATTGTGGGGGGCCAATTTTTTCTCATTTCAGATTTCAGAAATTAAAAAGAATTATTCTTCAAAAATAATTTTTTTTTCAAATTTCAAATATTGAAAAATTTCAAGAAGTAATC
Source organism: Mytilus californianus (assembly GCF_021869535.1). Lineage (NCBI taxonomy): Eukaryota > Metazoa > Mollusca > Bivalvia > Mytilida > Mytilidae > Mytilus > Mytilus californianus. Next base: position 9,477,654 of record NW_026262604.1, on the reverse strand, counting down.
TTTAATTGCACAGTATGGCGCATTAGATTTGTAAAATCTTTGATCACATTTAATTATTTGTTATGCCGAATCTAACAGTGTATTTAGATTTTTAATTTTGGGTCCAGTTTTCAAATTGGTCTACATTAATGTCCAAAGGGTCCAAAATTAAACTTTGTTTGATTTTAGCAAAAATTGAATATATGAGGTTCTTTGATATGCTGAATCTAAACATGTATTTAGATTTTTGATTTTTGGCCCAGTTTTCAAGTTGGTCCAAATTGGGGTCCAAAATTAAACTTTGTTTGATTTCAACAAAAATTGAATATATGGGGTTCTTTGATATGCTGAATCTAACCATGTATTTAGATTTTTTATTTGTGGACCCCGTTATCTAATTGGTTCATATTGAGGTCAAAAGGGTCCAAAATTAAACTTTGTTTGATTTCATCTAAAATTGAATTATTGGGGTTCTTTGATATTCCAAATCTAACCGTGTATTTAGGTTTTTAATTTTGGGTCCTGTTTTTTAAATTGGTCTACATTGAGGTCCAAAGGGTCCAAAATTAAACTTAGTTTGATTTTGACAAAAATTGAATTCTTGGGGTTCTTTGATTTGCTGAATCTAAACATGTGTTTAGATTTTTGATTATGGGCCCAGTTTTCAAGTTGGTCCAAGATAGGGTCCAGTATTTAAACTTTGTTTGATTTCAACAAAAATTGAATATATGGGGTTCTTTGATATGCTGAATCTAAACATGTATTTAGATTTTTGATTATGGGCCCAGTTTTCAAGTTGGTCCAAATTGGGGTCCAAAATTAAACTTTGTTTGATTTCAACAAAAATTGAATATATGAGGTTCTTTGATATGCTGAATCTAACCATGTATTTAGATTTTTTATTTGTAGGCCCCGCTATCAAATTGGTTCATATTGAGGTCAAAAGGGTCCAAAATTAAACTTTGTTTGATTTCATCGAAAATTGAATTATTGGGGTTCTTTGATATGCCAAATCTAACCGTATTTTTAATTTGGGTCCCGTTTTTTAAATTGGTCTTCATTGAGGTCCAAAGGGTCCAAAATTAAACTTAGTTTGATTTTAACAAAAATTGAATTCTTGGGGTTCTTTGATATGCTGAATCTAAACATGTGTTTAGATTTTTGATTATGGGCCCAGTTTTCAAGTTGGTCCAAGTTGGGGTCCAAAATTAAACTTTTTTTTATTTCAACAAAAATTGAATATATGGGGTTCTTTGATATGCTGAATCTAACCATGAATTTAGATTTTTTATTTGTGGGCCCCGCTATCAAATTGCTTCATATTGAGGTCAAAAGGGTCCAAAATTAAACTTTGTTTGATTTCATCAAAAATTGAATTATTGGGGTTCTTTGATATTCCAAATCTAACCGTGTATTTAGATTTTTAATTTTAAGTCCCGTTTTTTGAATTGGTCTACATTAAGGTCCAAAGGGTCCAAAATTAAACTTAGTTTGATTTTAGCAAAAATTGAATTCTTGGGGTTCTTTGATATGCTGAATCTAAACGTGTTTAGATTTTTGATTATGGGCCCAGTTTTCAAGTTTGTCCAAGTTGGGGTCCAAAATTAAACTTTGTTTGATTTTAACAAAAATTGAATATATGGGGTTCTTTGATATGCTGAATCTAACCATGTATTTTGATTTTGGACATTGGACCATAATAGGTAAATTAAAAAAATTCAAGTTCTTAGACCACATTCTTTCTGTGTCAGAAACCTATGCTGTGTCAAATATTTAATAACAATCCAAATTCAGAGCTGTTTCAAGCTTGAATGTTGTGTCCATACTTGCCCCAACTGTTCAGGGTTCGACCTCTGCGGTCGTATCAAGCTGCGCCCCAGCGAAGCATTTTATTGTTTGATAAGATTTTAGTCTTCTCTGTTGTCTGGGCTATAGAAATGTGGTCAACTGGAATATCCCCATCCGACAATAAGACCAGTCCTTAGGGGGCATATATTTGGATCTTTGTGATGAAGAAATACACAGCCACATCAGAATAGGTCAGAATAGGGATATTGTATCAGGAGAAATCCATATTCTTTGTGTTTTAAAGTGCTCTTTCATAAAATAATAAGTGACCTATTATGAGGCTAAAATGCTCCACCAACCAATCATATACACAACAAGCAGTCAATCTGTTGAATTTTATATCAACAAGTATTAGGACAATTAAGGGCTTGTCGTACATGTACATGTACCTTGTGGGCTTTTCTTGATTTGAGGTTGGTGACCGCTGAATGTCTCATTTGGTAACTGGTGTTGTTGCATTTTCTATTCATGTTGTTTTCATCCCTAGAAGAATGAGAATTGATGGGTATGCACAAAGGCCGCCACCTGAAATAGATATTAGCAAAAAACGACAAAGCATTCATTTATCATTTTGTAATAAGTTTGATCTGTGTAAGTCATTCAAATAATTTATTATGGAAGTAATAAAATGGTAAAGGAATCAACATAGAGATTTTCACACATGTTTCCGTGGATGGTTAGGACATTAGGATAATTTGTGATGTAATGGCTGCACATTTTCTACAAACTGCAGAAGGACATTGTAATTATTAAGTATTTAGTAACTACTTGCATGTAGCATCTCTGTGAAAATGTGCCGTCTGCTTTTCTTTTTTCAAATAAAACAATCTGGAGAAAGGATTATATTTGAGGCGGCTGCAGAATTGTTCATGCATAACTCAGTGATTTGCAGGCTGAGTAATGGCTTCCACATCTGGTAAAGTGTTTTCTGCCTTCTTGCAGAAGAGGACATATGGTAGAGAAGTTTTCCACCTCCCCAGAGAAGAGCTGTTGTCTTGTCATGATGTAATCCATTTATATAAAGTGTTTTGGCAGATTTCTTAAATTCAGATAACACTAACTTATCGACTTAACCAGATAAAAATTGACGGGGATGTTTTTTGTATTTTAAAAACACAACTATGTAATCGATTTATGAGGAAGGTGTCTGTTTCACTTCATTTTGTAGACTTATTTGTTTTCCAAAATGCATAAAATACTTCTATTAAAGGACATGGGGAAATTAAATCCTCTAATTTGATTTTGATTAAAATATTTTCATTTTCATTTCAGGCAACACAACACAACTCATTATCAGAGAACCGAACCAGTACTTCAGAACAATCTAAACCTGATTGTAAGTTTGTAATTTACCACAATCCCCCCCCCCCCCCCCTTTTCAGATGTGCTTTTGTTCTTGTAAACCATTACACTTCATTGAGTTGAGGTATCAAGATGCCATCCACAATCCTCATCAAACTTGATTGCAAGTTTTATATATTCACCCTAAACCCCTTCTCCCCTTATCAGCTGTAGTGTATTGGTCCTATAACCCATTACACTTAATTGAGTGGAGGTATTGAGATGCCATCTACAATCCTGATGAAGTATCGAGTAGAAGTCAGTACTAAAAGGATGCAAATTATCATTATGTGTACACAATGGTTTCACAGATACAAGGACATGGCCTGGGTTGAGTTAACTGTTGGTTGATTTTCATTTGTTTCCATTTCCTATAGATTCATTTGTTATTTCATGAAATGAGGAAATTTGTAAGTTCTTTAATATTTGATTTCATGATTTTGCCTAAGTCTGCATTCAAACAATTATAACTGTTTTAAAGTTTTTCATATGACCAATCTATGGAATGAACTACTGTAAATTCAGAAATTATTGCGTGCATTTATTATTGCGATTTTTCAAGAATGGACAAAAATGCGAGATTAATTATTGCGATATCATGAAAATCTTCATACAGATATATGTAACAGATATCAGAATGCGAGTTCTTATTATTGCAATAGTCACCGAGTCGCATTTTTCGCATTAATAAAAACCTCGCAATAATTTCTGAATTTACAGTAATTTTAATGCCTTTCTGTACTGGATATGAAAAAAATGAGATGTGGTATGATTGCCAATGAGACAACTATCCACTAAAGACTTATTTGAGGATGTAAGCAAATCTAGGCTATCATGCTACTACAAGAAGATCTAGTCTATTCACAATTGTTAATTAAGTATTTCAAAATGTAATTGTTTATTGCAGTACACAATTTAGAACAAAGTCAAACTCTTCAACAAAAGACGGCTGAGAAAGTTGATAAAAAAGACAGTAAAGGCAAAGAAACAGAGACAGCCGCCAAACCACCTCCAGCTAAACGATCTCGGTAAGTCAAACCACAAACCTGTGACACTTATAACTTCATTTTTTTTTTTGACAAAGTTTGAGTGGGGAAGAAAAGTGGAAATGTGAAAAAGTCTGTATGCGAGAAAATCTATTCTGAATATCATATAAGATGGCGGATGTAAATTGACAGTGCTGGCCTCTCGCTTATATTAAGTAATTCTGTAAAATATAAATGCAATTTATACTCATTCTTCTTTCAAAATGTCACTTAAAAACTTTATGGACAACCTCAGGTAATTTTGTGGACATCTTTTGGATACATTCGGGAATTTAATGTTCTGATCCATAAAAGAGGCAGAAGATTCCGAAGTGAGAATCTAAACTCATAAGTCGTAAGATAGCCCGCCAAAATTATGGCAAAAAGCAAGAATTAACGAAAAGACAAATAACAATCTACAAATACTACCAAAAAAAAAAACAAATTTAAGACCAGGATTACGAAACCCACCATCAGGTTGTGTACAGATATTTGATAGAACTATACTTTTAACAGGTCTTGAAATATGATATATTTGATTTGATAATAAACATTTTACAATTGCAGATGGACAGCTAAAGAGAAAGTCCAGCCTGCAGGACCAGCATCACCAACATCGTAAGTTCAAATCTTTGAATAAGACATTTATGAGGATACAAAAATATCGTCAATGATACCAGGATTATAATTTGTATGCCAGACGTGTGTTTAAACAAATCTTATGATTGTAAGTTATACTGAAAAGCTTTATGAATTTTTTCTTGCAAGAATTTTCCTGAAAAGAGTCTGACTTTAACATCTTACAAGCTGATAAAAAGTCTGCAACATTGTACAAGTTCAGACTGGTTGTAATTCTTCATCTGTAGTGATAGGGTATTGAGATAAGTTCTCTTATAGATATAGCAACTGATTATAGATATCAGGATTAGAATTTTGTATGCCAGACACACATTTCTTTAATAAAAGACTCATCAGTGACTCTTAAATCAAAAGAGTTAAAAAGGCCAAATATAGTACGAGGTTGAAAAGCATATGTTTGTTAAAAATATGCATATAGACCTTATCGCTATTTGGAAATAGCCGCTTGACCCGAGAATCTGCGCCTCTTGAACTATTGACTTCATACAACAATCACTTTTCCATTGTGGCACCAGATAATTTGTATTATGACATCAAAATTCTACGGGAACTTTCTTGATGTCCAGTAATGGCTGACAAATAGCGATAAGGTGTATTAATTGATGTAATGAGAAGAAATTCCTATAATTTGACAGAAGGTTTTGTTTAATGGACAACCCAAACTTGTCACCTGAATTTGAATTTGCTACATTGTATATATGTTAATACTGTGAAACGGAGAAACTTTCTATAATTTGAGACAAGTAATAGAAAAACAAAGGATAAGGGGTATCCATACATGACACAAAATCAGTACATGCACAGCAAAAAATCACACACAAAAAGCAAAGGAACAGCGCTTTTATTGCTGTTCTTCATCTCAATTTTGATTGGACAGTATCTCAAACCAGTGTCCTGGTTTTTGACTATTTGCCTTTAGGATAGTCCATGTTTAAGGTTGTTATAAAAGAAAAAAATTCTATGATTTTACACAAGGTCGTTATTTATTCAACAGTAGCATTGGAGACGACCCAAATGAGTCTCCTGAAACTAAACTAGAAAGAGAGAGATTGAGGAGGCAAGCCAACAATTGTAGAGAAAGGTTTGTGATTTTAAATTTAGAAAAAATTTTGGGATTACTTTTTTTGATTCGGTACCAATTTTTGCTGATTTCGTTGTAAATCAAAACAATGAATTTTAAAAACAAATGAATGCATTGATTTATAATGGTCTGATTCATAAAATAATCTAATAAAACAATGGCTTTTTATGAATTGCAAAAAATGGTATCGACGAATAAAAGTACTCTTAAAGTAGATATTTGGAATTGTTTCTCAGAGTCATCCATGTGTATAATTTGATTGAAAATTTTCACCTGTTAAGGAATTAGAAACAAAAAAATTATGTAGGAATTTAAAAAAATAATTATTTTTAAATGAGAAAAAAATGGCAGACAGAAATTTGACATTCTGTTATTTGACATTTTTATAAGAAGAATTTAATGTATAAAGTAATTTGAATCAATAGATATTTAGGAAATTTTGGTTCAGAAAATTTTCCAAGTTGGACTAATGGATGGTTCAGTTCATGTTCACTGCAATTTTATTGTAAGAAATATGACAAAGTCTGTCTGTTTTCTTAGCAGTAATGACGTGGGTGAGGAGGACGAAACTCCAGAAGCCAAATTGGAACGGGAAAAATTACGGAGACAGGCTAATAATGCTAGAGAAAGGTTAGTTGCAATTATCTCCCCTTGGTGTATATATTGCAATTAACTGATTATCTCCCCTTGATGTGTTTATTGCAATTAACTGAGGTTTGAATTGAGATATGACCATGTATATATAGATTCTTCCATTGCAGAAAAGTGTGGTCAGAAATATTTGACCAACAAAATTTTACAAAGGAACGACACAATCTTTGGTATTTTGAAATAGAAATAAAAGTGAGGATCAGCAGATGATCTTCAAGGAAAAAAAGATTTCAAGACACTGTGTACATATAGATTCATTCTTCCACTGCATCGAGTGTATGTCATATGATATTCTCAACTAGAGACAGTTAAATTTTCCAATTTTGAATATTTGAAATTAAACTGTCAAAAGAGGAAATTCATAGGTGGAAGCTGTTTCTCTAATGATTTTTAGACCAAATGTGGACAAAGTTAATCTTTCGTTTCCAATGATCTGCAAAAAGATGTGTTCTTTTTCTGTGACATCAGGCATGTTGCCTTTTTCCTTGACTCCACAAAAACAAATTCAGATGAAAGCAATAAAATTTTACCAATGAAGAACTGAGATGAATCTAACAACACTGTAAATTCACAAATTATTGCGAATAATGCAACTCCTTGAGTATCGCAATAATAAGAACTTGCATTCTGATATCTTGTACATATATCTTTGTGTACCTTTTCCTAAAATCGCAATAATGAAAATCACATTTTTGTTCATTCTTCAAAAATTGCAATAATAAATGCACACAATAATTTCAGAATTTACAGTATGTGATGTATTGTAACTTTCAAATTATTTATTTTCTTCCAGGAAAGATAATAAACGAGATATATTTAAAATATTGTATTAAACCTTAGTACAAGAAATTCCAAAAAAATTATGAATAATACATTCCTTCAATGATTTATAGCAGAAACATATGTTTTCTTCTTCTGAGAAAAAATGAAAGAAATAAGATTGATTGATATCCCAGACAAAAAGTTGGTGTCCACGAGATTTATTGACATCTTGGATGGCATGGTATTTCCACATCACTAAATGTCATGATGATGGAATAAGAATTATATTTTTGTCTCGTCGTCCTTTGACTCGAGTCGTGGAAGGTGAGACATATCTCTGTGTCAACAGATAATCATTCTTCATGTTATGAATAGCTGAAGCACATGTTAGATGTAAAAAGAAACATTTTTTCTGTGTGATACATTTTTTGGTACAAAATTGAAATGTCCAAATTTATATATTTTTAGGGTACGAGTACGAGATATAAACGAAGCCTTTAAGGAATTAGGAAGCATGGTAACATTACACTCAGGAAGTAGTCAGCCTCTCACGAAACTAATGGTTTTACAACAGGCTGTCAATGTCATTACAACACTAGAACAACAAGTTAGAGGTTAGTTATCCATACCTGATCTTGAGCCCCAGCCTCTGACAACATTACAATGTCATTTCAAAACTAGACCAACAAGTCAGAGGTAAGTTTTCCTCATCTGTCAGGGCCTCTGTGACCCAAGTGGTCTAAGTAGTTAATCAACAGCTTTACTACCCTGCCAACACTGATGTTATGAGTTCGAAACCCAAACATGGCATGTGTGTTAAACTCTAAACTTAATCGACTAGGATAGCCAGTTTTTCTGCTGAAGTTGGTTGTTTCTCTAGGCATTCCAGATTCCTCCACCAATAAAAACTGGTCGCCATGATATAGATATTAAACCGTACTGAAAGTGGCTTTAAATACCAACAATCAATCAATCCATACCTTCTCGAGTCCCAGCCTCTTGACAACATTGCATGACAGCAACATGTCAGTATCAGTTCATCACTAGAACAGCAAGTCGGGTAAATTATCCATACCTGTCCTCCAACCCAAGCCTCTGACAACATCTCATGACAGCAAATTGTCCATATTCCTTAATTGAAAGCAACTATAGGTCACCATAAGGCCTTCATCAATAAGAAAAGTTCTTTGTTGATAGCAAGGTATAAAGGGCATTACATCACTAAACAACAAGTTTGAGCTTTGTCATCTATACTAAATTCCAGTCCCAACTTAAAAAAAAAATCATTTTGATTCAGGTGTAAAAGTTTATATTATAAACCAGTAATTATTCAGATAAAGATTTTTATAACATCTGAACTTAAATCATATCTTATTTTTCTTTCCAGAAAGAAATCTCAACCCCAAGGCAGCCTGTCTTAAGCGACGGGAGGAAGAGAAAGGGGATGAGATACCTGGGGGGCGGGGCATGAGTGCAGATGACATTGCTGCACAGCAAGCAGCTTTGGCAGGTAAGGTACGCAACATGTTGCTACCTCTTTTGGCAGACGACAGTTATGATGATTACGATGATATGGACTGCTAGCAGGTAAATCACATGGTTAGCATGTGAGCAGGTCATGTGACTTAAGTCATGTGACCATTGCGAGAGTTGGCGTAAGACGTTTCAGTGATTGATGAACAGATTGATGAAAAATCAACTTTTTCTATGAAAGACAACAAAATTTTAAATTATGCCTTATTTCATAGGAATCACCAGCTAATATAATATCTGTGAATATTTCTCACCTCTGAACTAGGAAAGAACTTGTAAAATCTTTTTTTCCTTTATCACCCATTAAAAAGTGATATCTTTAAAATAAAACAAAATTAATAGCATTGAGGCTTGAAAAAAATAATAGCATTGAAACATGAAAAATTGATATCATTTGAACTTGAAAAAATTATAGCCACGATACTTGAAAAAATTATAGTTTTGATACTTCAAAAAATTATAGCTTTGATTTAAAAAATAATAGCTTTGATACATGGAAAAAAAAGTTAAATTTGATGGTAGTTATTCTGCATTTTGAAACACTGTAGCTTACAAATGCCCTCGCCTATTTGTTGTTGTTAATTCTCTTTCCAAATTTCTATTTTTTTTTCATCTGTCTACAAATCTCTTGGTTGTATGGTTTCTCTTTATCTGCTGCTAGCATGCCATATCTTCAGTTTAAGTGCACTAATATTCACTGATTCAGTTCTAGGGAATTCTGGGAAATAAATTTCTAGGGATTTGTGGGTAATAAAGTTTTTCACTTCCATGACAGCAAAAAAGTACCTATGCTTCAGTGAAAGTCAAATAGGTTTTAAAGATCTAGTTTTATTTTTTGCCTTTGATTTAATTGAACTCGATATTCTGTGTTGCCCAGAATTCTACGAACTGAATCATTTTGTTAATTTTATCACTAATTTGTTTTAAGGGGGAGGGGTTGAGTATTCAGCAAACTTAAGTTTCAATGTTGATGTTAGATTTTGATTTCTATTTGGAAATGTTGTACTTAACTATTTCCTGACATCAATTGTAGACTTAATAGAGCTAGTACAGGCTATTTGCAAACATAAAATCATAAATTGATGCAAGCAAAAATTAAAAAATGTTGACGGGCATTAACTGAAATTTGTTAAGGCAGTAAGAAAGATAATGTGAGAGTATTTTAAATGAAAAAATACACAAAGATAGCTCACATATAGAGGTTTATATTTGTCAAGGTTAAATTTCGCATTACCTCAGGTCTATACAGTTAAACGATTTAATTGTTGTGTTTTTCTTGTCTCTTGTTTTGATCTTCCTTAAGGATCACATTTGTTTGCGGGTATATTTTGTAATTTTCTATTTAAGCTTTGAAGATGTGGTATGATTGCAAATGCTACAACTATCCACCAGAGACCAAATTATGTGGATGATACCAACTATAGGTCATTATTGTATGGCCTTCAACAATGAGCAAAACCCATTCCGCATAGCAAGTTATAAAAGGCTGCTAAATGACAAATGTAAAACAATTCATATGAAAAAGCCAGCAGCTCTTTTCACAAAAAACTTAAGAGTAAAATTACTCGTAAGTCATACACATTTCAGTATAACTTACAATCAATTTTAATCGTAAGATTTTTTGTGAAAAGAGTCGCTGGTTTATTTACAAAACAATAGACAAAAAGGGAATATCACATACAGCAACCAACAACAACCGCTGAAGTACAGGCTCCTGAATTGTGACAGGCACATACAGAATGTGGCAGGGTTGAACATGTTGTTAGACAGTAGCAAAAATAAACCGATCTGGAAAATTTCCTATTTATTGTAGAGAGAGAGGAAAAATAGCATTGAAAAATACTTTTCTCATCTTAATAGATATATATGACATATTACTTACTTCTAATCAATGGAAAAAATACAATGAAAGCTAATAGGTGAATTTCATAGATGGAGAGCAAAAACATAAATGGAAAAAATAAGGAAAAGTGTAAAAATATTTGCTCAGATTTGCATCCGAAATAGCAATCCTAAAACAAAATTGCAGTTGATACAGGTAAGATGCCTCACAAATAGATATCTCCATGACACAAAGGAGGAGGTATGATATGGCCACTTTTTTTACCCTTGGGATTTTGAAAATCAAAAAGTATTATAAATCTACCAAAACGCACATAAGTCTGGGAAACATCAGTATTTTTATTTTTATAATTATAATTTGTCTTTTACATGTATTAGCATTAGGGCTTCAAACTTCTTGCATTTAGAGCAGAACAGAAAAAAAAAACTTAAGATGGCCTTAGTTTGAGATCTTGTCATTAACATATAGAAATGAGCAACAGCTTTACTGCAAAGATATTTTGTATTTTTCAATTGTGTTTTAAATGTGTTAGAAATTTCATTTTGGGTAGAGCTCATTTTGAACAAAAATTAAGCTTGAAATAGCCATTTTAGGTGAAATATGTAAATTTAGAATGTTTATTTCGTCATGGTACATCACACATGACCTTTCTGTATACAAGTTTCCAGATTAAAGCAACTGGTTCATTTATCAATAAAATTAACATAATTTAGAAAGGCTTGAATAAGTTTACTATTTTTGCTTTTTCAGGGGGCAAATAATGGCTCTTATTAAAACTCCTCCTTTGTTACTATGGAAATCAATAAATTTTGTGTACATTTATTCATTAATTTATTTTTAACAAAATAATAAAGAATTTAATTTTTTGGCTTTACAGCTAGTCCGTCCATAGGAAATCGTGTGGGATCAATGCATGGGAATTATTCTTATATGTCTGGACAAGAAAACAATCCTTTATCGATGTCGGACAAATATGGTGACGTTAAATACGACTGTCGTGAAAGTCCTTCCAAACCTGTCATGGACGGGTCACAGACAATGTCGTCCATGCATCATAACATGTATGGAATGATGCAGGACCAATGTGGCCCAGATATATCATGTCTCGCCCAAGGTATGTCGTCCGACACTCAACATCAACACCAACATGATACAGGGAACTGCTAGCAGAAAATTTAAGACTGCTTTCTCATGGTACCAGTCCATCAAAACAAAACATTTGTGGGTCACATTTTGTTGTCTGTCGTCTGCAGGAAGTTGTAAATGATCTTTTGTTATGCTATGTTGAAGAGGAGTTTCTTGTTTGCATAAGGATTTGTTAGTAATTGAGAATCTCGATTTTGAATTTGCATCTCTAATGATTAGATATTTTCCTTTAATAACTTCACATTTTTAATCAAGATTTATCCTTTATCGAAGAATGATATAACCTAGGGTTCAGAAGCATGTTAAATAATCCCACTGTTATTACCATGCCAAAATAAAAATCATTGCCAAAAAAAATATTCGAATTTGAAATTCAGATTCTCAGATATATTGTAAAAAGAGGATAAAGTTCAAGATGCAGTGATTTTTTTTATAAAGTTCAAGATTTAAATGATGGAGTTAAGGATTACACTGATGCAATAAAATTGTGTTTATATTTTTGTTACTAACTATGGTTGTAATTGTTCATATTTAAAGTGCTTTTGTCCATTATTTAAATTAAGTTTTTGTATTATTATCTTTTAGATTTTTATGGAGTATTTACTTCAGATTGTATGTGTGTATGATAATTTCTTTCTGGGAGAACTACACTGTTTGTGTCATACAATATCTAAAACATTTTATATTAAATTATGATTGAATGAAGATGAAATGATAGAATTAGGAACATGAAAGGTACCAAGTTGAACCTTATTTTAACAATGTTAGAAATAAAAGTTTGATTTTTTACAAATATTTTTTTCTGTACTAACATATCCAGACAGCTGTTTTTGTTTTGGGAATTTTTGCATACAAAAAAAAATTAGTTTATTTGGTTCCAGTCACCAAAGATTACTTTTGATCAAACAAGACTTAAAGATTTATCAGTTCCCTTTGGTCACTTATCATTGGCTCAAGCCAGTTTTTACTGGACTTGCTGATTTTTAAGTTGTGTAAAGTTGTGAACCACAAGTTGTATTGTCTTCACACAGATCTGTTAAATTTAAGTCTGTTTTTAAACCATTTCACTCTTGTTGATCTAATTGAATTATAATGAATTTGTTTACAGTTCTAATGAATATGGATGAAATATGGTGCTCTTAAAGCCAAAAAATTGTCTAGTAAAATTCTTTTTAAAGCTATGTTGTTATGTCAATATAAAATACAGTTAACAACTGTTTTACATTCTGATGATGCTTTGGGTAATTAAGCTCGGGAGAGTAGCATAAAATTTCAACACAGAGAGTAATAATTATTTGTATGTACATCATATTACACACGTACGTTTAGTTTCCGAGGCAGCCATTTATAAAAATGCCTTTCTTTCCATAGATAAAAAAAAAGCTCAAAATAAGAAATCTCTGAATATAGATCTGAATTAAACAGCTGCAAATTTGCTGTCAGAACTAAAATAAATCTCCATGACACAGACATTTTAATTTCAGATTTTCAGAATTTTTTTTGACTTTTTGAAAACATTTTGATTAACCATGAAAATTATTATAAATGATTTTTCTGTATAAATTTTTGTTTTGATAAAAATCGATTTAAAAATGTACAATTTAAAAAAATGCATTAATTTCTGTTTCATATATATATTTATTTTCACAGGGTTAAACTTGCAATAAAAATTGATATGAAATGATATACACACTGAAGTTTTTGTGAAATAGATTTTTTTAGTTCAAATCATTAAGTTTTAATATATTTGATCATATTCATCTAATTTAAATCAGATTTCTGCAGTTAAGACATCATGAAAAGTTGATCATTTAATTCAAACACCAGTCTAAAACATTTTGGTTACTGTTTTCAAGTCATCAAAGGTTAGAGTTCATGACTTGTTATATGCAAATTTTTCATTTATTTTTAATCTCAGTTTTTTTCACAAATAATATTTTTTTTATTTTTTAAATACATATTTTGTTTGAAAAGGGTTATATTTCCTTTATTGATGCTAAATATGTCCAGCCTCTGTTTTAAAAGGTTTATTTTTTGTAAACAATTAATAGAAAACAACTTTTGATGTTGTCATGACTGCAGAAATATAAACAATGTGGTGCAGTTCATCGTCTGCTCAGATATTTTGTACATAGTGCATCAAAACATTGTAATATACCCATCTGTCTGAGTGATACAGGTATGTACAAGTCACAAGTGTGTGTATGTGTAATTTTACAAGTGTGGTCGTTGTGTATATGTGTGAACAAAATCAGTCGGAAATATTGGTTAAATTTGGTCGATAACAATGGAAAATTACTTTCAAATTTTCTTATAGATATTTTTTCAAGTTGAAATTTTATGAACTGTTAGACATAGTTTATTTGAAAAATATCACGGAATAGAAGTTCCTGCATAATATAAGTTCCAAATGGAAACAATATTCTGGAATATTATTTCCATTGGAATAAATATTACAGTAAATGTTCCTAACGGAATAAATGGTATAGAATATTTGTTCCAAAAGGAACAGATATTATGACATTGTTTATAACAAAGTTTCCAGTGGAACTTCTGTTACGCGGAACAAATATAAGTTGACAGTTATACATGTATTTAGCTAGATTTTTTTTCAGATAAGCCGAGGTCTTAAGTATTTTTCTTATATCATACAAAATATTTGTATTTTATGATTTAACAATCAATATGGTCAAGTATTTATAAATATAATATAGATAGATAATGTCATAATAAAACAATTATTTTGTTTACGTAAAGTAGTTATGAGATTTATAAACTAAATAAACAAAACCATAGGAGACCTCGGTCTGTGGCCTTGGTGAATTTATTAAATTTTTATCAATAAATATGATATCAATTTCATCTAAATAAAAAAAAAGATAAGTAACCTTGGTCTGCGGCTTTGGTGAATATGGTAATTTTGATCAATAGATATGGTATCCACTTCATTAAAAGTTTGGATAAAAAGATATCGACTAATTTTTTTTTGTTTTGTTCAAAACAAGTGAATAATTTGTTTGGAATGAGTGATTGTGTTGGCATGCAAGTTTGTATAATTGATAAACAAACTTTTTAACATTTTTTGACCAATTTGATTTTTACCAAACATATCTCTCAGCTGTTTTTTTAGGTAGACCATTTTCATTATTTTTTTCATTCCTGACAGATGTTTTTTTTTTAAGTTGTACCTTAAAAATGTAGGGTAGCCAAAAGACTTTTATAAGATGGTGCTGAGTTGTTCGTTCTTTTTTTTTTTTTTTTTTTTTTTTTCTCTCGATCTGTTGTATGTTTAGAAGTGTTTAGTTGAAAATTCTATAGTCATTTATTGTTCAGGCATTTAAATGAAAGATGGCTGTACATTTTTGGCTACAAACAATTGTTAAGAACTTTTAAAAGTTGAGATTTTCTTAGGAATTTGATATATTAATGAAGTTTTGATGTGAAAAAAATCATTTCACTTTTATTATATAAAAGTTCCATTTAAAAAAAAATGTCTTGTTTTAAGCCACAACCAAAATGAAATTTTTTACAACTAAGAAAATTGTTTTCATATATTAACAAATTGTATACAACTATATTTGGCAATTTTGGATATTGTTTATGTGTTTAAATTTACAAATATATAAATTATATACAACCTCATAACTGGAAAATTTTGAACATGTCAAATATCTGCCATCAAATTAACACAAATTTATTCAATTTTGTGGGAATTTATAAGTACAGATATTTTTCTGATTATCTGTTTCAATTTGAGATTTTCCAGAAATAACTAATTTTGGGTTGGATTATTCTTTATTTGTACTAGAATTGATGCTGATGTTATCAGAAAATTGTCGGTATAGATAAAAAAAAATAGTGAACCGGTATTAAAAATATAAAGTGGGATGAAATTCATTTCTGGAACTGTCATTGTTTTTATATGAATAAGATCTGTTTAATGTTTTGTGTTGAAGATATTAATTCTTTTTTTTTTTACAATTGTGTAAAAATTACATCATGCAATGAATATTTGGAACTATTTAGATGGAAATTTGCACCAAATGAAATTGATTTGTTTCACAATGAAATCAATTTTCTAATGTTTTTGAATATGTTCAGGAATCCTGAAAGTCTAAAAACATGTAAAATTGATTATTATTTTTTTATTTATTGGCTTCAGTAAAACTATGATTTTCATATAATGTTGCAATATTTGAATCTCAAACATATTGTAGGCATGAAATGTTAATTCATCATAGGGACATAAATCATGTATGAGAGGGGAGATGACTCCAATCATTCTTCATCCAAATTTAAAGAGATCGTGCCTATTTTGTAGATTAAACAAGTTAATAATTAAACATTTGTACATTTGATTGTATTTATCATATAATACACTTCCAACATATTTTTTTTCAATAACTGTTACATAGAGAATTTAGCCAAAACTAAAACCAAATGCTATTAAAAAATAGTTTTTTGAAATTACATGTGTATGTTTATAATGTTGAAGTGAAGGCAAGAAGTGGGCAGGGCAACTTCTACCCTAAACTTAAATGTAGGTCAGAAAAAAATAATTTTTAAATGATAAAGTTCAAGATTTAAAATGATGGAGTTCAGGATTACACTGATGTGATATCTGGTTGTGAAGTTTTGAAGCAAAGATTTTCAAGCAATAAAGAGACAATAGTCATAAGCTATAAAATACAAATATGATCTGAATATTTATACATATCGACTGCCAGTCAGAACACTGCCACGCCCCTTGCCCTGCCCACATCTATCTTCTATCTTTGTTTGACTACTTTATGGTATAGTCATTGCTGAAAATGACACTTAATAAAATTTTATTATAGTTTGTGTGTGTTTTTTCTGTTCATATATGCCATTCAACAAAACAAAAGAAAATTACAAACATCAGTTTTGTCTGCCAACATAGTTGAGGTATTAAGAGCTGCCTTTCCATACACTAAAATAAATAGGCAACACCAAGATGTACATAATTCAACTGTTAAATATTTCATGTTTTAAATGTAAATATCCAAGAAAGAACTTTCTGTGTTGACAGACACTGTGCAAATTGGAAGAAGAAATCAAAGGTGTAAATTTCTAATCACCCAAGTGAGAGATCTCTGATGGTTTGAATAAAAGGAGAGGTTGGAATATATGTCAATGAGACTGCAATCCAACAACAAAAATGACCATAAGAAATATGGAAGTCAACGTACAGTCTTCAACAATAGACCAGTGTCTATACAGTATTGAAACAAGAGTGCACAGCTGAAATGTCTCGCCTGCTTTACTAACAATTATTTATTTAATGTTGACAGCCGCCTTAAAAATAAAGGTTTTAATACGAGTATCACATGAAGTTAATATCATTGATCGATAACAATAAGGTCAAGGTTGGATGAACCTGGCAGACAGACATGTACACATTAAAATTATTCCTTGCACTATTATAGTTGACCTTTTGCTCATAGTATCCAAGAAAAAAACCAAACAATGAAAACTAAACATTGACCAATGAACCATGAAAATGAGGTCAAGGTCGGATGATACATTACAGACAGACATGTACACCTTACAATTATTCCTTGCACCAAGTATAGTTGGCCTATTACTTATAGTATGTAAGAAACAGACTTAGCCATGCAAATTAAATATTGACCAATGAACCATGAAAATGAGGTAAAGGTCAGATGAACACTGCCAGACAGACATGTAGACCTTATAATCATTTCATACACTCTAAATTTAGTTGACCTTTTGCTTCTTGTATCCAAGAAACAAACAAAACAATGAAAACTAAACATTGACCAATGAACCATGAAATTGAAGTCGAGGGTCATGGCTGATATGCATAAAACCACTTACCTTGAGATATCCAATCTTAGTACTAATTTAGCATAGGACATGTAGAAAAATCGATCTGTTCAGAACACATCTTTACTTATAAAGTAGGTTTATGCATATCAACCCTGATGATACACTACAGACTGACATGTACACCTAACAATCATTCCAAACACCAAATATAGACCTATTGCTTGTGGTATTTGAAAAACCAACCAAAACACAAAAACTTAACTTTGACCAATGAACCATGAAAATAAATTTATGATTATAACATATGATGTATATTTATTTGGAGAGTGCTGTACATGTAATGACTTGTCAAGGAAAACCAAACAATGAGATATTTTGTAAATTATTTAATCATTAAATGTATTTTGTCAATCTTGCAAACATTAATATAAAAATTAACAGTAATAACAATAAATATAAAATATAAAATCAATTGGCATAATCATACATGTACTTCATATAAAGTTTGGTTTACAAATCAAGCACAATTTGAAATTCAAATCCCTGATTATTAATTTTCAATAACAACCCCTCATTAAATTAACTGTAGTAATATAGTTTCATAATATATACATTTTTCCACACATTTTAGGCATTACAATATTGAATGAAAACAACAAAATTTAAATATGTTGTAGATAAATTACTTCACAGTTACAAAATATCTACTCCTAGATGCTCTTGACTCCAATCCTAATTGACTTGGATTGTTAGTTTTCCTCCCTTAGGTAGGTTGTTCTCTCCAGGCACTCTGGCTTCCTCTAACAATAAAAATTTGCTACCAAAATATAGCCATAGTGCTGAAAGTGGCAATCAATCAATCACACAATATCAGAGATTTAGAATACCCGAGTTTATGGTTATGGATTTTTAGACCAAACAAGAAAAAAGAAAATGAAAGAGCAAAAATAGAACGATTCTCTAATCCTTTCAAAACTGTTAGTTTTATAGTCTGATCAGATATGTGCAGAAAAGTCATTAACATCAGCTGTTTCTAGAGGGTCACACATTGTGCATACATATATGATTAGTAAAATTTTTCATATATTACATTTATTTTTGTGAAGGTAAATAACTTGAACATAGAAAACAACCGATTGATGAATATCAAAGCTATCCTTTATCTGTATTTTTTTAATAAATATTAATCTACTGACCATTTTTGGCTGCCATTAAACCCCAAAACTTGTAGACAAAATATATAAAAATATTAATTAGTTAATACACAACAGGTCATAAACACATCATGAAGAACTACTTAGATGTTTTAGATGCCCCCCTAAATTCGTCTCTGGGCTTAGATAATCTATTCCCTGAGAACAAAATCCTTGGTATTACTAAAACTTTAAAGTTTAGTAACCAGTCAATTTATAATTATGACATATCAATGATAATTCATGTCAACACAGATAAACTAAAGATTTTAAATACCGGTTAAATATAAAGCTACAAGCCATTTTTGGTCGTCTTTAAACCCAAAAGTCATAAACACATCATAAAGAGCTACTTAGATGTTTTTTAAACAAATATAAAGCTACTGGCCATTCGTTGCCACCTTTAAAACCAAAAACTTCCGAACAAAATATGAAAAATAATCTCCAATTAAATAACTGTTTGTCTGCTTCATCACCATAATTGTTTCTAAATATATCTTTGACCTTTTCAATATTAAGGTCAGTCTTCTCAAGCCACGCCTCCAATGTTTTGCTGTAGTTTTGCCCATTCCAAATCCAATGGTCTACCACATAAACATCTTTCTGCAAAAAAAAAAGGTTCACCTTATATGAGGGTCTGGATGGGGAAAAGGGGGGGTCCTTTTCTGTATTCTTTCATATTTTAAGTTATTTTTCTCTATTCTTTATACTTTTTGCCCATTATTCTCTATTATTTATATGTGTTACCCATGAATAAAAGGGGATATGGGGTATACAGAAAATGAGACAGCATCCCAATCATATAAGTTGCTGTTCTTCAAAGTGGATTTCATACAGCACCGTCATAAACAGTACAGGAAGACATAATGTTATAATTACATTAGATGTATGTTTCATTATAATACGTTATTCTGATTAGCTACACTGCAATCTCGCTTTATTCCTTAATCAACTTCATTACACAATAAAATTTATCATTCATGATGACACGAGGTCCCACAATAAAGTGCACAGGTAAATTAAATAAAAACTTGATAAAAATCGTGTTTTCATGATCCTAGCTAAAAAATGTAATTATAAGTATTGAATGCTTCTTTTTGTAACTTCATAGGGTTGTAAAAGCGTTGACCGTGCGCACATTTTTAGAATGAAGTGCGGAACAAAATGTACTTCGGTCAACGCTTTTACACCCCAATGAAGTTACAAAAAGAAGCATTCAATTCTTAAGTGCAACTTGGTTAACTACACTGTGTATCAGCACTTGGTGTCCACTTGATTGGTTGCTTGTCTTATGACAACATGACCTCTATTTTTCTCATTATTGGCAACCTCATTTTGGGTCATGATCTCTAAATTTTACATTTTTGGTAACATTATTTTGGGTCGCTGTCTCATTGACTGCTATAGTTCATGTCCTTTCACTCATACCTCTAAGAACTAAAATTATATAAATGACATTCTTCATACTTTTACCGTCTTCAAATCATTTACAGTTTCTGATTTCTAAATTTCTCATATCATATATCAACAAGATTTATAGATTATCTATGTTTTTGAAATCACAAAGAGAGAAAATTATCACATATAAAGATGAAAATAGCGATTATACATTAAACTATTAATTATCTGTCTACAAAATAATCTCTTCCCAATATTAAATTTTAAAAAATCACATGACAATTGTAAAAACTGATTCCAACTTTTATTTGTTGTCTCCCCTACACTACAATTGAAATTCAAGGTTGACAAAAAGTCTGTATTCTAATTATAATGATGGTATTTGTTGCTGTCAGTTTCTTTAAACATTTAAATTAATTTCTTCATACTTTTTTTTGCTAGGCCTTTATCTGTCATTTTATCTTTCTTCTTTTTGCCATGGATTTGTTCCTCCGTCAATTTATAATTGTTATGAATCCCATTGATCTTTTCATATTTTCCTACCTGGAAATACAGAAACAAATCTGCGGAGGGCATAGTTCCACCGGTAAAAAAGTTTTTAGCCATCCATTCTGTATCTGATCCCGGTTTGGTATCAAACGCATAAGCATGTTGTCTGTGACACAAGACTTGAATAAACAGGTAACCAGATGGTTTCAGCCATGATGATACTCGCTGCATTAGAATTTCATAATTTTTCATATGCTACAATGAGAAAATAATAAAATTCATCTTTCTAATAATTACTGTGGATTCATTATTATTTGTGGGATACATTGGGTGTAGGTAAACAATGAATTCAAACCAATGTCTGCTCAAGCTTGCTAATAATATGTGCAAATACTTTTGGGAAGGACGAAAGGACGGATGGTAAACGGTAACAATTTTTCTCAATCCTCGAAAATTGGTATCCACGACAATAAATGAATCGACAGTATGCCATTCATTTGTGAGGATGATATAGATTGGCCAACGTCATATTCCATATAAGGGATAACAGGAATTAACAAAACTATTGGACAGTACAACAAACCACACTAACATAAACTCCTCCTCTTGAGGGGGTTAAATCCAGTTTACCTGTCTATAACATTTTGACCTGATTCCATTTGAGAATATGTGTCTTCTCCAAAAATATTCTAAATAAATAGTGAATTTTTAACCAGAAAAGATTTTTTTTTGTGAAAATTTTAATGCATTCTGAAGTGTGCACAAAGCATAAAACGTCTGGAGTATACAATTAATGCTTATGACATTACTGTTTAGTTACCAAAAACAAAAACAGCATTTCCAAAAATTAAGGAAAATCATCTGTATTGTAGAAATTAAAAGCAGCAAGAACACTTTGAAATATTTAATCAGCAATGATATTGGTTTTAATGCTGACAAACAATTACTGTGAATTTATTATTATTCGTTGGATTCCAATTTTCGTGGATTTCAGGTGTAAACGTGAACCACAAATTTCATTATTCAACGAAGTACAAATTTTCTAGATGCTCTTATACCGACGTTGGAAAAACCATGAAATCAGTTATCCACCAAAATTGGTATCCACAAAAAATAAATGAATCCACAGTATTTCTATTGCTTTCAAACTTTTGGACCACCTAAGCAGTCTCATGGTAGCATGATTGCTTTGAAACCAAAGACTTAAGAAATTGGTATTTGTTGATATTCTGCTATTAAAGCATGTGGCATTAAAGAGTACCCGTATTATTAAAGAGCAAAAACTGATTGACTCACGAGTCAGAATAATGTGTCCGGGTCAGGTGACATATCTTCCTGCGGACTGTTACCTTGTGAACTAGCATGCTACTTTCAAGCTAAGCGTCTTGGTCTAGTACAAAGAAGGATTTATTATCACAATAGCATGTTCTCATCCTAATATGCATGTATTGTTTGCCTCTGTACATTAAACATGCATCCATCATCATCAAACTTTTTGATCTTTAGCATATCTGATACAAGTTATTCCAGAAACTTGTGTTGTGTGTATGGAAATCAGTATCATCTACTTATAGATTATAGTTTAAAGTAATGAAAGCTACTCTAAACTCAGAAACTTTTGCATTCATTTATTATTGTAAGTTTTTAAAATGCAAGATTGCTGTTAATTCAGAAATTATTATTAATGTGTATAATGCAACTGGGTGACTATGGCAATACTAAGAATTCACATTCTGATATCTAATACATATATATCTGTATGCAGATTTTCATGAAATCGCAATAATTAATCTCTTTTTTTTTCCATTCTTCAAAACTTTTTGCAATAATAAAATTATCACAAAAATATCTGAATTTACAGAACTTGGACAGCATCTTGTTGAAATAAAAACCTCACACATTTTTATTGATACCAGGTCAAGGGAGATAACCAGAGTTACTAGGACAAGGGAGATAACCAGTCTCACCAGGACAAGGGAGATAACCTTACTTACCTCAAACATTTCTATTGACATGATTCTGTCAAATCTTTTGTTTGTAGAAAAGAAGTTGGCATCAGCGGTTATACAGTCTAATCTGTCAGCCACGCCCATCTTCAGGGCCTCCGACTCAATGTGTCGTCTCTGTGTGTTAGAATTAGATACACATGTGACCTGACAGTGGGGGTACGTCTGTAATATGTATAGTCCTAAAGACCCCCATCCACATCCCAAATCCTGCAAAACAAAACTTCTAAAATATACAAAGACTAAGCGAATTCAGAAGTCAAATAAATATTGTTTTTGAGCATGGAATAATTTCAATTATTTTGCAATCATTGTATGGGAAAATATCCTGCATGAAAATTATGGTATCGGTTAAAAAAAATTTAAATATATTAATATTATATAATGGTGAAACGTCATTATTATTTTGTTAGGAGAAATATGCAATTTCCAATAAAACTTATAGAATTGAATTTAATAAGAAGTTTTTTTAATTAATAAGAAGCTTATTTGGAATGCATTATAATAAGTCCATATAAAAATAAACATTTGTTATTCATTATTAGTTCCAAGTTGGTGTCAGCACAACTCCATAACAAACTACCTTAAACAAAAACTTTAACCTGATACAAGATGGACACGCAGACTGAAAAATGTAAGGTTCCACTGCTATCATAGGGCGGACATAAAAACTTACCAATACTGACAAACCGTCTGTTATTTTAGCCGATTCACAATAAATCTTCAAAGATTCTACTTCAGCTAAAAATATAGAATATTATTTTGATATTACTCATATTACAGACCAATGTTAAATGTCTTTTATTCAAGAAAGCGATATGAACAATATCACTTAGCCTTCTGGAACACCTGAGATCACCCCCAGTTTTTAGTGTTGCTCAGTCGTTAGTTTCCTATGTTGTATTTTGTAGACTGTTGTTGTATGTCTTTTGATTGTTTTTCATTTTTTGCCATAGCGCTGACTGTTTGTCTTCAACTTAATAATGTTATTATGTAATTTTGATATTTTATCTGCAAGTGCACCCAACTTAAAAACACCATGGAAAGATTATTGTTGAATTAACACATCCCCATGTTTGGTTGTACACCTACCATTCTTTCCAAAGGTTTAATTAAAAGAATTTCTATTGTCCATAATAGTTTCACAAATTGTCTATCAAGAAAGATTTTGCAACTGGCTAATATATTTCAGCGAATTACAATCTTTAAGGTTTAACTAAAATAATTTCTATTGTCCATAACTGTTTCACAAATTGTGTCATGACTGGATAATACTATTTCATCATATTACCTTCCTCCAAAGTTTTAGTCAATTCTGTCCAGTAGCAGCAACTGTACTTCAATCGCTTTCCAAGAACCTACAATATATTACAAGTGAGCAAGGTTTAAGGAGAAAAACATTTAAAAACCTATAGTAACATTACCAGTATGTTTCATAAGAATTTGTAATTTTGATAAGCAGACAACAATCGCATATTAAAAAAATAACAAAAAGAAGCATTAAATTTTCAAAAAATAATAACAAGAGTGCACACTCTGAAATTTTACGCCTGTTTTACTGACAATTGATTTTATGTTGAAAGTCTTAAAGATAAAGGTTTTACTACAAGTAACAAATATTCTTAACATTTTTAAAGATCCATGACAATGAGGTCAAGGTCAGATAAATCCAGTCAGACAGACATGCTCACCATTACAATTGTTCCATACACCAAATATAGTTGACCTATATTGCTGATGGTAATTGAAAAACAGACCAAAACACAATAAATTGCTTCGCCGAGCGCAGCAGGATATGACCGCAGAGGTCCAACCCTGAACAGTTGGGGCAAAAATGGACACAATATTCACGCTTGATACAGGTCTGAATTTGGATTGTAATTAAATATTTGACACATAATAGGTTTCTGACACAGAATAACTGAAGTCAAAGAACTTAGAATTAATTATATGATTTGAATTCATATTCAATTTTTTGCTTTTGTGTAATACACTATGCAGTTGCGAATTGACCCCCCCCCCCCCCAAAAAAAAAAAAATTTTACCCCCCTTTTTTTCTGCTTTAGTGCAATATGCTATGCTGTTGCGAATTGACCCCCCCCCCCAAAAAAACAAAAACAAAAAAAAAAAATTTTTACCACCCCCCCCCCCCCCCCCCCCTTTTTTTTTTGCAAACAAAAAAATATTTGAAGAAATTTTCTTTTTATAATTTCTGAAATCTGAAATAAGAAAAAATTGTCCACCTCTCACAATTTCTTTTTTACCCCCCCCTCCAATTTTTTTTTCACCTCCCCCTTTTTCCAAAAAAAAAAAAATTCTTTCCCTCAAGATATGGTCATAATCTCAATTTAAATTTCCAATGGAGTTTGCAACCATAATTACCCAATTTAAATACATCATAAAAGTCTTAAAATAGAAAATGACATACATAATCATGGCTAAAATTAATATTCCTTAATCATACAAGAGGCTCTCAAGAGCCTGAATCGCTCACCTGTATTTCAGAGGAGAAGATTTTTAAATGTTAGCAAACTTGGATGAACAAATTGTGTAAAATTGTCCTTAAAGGGCAATAAGTCTTTAAGGGGTCAGTTGACAAATTTGGTCATTCAACTTTTCTGTAGATCTTACTTTGCTGAACATTATTGCTGTTTACAGTTTATATCTATCTATAATAATATTTAAGATAATAACAAAAAACTGCAAAATTTCCTCAAAACTAACAATTTAGTGGCAGCAACCCAACAATGGGTTGTTCGATTTGTCTGAAAATTTCAGGGCTGATAGATCTTGACCAATTGAACAGTTTTACCCATGTCAGATTTGCTCTAAAAGCTTTAGTTTTGGAGATATAAGCCAAAAACTGAATTTGACCCCTATGTTCTATTTTTAGCCATGGCGGCCATGTTTGTCGATAGATTAAAACTTCGGATAATACAATTTATAAACTAGATATCCTAAGGAACATTTAGATGAAGTTTGAAGGTATTTGGCCCTGTAGTTTCAGAGGAGAAGATTTTTAAATGTTAGCAAACTTGATGAACAAATTGTGTAAAATTGTCTTTAAAGGGCAATAACTTCTTAAGGGGTCAATTGACAATTTTGGTCATATAAACTTTTTTGTAGATCTTACTTTTACTGAACATTATTGCTGTTTACAGTTTATATCTATCTATAACAATATTCAAGATAATAACAAAAAAACTGCAAAATTTCCTTAAAACTACCAATTTAGTGGCAGCAACCCAACAATGAGCTGTTCGATTCGTCTGATAATTTCAGGGCTGATAGATCTTGACCAATTGAACAATTTTACCCCATGTCAGATTTGCTTTAAAAGCTTTAGTTTTGGAGATATAAGCAAAAAACTGCATTTGACCCCTATGTTCTATTTTTAGCCATGGCGGCCATGTTTGTCGATGGATCAAAACTTCGGATACAATTTATAAACTAGATACCCTAAGGAACATTTAGTTAAAGTTTGAAGGTATTTGGCCCAGTAGTTTCAGAGGAGAAGATTTTTGAAATAGTTTACGACGACAGACGACGACGTCGACAGACGACGACAGACGCCAAGAGATGGCATAAGCTCACATGGGGCCCATTGGGCCCCGGTGAGCTAAAAATTGAGAATGGAAATGGGGAATGTGTCAAAGAGACAACGACCCGACCATAGAGCAGACAACAGCCGAAGGCCACCAATGGGTCTTCAATGCAGCATAAACTCCCGCACCCGGAGGCATCCTTCAGCTGGCCCCTAAACAAATATGTATACTAGTCAGCATTTTTAAATAGTAACTTCTAAAAATAAATTGACAGCTAATCACCTCAAGACAATACAACATTTCTTCATACATAATTTAAAAGCAGTGTAAGGGAGGTAATCCATATTTAACATTGTACTTTTTTTTAATTGTCCATTAACCAGGAAACCCTTGTTTTTCCCCCTTTTTTTGCCCCTTATTCCTACACGGTTTGAGCCATAACCCCCCCTTCCAAAAGCCAATCCTAAAAATCCCTTTGTGGTATGGAAACTTGTGGTATAATTCCAGAGAGATCCATACAACGTTCCACAAGTTATTATCTGGAAACTAGAAAAATGCTTATTTGGGCCCCTTTTTGGCCCCTAATTCATAAACTGTTAGGACTATAACCCCCAAAATCAATCCCAACCTTCCTTTTGTGGTTATAAACCTTGTCTTTAAATTTCATAGATTTCTATTTACATTTACTAAAGTTATTGTCCGGAAACCAAATGTCTTCAGACGACGCTGACGACGACATAATACGAATATACGACCGCAACATCTTTTGCGGTCGTATAAAAACTTCACATTGACCAATGAACAATGATAATGAGGTCAAGGTCAGATGAAATCTGCCAGACTGACATGTAGCCCTTACAATCATTCCATATACCACATGTAGTTGACCTACTGCTTATAGTAACTGAAAAACAGACCTAATCAGGTAACTTTAACCTTGATCACTGATCGATATAATGAGGTCAAGGTCAGGTGAACTCTTGTTTGATGTACATGAAATGTTGCAAGGAACCCATATACCAAATATAGTTATCCTATTACTCAAAATGAGTGAGAAATTCACATGACAAAAAACTCCAAATTTTTTAGGCAGTCGCTAAACCATGAAAATGAGGTCAAGGACAATGGACCACATATGACAGACGGAAACTTCGTACCATAAGGTATCGGCATACAAGGTATGAAGCATCCAGGTCTTCTACCATCTGAAATATAAAGCCCTTCAAATAGTTTAAACTGCTGCCACCACCGCTGCCAGATAGTAATCCCTATGTTTTTCGTAAATTGCGACTACAGATGAGACAAAAATGAATATCATCTGTTTCAGATCAATACACACATATTAATTTCCAGCAGTTAAATTTTTCATTAGAGATACAAGTTTTGAGAAAATATATAAAATAAAAGCTGTGCCATGAGCGCATGATACGACTGTCACTTTTTCAAAGAATAATGTTCCATAACTCCTCAATGTCATATTAGAAATTTATAAAAAAACTAAAGGGAGATTATTTTAATAGATATAAAGCAGTCACCAAAGTTTCATGAAAACTGATCAAAGCACTTTAAAGATATTGTCTGAAAACTGGAAAATCCCCCTTTGTTTTTTGAATAAAACCCCATAACTCGGAAGCGAATAATCTAAAATTTATATAAATCGAAAGGGAGCTTACGTCAATAGATATAAATAATTCATCAAAGTTCCATGAAAACTGCTCAAAGCATTTTGAGCTAATGTCCGAACACTGGAAAATCCCCCTTTTTTAATGAATAACACCCCATAACTCAGAAACATAAAATTGAAAATTTATGAAAATTGAAAAGGAGCTCACATCAATAGATATAAACAATTCACCAAAGTTTCATGCAAATTGGTTAAAGCGTTTTTGAGTTTTTGTCCGATATGTTGACGACGTACGGACAGACTGACGGACAGACATAAGGACAACTGTATACCACAATACGTCCCGTAAACGGGCGTATAAAAACAAAAACACATACTGTTTTGAAAAATTCTGTTGGAACTTCATAATGTTGTTCATTAGCCTTGTCTGTTTCTATGGCAACAGGAGAATTTTGTAATCTTTTGATGAATAGTTTCTTGAAGTGGTTTTGTTTTTCCAAGTCTCCCCCACAATCCAGCTTCTTTGCCCATGCTGCTAAATTTGCTCTAACACCTGAAAAGATATAACTTATAGATTACCATGTAATTACTGTGGTTTCATTTATTTTTCGTGGATACCAATTTTCTTGGATTGATAAAAAATTGGTATTCTAATGGATAACTGATTTCCTGGTCTGCCAAAGTCTGCATACCAGTCTATAGAAAAATTTGTACTTCGTTGAACTTGTAAATTCAAGATTCAGCTTTACCCATGAAATCCACGAATATTGGTATCTAATGAATAATAATGAAGCCACAGTACACTACTAGCCTGTCTACTCTAAAGTGGTGAGTCTGAAACAATTGTGGCAAGGTGTGTTTGATTCCTATTTCAACTGACTAGGATTGCCATGGCGTTGTTAGTTTATGTTGGACTTATGAGTTTGAATGTCCCTTTGGTATCTTTAGCCTCTTTTTTACAAGCATGTAGGTTACTTTAAACAGCAATAAGGAATCAATCAACTTAGAGATTATTCACATTTTCCACATGTGCCCTGGTATCATCAGCAGACTCCCATATTAGTCTGAGGGCTTTAGCTCAAAGTCCTCACTTGGATGGATTGATGATACCAGGGCTTCAGAGATCTCAAATGACATGTAATGATCTATTAATCACATTTTGGCCTCTGAAATTGGTAAGAGAAAATAGAATTAAACAGTTGAATTAAGCTAATTCATCTATTGAATTTGTTTTGGTTTTTTTTGGTTTGAAGATTCAACATAATTATTAATATTTAAAAAGGCAATGGCTACAATACCCAATTCTGAGGCTAATTGCAGAAATGTATTTCTGGATAGGGACCCCATTTCATAAGGAAATTGCAGTTTAAAACAATAATATCATTGTACCTGAAAAGTTTAGCGTTAGCAATTTTTGTATTGTTTTAATTATACAACAGGCCATGTGGATTTTTCTTTTTCAAATTGCCCACTGTGGGCAGAAGTACGTTGTGCACGCCCGATGCCCACTCCATCGCGTGGACGGCTTTGGCATTGGTAGCGTGGATCAGAGGTCCACGCAGTCTCGTGGACATCCGTGGGCACAATATCGGGCGCTTAATCATTAATGGCTGTTAATTTTACAATTTTATATCTATGATAAAAGTTCACTATGATTACATTGAAGGCAAAATCATTCATACACCAATAAGTATCATTGGAGGAAGGGCATGTTATAATAAACATAACTTAATTTAATTTTATACTAAAAATAGGATTCTTTACTATAATTTTATTATAATACACTGGAAGTTGAGATTACCATGCCAAAACAATGCTCGTTTGTTTATTCATTGGTCACACAACGTAAAAGGCTTTATTTCTGTGTCATTTGGTCTCTTGTGAAGAGTTGTCTCATTGCCAATCATACCACATCTTCTTTTTTATATTTAAAGCTTCTCACTGACCCCTATAAAACATGTAATAGACATAGATCGATTCACTTCTGCCCACTTGTATTCCCGTGGACACGTGTGGACAAATGCCCAGGGCAATGCGTGGACAACGTGGGCACATGTGGACAGGGAGTGCCCACTCAATGGCCACGCCCACGGTGGGCCTGTGGAAATAGCAAAATTCATGTGAGCTGTAGTGTAGGTAAATTATTCAGTTAGTCCGGGGACACAATTATCGTCCTTTGATTTTTGTTGTCTACAAATAAAGTCCCTAGTGTGGACAGTGTAAAACTTGCAAATTTTTTCCATACATATTCTTAATTTATTTCTTTATATTTTATGCGTAAAATAGTAAGAAGGGGGTTGATATTACATGTAAAAAAATTTGGGGCATGAATTTTTAGGTAAAGTAGTGATTTGGTCCAGTTTGAAAAGGTCAAAATTTAGTATGTCTGAAGCTGTACAACTGAATTAAAGACCCTCCTTAACAAAAAATTGTCCATATTTTGATTTAGAGGCAATAGACATTTCTATAATTTTGATATAATTTGTCCCAAAAGTAGTCTACTTCACTGTAAAAATCTTTTTTGGTTAGAGCAATTGCAACTTTTTTAATTTGCGTTTATAAATGTCTAAAAGAAATGCTCTCAAAAAATCTCAATTGACATCAAGAGCAATTTATTGAACCTATTGTCTAGGAAAAATTTTGAATTTGCCCTTTTTCAGAGACACTGGAAGACTCATGGCACCAGGATACAGGTGAAAACTGGTCATATGCTGAAATCCTGGGTTATTTGATGATGATATAGTATTGTTACTTTTTGCAGGTAATTATAACCAGTGCTATTTAAAAAATTCGTAAGGGTTCCGCGGAACCCAGTGTCTCGCCTACTTTTTCTGTTAATCGCAGGCTCAACAAAAATGAGGAAGTAAATCAATAAAAATATTCCTCTTGATACTATCTTTTGATTGTAAGAAGCTTCTGTCCAAGTTTGGTAAAAATCCAGGATAGTTTATGAATCTAATAAATGTTTAAAAACTTTAACTGCAGACTGAATGTAATGTTAACTGGAAGAAAACAAAATTTCCTTCTAGATACTAGCATTTGATCATAAACAAGCTTCTGTCCAAGTTTGGTACAAATCCAAAATAGTATAAGAAAGTTATTAAAATTTTAAAAACTTTAACCACAGAGTGAATGTGTTGTTTCCTGGCAGAAAATCTAAGTCCATTTAAAAGTAAAATACTGAAAAAATGGATTTATTTTTTTACAAAATTTCCTTCTAGATACTAGCTTTTGATCATAAACAAGCTTCTGTCCAAGTTTGGTACAAATCCAAAATAGTATAAGAAAGTTATTAAAATTTTAAAAACTTTAACCACAGAGTGAATGTGTTGTTTCCTGGCAGAAAATCTAAGTCCATTTAAAAGTAAAATAAGGAAAAAATGGATTTTTTTTTTACAAAATTTACTTCTGGATACTATCTTATGATCATAAACAAGCTTCTGTCCAAGTTTGGTAGAAACCCAGGATAGTTTAAGAAAGTTATTAAAATTTTAAAAACTTTAACCACAGAGTGAATGTAATATTTCCCGGCAGAAAAACTAAGTCCATTTATAAGTAAAATACGGAAAAAATGGAATTTTATTTTTACAAAATTTACTTCTGGATACTATCTTATGATCATAAACAAGCTTCTGTCCAAGTTTGGTAGAAATCCAGGATAGTTTAAGAAAGTTATTAAAATTTCAAAAACTTTAACCACAGAGTGAATATTTGTGGACGCCGCCGACGACAACGACGACAACGACGACGACGACGCCGACGGAATGTAGGATCGCTATGTCTCGCTTTTTCGACTAAAGTCGAAGGCTCGACAAAAAGCAAAAACGCCAGACTGTTTGCGAAAGGATAATTGCAAAAAAAAAAATTTTTTTTAGACCTAGCTGTGGAACCTTTGCCCTTATGATATTTTTTGACAATTTGTAGACCTAGTTTAGACCCTACATGTATTAGTCACAGGTTTTAAATAGATATAAGAAGATGTGGTATGAGTGCCAATGAGACAACTCTCCATCCAAGTCAAAATTTATTAAAGTAAACCATTATAGGTTTATTTTAAAGTCCATCAGAAGGAACTGACAAATATGACAGTGTTTTTAACACACCACAAAATTTACACTGAGTGCATACATATAAAAGCGTAAAGGTTAGTCCCTTTGGGGATTCTGAGACCAGAGTGATTTTATGATTTGGCCGCCTCAGAAAAGGATTATGTAACGGCATGTCAGGAAATTTATCAATAAGTTTTAAATGCAATTCACATTAATTCAATTTTTAAAAAAATCCATGGTCTTGAGATTCCTTTAGAATTAAAAAATTAGTTTTCTAGCTGCAAAGGTTTGTCTCTACTCAACAGCTCAAGAGAGAGAAAACGACCAATTTCTCGCTTCTGTCAGATGAACCTTAACCCAATTTGTGTCATCTAGCTGCTGTTAAAAAAATATGTGGGCGCCTGCTTAATAGATTTATTTCAATTGATTTCTGGACATAAATCACAATAATATATAAACTGTCCTAACTGCCTTCCACTGGAGACAGATATCATAACAGAGCCAGAGGATATAACTGTACAAACACGTATGTACAGGTGTTTTTAAGTTTAGTGTGTACGTGAAAAAATGCACCTTCTCTCAAAGCGTCATCACTGGCCATGCTGTAACAGTTATAAGTCACACCTGAGCACTGTCAGGTCTCTGAATTGTGGAAAACAGTTGTAAAAAGTTCAGATCCAAAACAATTTTTTTGGAGGACTTTGAACTTTTGTAATTTTCAGGTCAATTCCGGATTGACAAGAAAGTAACACGGATATTCAAGTACTCGTACGTCTTCAGTCCAAGCCATTTTATTTAACATTGCATGTGTGAGCAACCATTTGAGTGTCCCGGGGATATAAATTTGTACTCCAAGACTCTTTTAAAAATTTTCGTGTATATGACTCAGTTTATTTTTTTTTTCATTTTCTTCAGGCGAACTTTTCTCTAGCTGGGCCCTTTTTCGAAAAATATTTGTTTATGAGTTGGCAGTGGCTATCATTTGCCGGCTCTGGAAAAATAGCCTCTTAGGTGCTATTTTACCGGCTCCGGCAAAAAAGCCTCCTTTATGTAGAGTTTTGCTATTTTGCCGGTCTTAATTCAGATTTTCAGTATATTAATTAAGAATAGAGAAATATAGAAAAATACAGTTTGATAAAAAAAAAAACTAAAAAATATGCCTTCTTTAAAACATACATACATAAGTAAAGCATGCATATCAAAATTGATATTCTTTACTTTTATAAGACGTCTAAAAAAAATGTCTTCAGTACATTAGCAAAGCATGCATATTAAAATCGACATCATGGCATAACTAAAACTTGAATTTCAATAAAAATATCCTATAAGTTTTTAAATCAAAAGTAACGTTCAACAACCTCAAAATGCTTTACAGGTTTTACAATACCAGTGGCTTTCTTTTGGTGCATTTTTTAGTCTTGCACAAGGAAGATGTTGACAATGCAGACATGAACTGTGTATAACACTTATATAAAAATAAGGAGATGTGGTATGGTTTTTTTTGCGTCTGCATCACTTTTGCAAAAATTGCAGATCAACTTTCATAGAATAAATGCTGTCAATAGATTTCCATGCATCGTCTGTACAATACTCGTATTAATTTCTTTATTAATTTTATATTCACTAGTTTGTCTGGACATGAACTTGACACCATTTCAGGGCGGGTTTCTACGTGTTCCTCCTCTATCACCAGACCGTCATCAACCGCTGACTTTAGTTTCAATAAAAATTTAATTTGATATAGTCTGGAAAAAAAAATCTGAAATAAGACCGGCAAAATAGCATGACTCTACATAAATCGCTATTTTGCCGGAGCAGTTTGAACATCATGAACTACACACATATAGAATAGAATAGAATATTTTTATTTCCCAAATTACAGGGCCCATAAAGGGCATAAAATCAGATACAATTGATTTACATAATTGGAAATAACAACAATAATAGTCACTTGTAAATATATATTAAGTATATTAGCATTGTCAGAATCAGAGCCAAAAACCAAATATATATTGTGAATAAAAGAATAAAATTACATTATATGCATTCATTCTCAAATCATTTACTTGACTTAGTGTCAATATTCATACCTGATCTCCTTAATTCAAAACAGTCACAAATATAACAGCCCAGTTTTTCCATAAGAGTTACATTTTCTTGAGTCAAGAGCCATAAAATTTTAGAAGATTTATTTAAATTTTTAAAATTATAACAATTGTCAGAAATGTATTGAAAAAAGTCTTCCCTTTGAGTATCATAAAGAGGGCATTGAAACAAAAAATGAAGCTCATCTTCAACTTTACCAAGTGAGCAATTTGAACAACGACGCTCAGATCTTTCTATATATATTTTTGAATATCTGTCTGTCTCAATTTTTAAAGAGTGAGCGCTTATTCTTAATTTACAAATTGACTGTCTTTTTTTTAAATCCTGTAGTTCTAAATATTTTTCTTTTTTAAAACAATTTTTTATAGAAAAATAAGTACCAATCTTCCCTTTTTCAGAGTTAATTGTTTGATACTTCAGTCTATTCCAAAATGTTATATGTATATACAAATTTAGACTTGTTTATACATATATGAATATATATATAAATATACGTTCAACAGTGTTTCCCTCCTTCTCAGGTACACCCAACATGAAAAATTTCCTAAAATAAATTGGCAATGTATTGGATATTTAACTTACCAAGGGACGGTGCTGATGGCAAGGTGGGAGATAGACTCACATGGTATACATGAATGTAAAATAGATAATTTCGTTATGATATTATGAGCAGATGCACAAACCTGGTATGTCATCCTCGTGCCTGATGCAGAAGGGGTTGATACATATTGTAAGATGATCCGACTGCAAGAGGCACCAATTGACGATGCTAAATGACATGCCCAGTTTTTCATAGTACGAAATAGAAAAATACTTAAATATAATATATATGGGAATAATTCTGATTGTCAATGATAAAATAAATACAAGAAGGTACATTATTATTATTACAGGTGAGTCTAGGTAACCACCATGCCATCCTGGTGCCTGATGCAGATAAGCTAGATCTATAGTTTGCCTTCATCAATCAGATCACAAACAGATATTAATATATCAACATTCCCTGCATTAAGTAGCCAGATTAGTTTTTGGCTAGGAATAAAGTGCTTAAAGTTAGGACACAGTGAGTTGATCATGGAGTACAAGCAGTGGATTTCTAGTTAAAGATGATGTACATGAAAATAAAAAATGTTTTTCATCATCAATTTCATTTGAGGTGCACCTGAGACATATTCTGTTTTGTCGAGAAACACCATTATATCTACCTTGTTCAATTCTAAGTCTATGTGAGGAAATACGCAATCGAGTAAAATTTCTCCTCCGCTCAGGGGATCGCAATAAAATAAGATATCTTTCAAGACCAAAATTGGTCTTGAAAGCGCTATAGTTACAGAGCTTTCCACCAGAACAGTTGTGCATTTGGAGTCTCCACTGATCCTCATAGTACTGGTACAGATTTTTTTGTATAAAAATTTAAAGCTGTAATTACTTGTAGAAGCTAAATTGCCAACCCCTTTAATATTCTTTAGAAAGAAGTTTAAGGATCCATACCGTGAAGGAATTTTTGACTCATGTAGTAATTTTTACTCTAAATATGCCTCCTTTAGTAGTGGAAAAGATGATCCCAAATTTTCAAGCCTGTGTAATATAAAGAGGTAAATCTTGATATGTATATATATATAACATATAACATATATATAGTTTTTATTATACAATCATTCAGAGACTTTATATATAACTGAATATAGTTAAGATCCATTTTGTTACATCTGGTGGTCCGTTTATTTGGCAATCGCAAATGGCAGTCGGCAGGGTTTAAGAACATCCGTTGTTCGACCTGCTAGTCAAATGCGTTTTGTTTAAATATACTTTTTCACTTTTTAGGTCTTTTGGAAAATGTTGTTTGTGCTGTATGTAGACCCCTCTACCAAGAAATTTGTTTTGCATGCACACGTATAAAAATTGCGGTTTTTATCCAACGCAATCATAGGTATGAACGTTGTTTTCAATTTAGACTTGTTTATAACTGAATATAGTACACTACACGGTGGAGTAGATACCATTGTGCAAGTCAAAATATGAATTTTCTTTCTGAAAACTCCTTCATCCCCAACCCCCTATTGCATAACTGTTGTCACTTGGATGTGTAAATGAAACTAGATTTCACATATCAATTTCTCAACCAAAATAAAACTTCTGGTCAGTATAGTTAAAACTGTCAGAAAATTTACTAATAAATAAAAATGGAAAATTTGAAAGCTTTGGAAAAAATTAACTAATCCCTTGCCCAGACACACAAAAAAATGATTTAAAAAAACACCATTTAAGGGCAACAGCTCCTATAGAGAGACAACTGACAATTTTTTCCCTGCTGACCCTTTTAGCAGATCTTGTCTAACTTGCTTATCATTTATGCTCTTTAACGTTTTAATCTATCTGTATAAACTGTTTTCAAGATAATACGCAAGAACGCAAAACAAAATGATATAAATTATTAAAAAAGGGCAATAACTTCTATCAGAAAATGATTAAAAATTTCAGATATGTTGTCATATTTGTAAATCTTGTCTTGCTGGCCATTTTTGCTATCTATCTATTATTGTTTTCAAGATACATGTAATAGGCAAAACTAAAAAACAATGGTAAAATCGTCATTTAAGGACAAGTAATCTAAAAGGAGTCGACTGACGATTTCGGCCATGTTGGATTATTTGTCTTGCTGATCATTGTTTTTCATACAATGGCAAAATTCGTCGTTTAAGGGCGATAACTCCTATAAGTCGTCTGAGCGATTTGATGTACACTGACAGTCGGTAGATCTCAACATTCTGAACATGTTTGCCTCTGTCAGATTTTCTGTATTTTAAAGCAGTTTTTAAGATGATAAACAAAAATGTATGTTAACCCTATGTTGTAGATCTTGTTTTGCTGATCATTTTTCTGCATATAGTTTTTCTAAATCTGTTCTAGTTTTTTTAGATAAAAGGCAAAAATTAAAAAAAAAATTGGTAAAATTCATCTGATGAGCTAACTAAGGTAGATCTTGAAACCCCGAGCATATTCGTTTGTCTGCTTTTCCATAGGCGGATCCTGGGGGACCCGGTCCCCCGTTTCGTGGGAAAAATTTGATTGATTATATAAGGAACCACTGAAGCATGACTGTAGCGGGACCCCTCTTATGGCAGTCTGTGGCCCCCCCCTTTTAAAAAGTTCTGGATCCACCACTGTAATTTTATGGTTTTAACTCTTACGTCATTTGGTCTCTGGTGGAGAGTTGTCTCATTGACAATCATACCACATCTTATTTTCATATTCAAGAAATAAGACAACTAACAAATTTACCCTTTAGTCCTATAATATGAGACTTCGTAGGTCAACATCGTTTGCTTTCAATGTTTTTTTATCATTTTTTTAAGTTTACTATATATCAATGCTGAGTTCTATCATATAATATATGTTTGTGCTTCAGCATTGAAAGTAAAAAAAAGTATCCGATAAAAAACGTTGAAAGCAAACGGTATGATTGAAACACGCCTTTTAGAATTCACAAAGGCGTGTCTTATTGTGAGAAGTCGCCCAGCGGATCTTTTCACAAAAAATCCTAAGAGTAAAAATACTCGTTGATCATACACATTTCAGTATAACATACGATCAGTTTAATCGTAAGATTTTTTGTGAAAAGAGTCGCAGGACTTTTAAGGTTAAGGGAGCTACCATTTGATTTTTATGGGGGGGGGGGGGGGGGGGGGCTAGGATGGAAAATTGTGTCCTGCATTTTTTTCTAGTTGTAATCTCTGTCCTGCCTTTTTATTTTTCACCCTATTCGGTCCTGCCTTTTTTTTTATTAGTTTATCCTGACTTTTTTTACCTAAATTGTCATCCTGACTTTTTTTTTTGGCAAAGTGTCTCATCCTGCCTTTTTTTTTTAATCAAAACTCCTGTTCAAAGCCAAAATGACTTGTTTGTTGTAGAGGAGTTGTGACACCGTATGACGGTATGTTGAAAAAATTAAAGAGACTATTTTACTCAGTTTTTATTGTACTCAAATTAATAAAACAGCATGCATAGCAACAGATGGACATAAATTATCAATTCTGAAAAAAATCCTCCTACTTGCCCACACCCCCAACCCCCCTTTTCACCGACCAATCATTATCCTGTTCCATCACACGCCGCGTCATAAAAAAAATGAAGTTGTCCTGAAACACAACAGAAGGTGTTAGGATAACACGAGCATGAGTTATTTGTCCAAAGATGGCCTTCGGAGACGATGCAACCACCATCTGTCAAGGTTCTCTTCTCAGTTTGTACGGCCTGGATTATCAACTCTTTTCGATTGAAAATATTTCTCCATATAAAACACAACAGCACAAATACGACAAAAAAAGATACAACTTTTCGACGAGTCTTTCTCATCTCGCAAAATTTACCAAAAATGCAACTATAGAAGGCAGTACAGTCTTCAATCAATAACAGACATTTGTCTATAACGAAAAATATGTCGAACTCGCTAATCGTCCTGAATCTAGCGATAAACAATGGTCTAGATGGAGTCTGTCATTGGAGTTTCCTTGATCATCGTATATTAAAACCCTATAAAAATTATAAAAAAATAATAACTTTTTTATTAAAGCATAAATTACCTCCGTAAGTGGTTCAAACGCATAATAACAATTACGATTACATGTTACAATACTAGTATAATCATGACATTTACATAGAAATAGAATAAAATATTGAACACACAACACAATTAATGACCTCAAGTGACCCCTATCCTAGATTTCACTTGCTGGCTAGTAGTTGGATTTAGAATATATTGTATTTTATTATCAGAAACAAAATCTTTGTATTGGGTTTTTATAAATCGTTAAAAAAGACTTGTCTTTTATCAATGTTTATTTTACATAATAAAAAGAAATGGGATTCATCGTCCAGAACTTAGCACTTGTTACACAGTCTTTGAGGGCGTGGAATATATCTTCCAGTTTCAATAGCGAGGGAATGATCACTAATCCGAAATTTGCAAATAAGTTTTATTGTATCAAGATTAGGCTATGTCAGTTTTTATATGTATAAACAAAAGGAGTTTACAATTTTGATCAAGAGATGATATCTTATCGTCATATATTTCTTTGTATCTTTTTTCAAATTCATTTTTATAGTTATTTCTACTAAGATTCTCACAGGCTCTGTATTTGTTTTTAGATTCATCTTTGAGTTGGCTAATAGTATTAACGGACCTAATCTAATTTACTTGTGAGTACCATGATTATGTACCTTGATCATGAAGTGACTTTGAAAGAGAATGACACTCTTTAAGTAAATCAGATGAGTTTTCATTCAAAAGTCGGTCTTCGTACAAAAGTGAGTGTGCGGCAATATAACAACAAAGGGTGAATCTTCCTAATTCAGATCCAGAGGCAATGTTACTAGCACATTTCTCTATTCCAAGTGTAACTTTACAAAGAATATTGTGAATTTGTCAAGAGGACTTTTATCTATAAAATTCAGTTTATCAAAAGGAGACTTTTTTTCTGGCTCTAGTATACTTTATAGAATGATCTGTAAACATCCATATACCAAATTCGAAAAATAAAGTCCAATACTTTAGTAAAGTATAATTTATGTCCGCATGTGCAGGCGTACAATATTTGGATATCTTTGTTCATTGTGTTCACTGAATATTTTTACCACATTGTACTTAACCTAGTATGCTTGTCTTACCTTGTTTTGGGTGAATTTGGTTAGGTAAGCATAGACGTGATGAAACATGTGGCAATATAAACTGAGAGTGTAGACAGGGGGTCTTTGATTCCCTCTTCCCCCTTTACTCCCAATTCCTCCCTTTCTTCCACTTCTCTCCCCCTCAAGTTACTCCCAATCCCCCCCTTTATTCCCAGACACAAATCGGTCCAAGAAACATTTCTAGCATACCCTTATTTGTTATTCCCCTCCAAGTTCTCACGGTTCCTGTCCATTGACTCACTCCCCCCCCCCCCCCCCGACCCTGCTTCCCCCTTATCCAAACCCCTCATAAATAGTTCAATCGTGGGGCTCAGAATAATCGCAAGTAAGGTTTACTGTAAACTTCAATGGTATCATTAAATGGGATTTACTCTCGAGGAAAAAACAATTGTTGATGCTTGGTTAACTCGATCAAGTGTTGTAATGACTGGTGTATTGTAGCAGCTCGTTGTATTTCATACGGGGACCAGGAGGATTTCGAAAATGAATATCTTGGCCTAATATGAACTGAAAATCAATATTTATATATTATTATCTTGCCGAGTAGGAACCAACAAAAATATATTATAATTTTATCCAGGGTAAATTGAAAATTATTATTAATGATCATGCATTCATCCTAAGAAAATGTAGGATATAATTGTGTACAAAAATCGAAAATAAATAAATCAATATTCCGACCGCCAATATGTTTCTTGTTCACCGAAAATCAAAGTCGTCACCAATACAATAAAATGTTCATTTATAAGTTGGATTATATCACCCTATTCATCCGGCCACTGGACAAAATTGTGGACAATCTATAACAATCAATCGATCTCTTCCACTCAACTTGATAAATCTGATTTATTGTGATAAAGATGATAAATGTGATGAATGTATGTTTACCTTTTGTAGCTCTACAATTAATTTACGTCCATTTCACATACGCAAACGTTGTTTTTAATATATATTATTGCATAATAAATGTCGCAGTAGTTTTCAATTTATGTTACATCCTGTTAATATATAGAAAAAATAGTCGTAAGGAGAAAAATCATCAGTGCATTGAAAATTTTAATGTGCAAATAGTGCAGAATAAAGGAAAAAAAATATAGAGAAAATGGGGTGCTAAAATATAAAGAATAGAGAAAATAGTCTAAAAGTTAAGGAAAAAATAATGAAAGTCCCCAAATGTAGATCCCCCTTTTTGGCAGACTGCATCACAAAGACCAGAATTGAGGGTGTGGATGGGGGTTTACAGAATAGAGAATAATAGGCAAAAAATATAAAGAATAGAGAAAGATGGGCATACATACAGTATGAAGAATAGAGAATAAAGAAGTGCTAAAATATAAAGATTAGAGAATAATGGGCATACAGTATGAAGAATAGAGAATAATGGGCATACAGTATGAAGAATAGAGAATAACGAGGTGCTAAATTATAAAGAATAGAGAAAAATAGGCAAAAAGTGTAAAGAAATGAGAATAATGGGCAAAAAGTGTAAAGAAAAGAGAAAAATGGGCAAAAAGTATAAAGAATACAGGAAAATGGGCAAAAAGTGTAAATAAATGAGAATAATGGGCAAAAAGTACAAAGAAAAGAGAAAAATGGGCAAAAAGTATAAAGAATAGAGAATAATGGGCAAAACGTATAAAGAAAAGAGAATAATGGGCAAAACGTATAAAGAATAGAGAAAAATGGGCAAAACGTATAAAGAATAGAGAAAAGAGAATTATGGGCAAAAAGTATAAAGAATACAGGAAAATGGGCAAAAAGTGTAAATAAATGAGAATAATGGGCAAAACGTATAAAGAATAGAGAAAAATGGGCAAAAAGTGTAAATAAATGAGAATAATGGGCAAAACGTATAAAGAATAGAGAAAAATGGGCAAAACGTACACAGGAAAAATTGCAACACATGTTTTTCATATGTTTTCAAAACATATGAAAAACATATGATTTTCATATGTTTTTCATATGTTTGTCCCAAACATATGTTTTGAAACATATGAAAACATATGGAAGCAAACATATGTTTTCATATGTTTTAAAAAATATGTTTACATATGTTTGTAAACATATGAAAAACATATGATTTTCATATGTTTTAAAGGACATTTAAAAAAAAATGTTTTGAGAAAATGTCAAAATTTGTCATTTAATTATCACATACATTTTTTTCATTCATTATCTATATAGTGTATTTCTCAAACAGGAAAGTGCACTTTCTACTCTTCCCACTAAATCCCACATCATCAGGGGCTGACGGGTTGCAGCAGTCCATTCCATTATTCAAAATAAGCTATTTCTTAATGTTTACGTGTATTTTGATATTTAGGTCCTTCGTTACTCCTCTAATATGCGTTGCGGAACATATTGACTATATACCTTTTGTTTCTCTCTTAATAAGCTTCCGAATGAGGTATTAGGTATATCTATAATTAGGGGTTAAAGGGTCGCAGCAGTCCATTCCATTATTCAAAATATCCATTTCATTAATCAAAATTGGCTATTTCTTTATTTTCACGCGTATTTTGGCATTTAGGTCCTCCGTAACCCCTCTAATGGTCATTGCGGCACATATCGTTTATACTCAGTTTATTCCTCTATCAATAAGCTTTAATTTGGTGTATAAATTTTTCCTTGATTAGGGGCTGACGGGCTGCAGCAGTCCATTCCATTATTCAAAATAAGCTATTTCTTAATGTTCACGCGTATTTCGATATTTAGGTCCTTCGTTACTTCGTTACTTCGTTATAAGGTATATCTATAATTAGGGGCTAAAGGGTCACGCGTATTTCGATATTTAGGTCCTTCGTTACTTCGTTACTTCGTTATAAGGTATATCTATAATTAGGGGCTAAAGGGTCGCAGCAGTCCATTCCATTATTCAAAATATCCATTTCATTATTCAAAATTGGCTATTTCTTAATTTTCACGCGTATTTTGGCATTTAGGTCCTCCGTAACCCCTCTAATGGTCATTGCTGAACAATCGACTTGTTATATCTATAATTAGAGGATGAGGAATAGCAAAGGTCCAGTGAAAATAAAAAAAGACTACGTAGAGTATTTTAATTTATAAATATATGTTTTGGTATTCAGGTCGTCCATACATTGAACCAAGGAATTTCTGTTAAAAATAGTTAGGAAAACCCCCTAGTTTATCCTCCGAAACTAGGAACCAGATAAATAAATCAAATTAGAATTTAAAGAGTGTTTTTATTTATTTTTACTGATATCAATTTGAATATTTGTTAGATAACACCAAAAAGACTAATTTAGAAATACGGGATATAGCTAAAATGTCACAGTCAATTTTTTTATTTTTATTTCACTATTCACCGCTTTAACTTGAATAATGAAACATAAACTATTTCATTATTCATTATTCATCACTTGATATTGAATAGTGAATAGTGAACTATTTCATTATTCATTATTTAATTTTGAATAATGAAAAATGAATAATGGACGTACTTCAGCGTGGTTTTTAAATCGTTTAAAAAAGACTTGTCTTTTATCAATGTTTATTTTACATTATAAAAAGAAATGGGATTCATCGTCCAGAACTTAGCACTTGTTACACAGTCTTTGAGGGCGTGGAATATATCTTCCAGTTTCAATAGCGAGGGAATGATCACTAATCCGAAATTTGCAAATAAGTTTTATTGTATCAAGATTAGGCTATGTCAGTTTTTATATGTATAAACAAAAGGAGTTTACAATTTTGATCAAGAGATGATATCTTATCGTCATATATTTCTTTGTATCTTTTTTCAAATTCATTTTTATAGTTATTTCTACTAAGATTCTCACAGGCTCTGTATTTGTTTTTAGATTCATCTTTGAGTTGGCTAATAGTATTAACGGACCTAATCTAATTTACTTGTGAGTACCATGATTATGTACCTTGATCATGAAGTGACTTTGAAAGAGAATGACACTCTTTAAGTAAATCAGATGAGTTTTCATTCAAAAGTCGGTCTTCGTACAAAAGTGAGTGTGCGGCAATATAACAACAAAGGGTGAATCTTCCTAATTCAGATCCAGAGGCAATGTTACTAGCACATTTCTCTATTCCAAGTGTAACTTTACAAAGAATATTGTGAATTTGTCAAGAGGACTTTTATCTATAAAATTCAGTTTATCAAAAGGAGACTTTTTTTCTGGCTCTAGTATACTTTATAGAATGATCTGTAAACATCCATATACCAAATTCGAAAAATAAAGTCCAATACTTTAGTAAAGTATAATTTATGTCCGCATGTGCAGGCGTACAATATTTGGATATCTTTGTTCATTGTGTTCACTGAATATTTTTACCACATTGTACTTAACCTAGTATGCTTGTCTTACCTTGTTTTGGGTGAATTTGGTTAGGTAAGCATAGACGTGATGAAACATGTGGCAATATAAACTGAGAGTGTAGACAGGGGGTCTTTGATTCCCTCTTCCCCCTTTACTCCCAATTCCTCCCTTTCTTCCACTTCTCTCCCCCTCAAGTTACTCCCAATCCCCCCCTTTATTCCCAGACACAAATCGGTCCAAGAAACATTTCTAGCATACCCTTATTTGTTATTCCCCTCCAAGTTCTCACGGTTCCTGTCCATTGACTCACTCCCCCCCCCCCCCCCCCCCCCCCCCCCCCCCGACCCTGCTTCCCCCTTATCCAAACCCCTCATAAATAGTTCAATCGTGGGGCTCAGAATAATCGCAAGTAAGGTTTACTGTAAACTTCAATGGTATCATTAAATGGGATTTACTCTCGAGGAAAAAACAATTGTTGTTACTTGGTTAACTCGATCAAGTGTTGTAATGACTGGTGTATTGTAGCAGCTCGTTGTATTTCATACGGGGACCAGGAGGATTTCGAAAATGAATATCTTGGCCTAATATGAACTGAAAATCAATATTTATATATTATTATCTTGCCGAGTAGGAACCAACAAAAATATATTATAATTTTATCCAGGGTAAATTGAAAATTATTATTAATGATCATGCATTCATCCTAAGAAAATGTAGGATATAATTGTGTACAAAAATCGAAAATAAATAAATCAATATTCCGACCGCCAATATGTTTCTTGTTCACCGAAAATCAAAGTCGTCACCAATACAATAAAATGTTCATTTATAAGTTGGATTATATCACCCTATTCATCCGGCCACTGGACAAAATTGTGGACAATCT
Organism: Mytilus californianus; assembly: GCF_021869535.1. Taxonomy (NCBI): domain Eukaryota; kingdom Metazoa; phylum Mollusca; class Bivalvia; order Mytilida; family Mytilidae; genus Mytilus; species Mytilus californianus. Next base: position 9,432,716 of record NW_026262604.1, on the reverse strand, counting down.
ATAACAATCAATCGATCTCTTCCACTCAACTTGATAAATCTGATTTATTGTGATAAAGATGATAAATGTGATGAATGTATGTTTACCTTTTGTAGCTCTACAATTAATTTACGTCCATTTCACATACGCAAACGTTGTTTTTAATATATATTATTGCATAATAAATGTCGCAGTAGTTTTCAATTTATGTTACATCCTGTTAATATATAGAAAAAATAGTCGTAAGGAGAAAAATCATCAGTGCATTGAAAATTTTAATGTGCAAATAGTGCAGAATAAAGGAAAAAAAAATATAGAGAAAATGGGGTGCTAAAATATAAAGAATAGAGAAAATAGTCTAAAAGTTAAGGAAAAAATAATGAAAGTCCCCCAAATGTAGATCCCCCTTTTTGGCAGACTGCATCACAAAGACCAGAATTGAGGGTGTGGATGGGGGTTTACAGAATAGAGAATAATAGGCAAAAAATATAAAGAATAGAGAAAGATGGGCATACATACAGTATGAAGAATAGAGAATAAAGAAGTGCTAAAATATAAAGATTAGAGAATAATGGGCATACAGTATGAAGAATAGAGAATAATGGGCATACAGTATGAAGAATAGAGAATAACGAGGTGCTAAATTATAAAGAATAGAGAAAAATAGGCAAAAAGTGTAAAGAAATGAGAATAATGGGCAAAAAGTGTAAAGAAAAGAGAAAAATGGGCAAAAAGTATAAAGAATACAGGAAAATGGGCAAAAAGTGTAAATAAATGAGAATAATGGGCAAAAAGTACAAAGAAAAGAGAAAAATGGGCAAAAAGTATAAAGAATAGAGAATAATGGGCAAAACGTATAAAGAAAAGAGAATAATGGGCAAAACGTATAAAGAATAGAGAAAAATGGGCAAAACGTATAAAGAATAGAGAAAAGAGAATTATGGGCAAAAAGTATAAAGAATACAGGAAAATGGGCAAAAAGTGTAAATAAATGAGAATAATGGGCAAAACGTATAAAGAATAGAGAAAAATGGGCAAAAAGTGTAAATAAATGAGAATAATGGGCAAAACGTATAAAGAATAGAGAAAAATGGGCAAAACGTACACAGGAAAAATTGCAACACATGTTTTTCATATGTTTTCAAAACATATGAAAAACATATGATTTTCATATGTTTTTCATATGTTTGTCCCAAACATATGTTTTGAAACATATGAAAACATATGGAAGCAAACATATCTTTTCATATGTTTTTAAAAAATATGTTTACATATGTTTGTAAACATATGAAAAACATATGATTTTCATATGTTTTAAAGGACATTTAAAAAAAAATGTTTTGAGAAAATGTCAAAATTTGTCATTTAATTATCACATACATTTTTTTCATTCATTATCTATATAGTGTATTTCTCAAACAGGAAAGTGCACTTTCTACTCTTCCCACTAAATCCCACATCATCAGGGGCTGACGGGTTGCAGCAGTCCATTCCATTATTCAAAATAAGCTATTTCTTAATGTTTACGTGTATTTTGATATTTAGGTCCTTCGTTACTCCTCTAATATGCGTTGCGGAACATATTGACTATATACCTTTTGTTTCTCTCTTAATAAGCTTCCGAATGAGGTATTAGGTATATCTATAATTAGGGGTTAAAGGGTCGCAGCAGTCCATTCCATTATTCAAAATATCCATTTCATTAATCAAAATTGGCTATTTCTTTATTTTCACGCGTATTTTGGCATTTAGGTCCTCCGTAACCCCTCTAATGGTCATTGCGGCACATATCGTTTATACTCAGTTTATTCCTCTATCAATAAGCTTTAATTTGGTGTATAAATTTTTCCTTGATTAGGGGCTGACGGGCTGCAGCAGTCCATTCCATTATTCAAAATAAGCTATTTCTAAATGTTCACGCGTATTTCGATATTTAGGTCCTTCGTTACTCCTCTAAT